>NC_063446.1:7627430-8000052 GCF_020379485.1 Brassica napus
TTATAAAAAGAACTGGTATTTTATTGTATCGCAGGAATTTAAATAAGGGCAAAATTTTATACCCGTAGAAATTTTAACACTGATAGAAAGATTTTATCAGAGAGAGAAGAGAGTTGAGTTTTGAGTACGTAATACAACGAACGAAATGTTCGTATATATAGAAAGAAACACTGTGCAAATAGTGCAGCGGGCCCCACATCTTTTATATTTTCAACATAAACGGCTGGCTGCGGCTTTCTTGCTGACTTTCATAACACTCCCCCTTGGGGACCGGTGTCACTATCCACTCTCGCTTAACGTCTTTGTTGCCTCGTTAAAAACCTTTCCAGGAAAACCCAATGGGAAAAACCATAGTAAGGTAAAAAGAGTACAACTACGTAAGCTCCCCCTCGAATAAGCAGTCATAGATCCTTCTGATGGCGCATTCCAATGTTATGGATGTGTTTTCTGAATACCGAGGTAGGGAGTGATTTTGTGAAGAGGTCGGCTGCATTGTCGCATGATCGAACATATCTTACTTCAATCTCTTTATTCTTCTCGAGCTCTTGAGTGTATGAGAAGAACTTCGGAGGTATATGTTTGGTTCTATCGCTTTTGATATATCCTTCCTTCGTTTGAGCAACACATGCCGCGTTATCTTCATATAGAATAGTTGGCTCCGTATTTTCGTCAATCCCACTGCTTGAACAGATGTGTCGGCTTATTGATCTTAGCCATACACATTCTCTACTTGCTTCATGGAGTGCAATGATCTCAGCGTGATTTGAAGAAGTAGCAACAAGTGTCTGCTTCTGAGAACGCCAAGATATGGCGGTGCCTCCAATTGTAAAAACATATCCTGTCTGGGATCGAGCTTTGTGTGGATCTGACAAATAACCTGCATCTGCAAAACCAATCATTTGACCTTTTGAACTTTTAGGATAAAACAAGCCTAAATCAGTTGTTCCTTGAAGGTAACGAAAGACATGTTTAATTCCATTCCAATGTCTTCGCGTAGGAGACGAACTGAATCTCGCTAAAAGATTAATGGCAAAAGATATGTCAGGTCGAGTACAATTTGCAAGATACATAAGAGCTCCAATTGCACTTAAGTATGGAGTTTCAGGACCAAGTATTTCTTCATTTTCCTCAGATGGTCGAAACGGATCATTTTCAACATTAAGTGATCTAACGACCATCGGGGTGCTAAGAGGAGTTGCTTTATCCATGTTAAAGCGTTTCAATACTCGTTTGGTATATGTAGACTGGTGTACAAATATACCCTTTCGAGAATGCTCAATTTGTAATCCTAGACAATATTTTGTCTGGCCGAGATCTTTCATCTCAAATTCTCCTTTCAGATAGTTTGATGCCTTTTGGATTTCGTTTTGAGTTCCAATAATATTAAGATCATCAACGTACACCGCGATTATCACAAATCCGGATGTTGTTTTCTTTATGAAAACACAAGGGCATATAGGATCATTCGTGTATCCTTCTTTTGTTAAGTGTTCGCTGAGACGATTATACCACATTCGTCCAGATTGTTTTAACCCATATAATGATCTTTGCAATTTTATTGCACATAACTCTTTAGGTTTGGAACTTAACGTTTCTGGCATTTTAAATCCATCTGGGATTCTCATATAGATATCAGTATCTAATGATCCATATAAATATGCCGTAACGACATCCATGAGACGCATTTCTAAATTTTCATTGGCCGCTAGGCTCATCAGGAATCTAAATGTGATTGCGTCCATGACAGGAGAATAAGTTTCCTCATAATCAATTCCTGGCCTTTGAGAGAAACCTTGGGCTACGAGACGAGCTTTGTATCTTGTAATCTCGTTTTTCTCATTTCTTTTTCGGACAAACACCCATTTGTACCCAACAGGTTTTACATCTTTGGGTGTGAGCACAATAGGTCCGAATACATTTCGTTTGTTAAGCGAATCTAATTCGACTTGAATTGCATCTTTCCATTTTATCCAGTCATGTCTCTTTTGACATTCATATACAGACTTTGGTTCTGGATCTTCGTTTTCTTCATTTATTTCCTTTGCTAAAAGGTATGAGAAAACGTCATCAATATCATCCATCTCATTTCGTTTCCATATCTTTCCATTATGGATGTAATTGATAGAAATCTCATGATTTCCTTCAGATTCAAGATGCTTTATATTGTCGTTAGATTCACAATTTTCTTCGTCCAAAATATTTTCTGTTATTTTGGGAGTATCATGCTTTTCACATTCCTTACGTTTTCTAGGAAGTTTATCCTTTGAACCAATAGGTCTACCGCGCTTTAAACGTGTTCCTGATTCACGTGTATCAACTGCCGTTCCACCATTTTGTGGTATTTCAATACGAGCAGGAGTATTTGCAGCGGGTATATGTGATTTAGTTACCATTTTGGTATCAGCAAATGCATCAGGTAGCTGATTTGCTATATTTTGTAAATGCATGATACGTCGAACTTCTAGTTCTGACTGTTTCGTAGGAGGATCAAGGTGTAATAACGATGGTACACTCCATTTGATCTCTTTTCCTACTTGTTTATTGTCTCCCCCTAGAGTTGGGAATTCTTTCTCATTGAAATGACAATCGGCAAATCGTGCCGTAAACACATCACCAGTTTGTGGTTCTAGGTATCTTATTATTGATGGAGAATCATAGCCAATATATATTCCCAACCGTCTTTGCGGTCCCATCTTTGTACGTTGCGGTGGTGCTATTGGAATATAAACCGCGCAACCAAAGATTTTTAGATGAGAGATATTTGGTTCTTTTCCAAATGCTAACTGTAATGGGGAATATCTATGGTATGCACTTGGTCTTATTCGAATTAGTGCTTCTGCATGCAGAATAGCATGTCCCCATACAGAGGTTGGGAGTTTTGATCTCATGATCAATGGCCTTGCAATTAGTTGCAGCCGTTTAATTAATGATTCTGCCAAACCATTTTGTGTATGAACATGAGCAACAGAATGCTCTACTTCAATCCCTGATACCATACAATAATCATTAAAAGCTTGGGATGTGAATTCACCAGCGTTATCTAATCTAACTCTTTTAATTGGATAATCTGAGAACTGTGCTCTTAATTTGATTATCTGAGTTAGAAATCTCGCAAATGCCATATTTCGAGATGATAACAAACAAACATGTGACCATCTACTCGATGCATCGATTAATACCATAAAGTAGTAGAATGGTCCACACGGTGGATGTATTGGTCCACAAATATCACCTTGGATTCTTTCCAAAAACTTTGGTGATTCTTTGTCAACTTTGGTTGGTGATGGTCTTATGATTAATTTCCCAAGAGCACACGCATCACATGTCATTTTATTACTTTGGTATATATCTTGGGTTTTTATTGAATGACCATGTGAGCTTTCAATGATTTTTCGCATCATTGTAGTGCCTGGATGACCAAGGCGATCATGCCATAATGTAACATCTTCTGGATTTCTTTTTATCACAAGATGTGATTCTATAGCATCAATATAAGTGTGATGCAATCCAGAAGGAAGTTCTGGAAATTTTTCCAGTACAAGGCCTTTGCCTGATTTTTCAGAAGTTATATACAAATACTTCTTTCCATTCTCAGTTGCAGACTGAGTGTTATACCCTTGACGGTATATATCTTTGAAACTCAACAAATTTCTCTTAGAATTTGGAGAATATAAGGCATTATCTATGAAAAACTTTGTTCCATTAGGCAATATAAAGTTCGCCTTGCCAATTCCTTTGTAGGACCTGATATTGTGTTTATAGTCATTTTTACTGACTTTAAAGTAGAGAAATATCTCTTATCCTTCAGTATAGTGTGCGTTGTGCCACTATCTGGTATGCAAACTTCTCTACCAATTTGTTTAGTTGTTGTTCCATTTGCTTTCTTATCCATTTCTATAACACATAGTTAATATTAATAAAGAAAATAAACTTTCATAAGTAAACATATTATTCATCAATAACAAGTACACAATAATTATACATTATATTTTGAAATACAACATTATTTTGAAAGTGAAATACATAATATTTTATGGCATCACTAGGCATTATTAAGCTTGATCAGTACAAGCACTTCAATTATTTTGATGAGTGGCCTCGTCGAAATCTCCCATAAAGTCAGAGGATTCGAGGTATGTCGATGTTGTACCCACAAGGTGTTCATTGAGATTTACTTCCTTTGCCTTGCCTTTAATAGATTCTTGGTACAATTGGCATAGATGCCGAGGAGTTCGACATACTTGAGACCAGTGTCCCTTCGATCCACATCTGTAACAGACGTTCTCATTTTTATGAGTAGGGTTTTCTTGGGTTTCTTTCCCTTTTACCCGATCAGATCGATTCCATGTGTTGGATCCCCTTCCTCTTGGGTTGTTACTCCTTTCATGGTTGCGGTTAAATCGATAACCACGACCACGACCAAAACCACGATTGTGACCACGGCCACGACCACGCCCACGATAGGAATAATTTCCTTTTTCCGGATTTTTTATATCCGTTGCATTTACCTCAGGAAATGCTTTGGTTCCCGTGGGTCGGGCATTGTGGTTTTTAATGAGGAGTTCATTATTTCTCTCCGCTATTATAAGCGCCACAGCGAGTTCAGAGAACCTCGTATACCCACAATTTCTATATTGTTCTTGTAGAACATAATGATTTTTGTGGAACGTTTGGTAAGTTTTCTCGAGCATTTCTGCTTCCGAGACAGGCTTACCGCAATAATCTAATTGCGCCGCTATTCTCAATATAGCGGAATTGTACGTTTCCACTTTTTCAAAATCTTGAAATCGTAGATTTTTCCACTCATCGAGTGCATGGGGGAGAGTAATTTTCTTTTGGTTATCAAACCTCTCCTTCAGAGCTTTCCAAAGATCTAAGGGATCTTTGGTTCTCGCATAATCATGCGTAAGATTTTCATCTAGATGCCTTCTCAGAAATATCACGGCCTTAGCCTTTTCATGAGAGGTTGATATATTGCCGTCTTTTATTGTTCCGAGTATTTCCTCGGAATCTAGATGAAGCTCCATGTTTGTAACCCATGCCGTGTAGTTTGTCCACGTTACTTCCAATGCCGAAAACTGAAGTTTCTCGATTTTTGCCATTTGTATTTCTAAAGCACATAAATAAAAATTATTAGAATATTATTCATATTAAAAGGAACCGTTTACATTAATCATGCAAGCAATTACAAGGAGAAGCGATGTAAAGAAAATTAAACCGATATTCATCTTAAATTCACTCGGAGTAAATTCTCCAACGAATAAACCATAAATAGAAACACAAATAAAAATGGCACATAAAAACAAAAGTGCGCGAATCATCTTTCTTGAAATGAAAAATCGGAGGAGAGCGATTTGAAATTTTTTTTGAGAGAAGATGAAATGTTTTGGATGATGAAATGGAGTGAAAATGAGTTGTATTTATAGATGGAAATTACTGTTCATGACCGTTGGAGAAAGGAAAAATTTTTGAAATATTTTTTTTGTGACCGTTGGGGTTAAATCGAGTGCACTAAAAATCAGTCTGAAAATATCGTATTAAACAGTCAATCAAATCTATAAAATTTCATAAAAGTAAAAATTATGGCAATGCAATATTTATGTTATGACAACAAATCATGCGACGGCTCAGCCGATCAATGCAGAGTAATAAATAAATTATACGGCGGCTCGGCCGACCAATAAATAATAAACAGAATATAAGGCGGCTCGGCCGACCAATAAATAATAAACAAAATATAAGGCGGCTCGGCCGACCAATAAATAATAAACAAAATATAAGGCGGCTCGGCCGACCAATAAATAAATTAAATTACTAGTAAATAATATAGGCGGTATTCCGGCCATTATAACATGATATAAATAATAGTAGAGGCGGTATACCGACCATTATAACAGGGTATAAATGATACAAATAAATTTTACCGAATCGCAGAGTGATCGTGCTGATAACGTGTTATAAAAAGAATTGGTATTTTATTGTTTCGCAGGAATTTAGATAAGGGCGAACTTTTATACCCGTAGAAACTTTAACACTGATAGAAAGATTTTATCAGAGAGAGAAGAGAAGGTTGAGGTTTTGAGATACGTAATACAACGAACGTAAATGTTCGTATATATAGAAAGAAATTCACTGTGCAAATAGTGCAGCGGGCCCCACATCTTTTATATTTTTCAACATAAATGGCTGGCTGCTGGCTTTCTTAGCTGTCTTTCATAACAGGGAATCTATTTTCTTAAAAACTTGATTGTCTAAAAATTGGTTTTTCCAAAATCAAAAGCCAAAAACTACTTCAAAATCTGTAAATCACCCTCTTAACTATTCTTTAAGAAAACAAAAAAAGAAGAAGGAGAGAGAATTAGAATATCAAGTTTGGTCTAAACCAAATTAAACCGACTCAAATAAAACCAAAATCAACTTTGGGTTGGGCCTAACATTTAACGGTACGTCAACAAACAACACAAACTCCTCTCTCTTGTCTCGAACTCGTTTACTAATTAGGGATTTGAAGATAATTAAAGATAGAGATCAACGAGCTTTGACCAAACGATCCAACCTCATATCCACCATCAAAAGTCATTGCTTCTCCAAACACCACCCAATTGAAAAAACCAAAAAATAATGTAAAGAGGAAACAAATGATTACGTAACACATTGCAACCCAAACAAGAAAAGTTATTTTGTCTTTGATCTTTTCTCCAAAACTGGACCCTCCCTCTTAAGATCTCTCATTTGTTTTCTTCTGAGAGAATCGATCTTTTGAGAGGGTGCCAGTTTTTTCTTTTCTTCCAAACTTATTTTCTTGATTGTTTCTCTGTTTTTTATATTTTTAATATCTTTTGGGATTGAAAAACTTGCACAAAAATGTGGGGAGCCCCGGCAGAACCAGCAGATTCTTATTACCAGATTCGCCCTGAGTGCACTGATGTCCCCAATACCAGATTCAAGATCAAAGTATCTTCCTTTCCCCTAATGTCTCATCTTATTAAATGTTGTTTAGCATTTGGATTGGTTTCTGTTATCTTTGAGATTGGCGATTAGAGTTTCAGAATCTTTGCTGACTTTATTTTATTTTATTTTATATCATTAGGACATTCTGGTGTTGTTTTATGTTTCATTCCCTTCTCCTGTGTGTGTTAATATTGTATCAGTGTTTTATTTTTATGTTGGAAAATTTTACCATTATTAAGTGTTGTCATGTGTTTGATGATGAAACAAGCAAATTGAGCATTACATGTTCTTATTTGTGCTTGTTAATTAAGTTGATCTTCTCATGATTGTGTTTAGAGAAATGTAGATTCCTCATTGTATTTGGAGTGTGCTCTTAATTGTTTTTTTAATAACAAGAGAGGATGATAGCATTCATTACTAGTTATGTAGTTTCGTAATCAACAATGCTATGTTATGCTATTTTAATTAATTTTGAACCAAACTAAACATAGGTTGTATTTGGTGATTTTGTTTGCCTTTGTTAGGTTTATGCAGGTGGGAATGTGCTCTTAATTTATTTATTTTTAATAACAAGAGAGGATAGCATTCATTACTATATTATTGATGTCAGTGCTATTTTAGTTTCACTTACACATGATTAGGTTTAGAGAATGGCAGAGTCTCATTGCTGACAGTACTTTTCATTTTCTTTAATTATGTTTGTTGCAGCCTGGTAAAACTCTAAGCGTAAGAAAATGGCAAGCTGCATTTACACAGGAAGGGTTCCTCGATATGGGAAAGACTCTAAATCGAATCCAACGAGGGGTAAAGTCTCAAAAAAACATTGTTTGCAAACACAAATGAATACCTGATAGTCAGCTTATATACCAAAACACCATTTGCTTGCTTTCTTGACTGGGTATCTAGGGGATCCATCCAACGATTAGAGGAGAAGTCTGGGAGTTCTTACTTGGTTGTTATGATCCAAAGAGCACATTTGAAGAAAGAGAGCAAATCCGACAACGTAGAAGGTGATATTGTCTTCTTGCATTCTCTTTGGTGCTATATCTTTTTTTTTTACTTAGTACTTTCCCTTTTCAGATCGCAGTATGCTTCTTGGAAGCAGGAATGCAAACAAATGTTTCCAGTCATCGGAAGTGGTGGTTTCATTACCGCACCTGTGATCACCGAGAAGGGTCAACCCATTCTCGATCCTCTTGTACTCCAAGAAACAAACTTAGGTAACACAAGTTTGTAGGACGTAGTTGAACATCATGATATGGTAAAACTAAGCATTTTAAGATGATTATTGATAGGTGAAGATTCTGATTTCTTCAAAGAGCTTGAGAGCAGAGGACCCTTGGACAAGAAAGTTATCCAATGGATGCTAACACTTCACCAGATAGGTCTTGATGTAAACCGCACGGATAGGACATTGGTGTTCTACGAGAAGAAGGAGAATCTGTCTAAACTTTGGGACATTCTAGCTCTTTACGCATGGATAGACGATGACGTTGGGTATTGCCAAGGTAAAAAGCCTTTAGATTCAGAGACCGAACACAGTATAAGTTGGTTGGTTCTAATGTTTTCTTGTGAGCAGGAATGAGTGATCTTTGTTCCCCTATGATTATGCTTCTTGAAGACGAAGCTGATGCTTTTTGGTGTTTTGAAAGATTGATGCGAAGATTGGTACGTTTACATATGTTGTTTTGCGGTTCATGTATGTTTTGTCTTGAGTCTTGACTCTCTCTCTGTCTGTGTAAAGCGAGGAAACTTCAGGAGCACGGGAAGATCAGTTGGAGTTGAGGCACAGCTTACTCATTTGGCTTCAATCACTCAGATCATTGACCCCAAACTTCACCACCACTTAGGTAAAAGCTTTCTCACCCTCACTTGTTGCATATAATTAGGCCTGGGATTTTGAACCGAACCAAACCCGCCGAATTTTTGATTAGTTGGGTTCAGTTCAGCAGGTTTATAAAAAAATTTGGTTTTCGGTTCGGTAATTGGTTAGTTCGGTTTTCCAAACAAAAAAAAATTGTTAACAAAATTTCGAACCAAACTAAACGAATTAACTAAAATTTCGAACCAAACTAACCAAAACTACCTGATTTAACCGAATTTTTAACCAAAATATAACTGAAACAAAAAATTCTGGTTAATTTCGGTAAAAAACTTAAATACCGAATACCGAACCAAACTACCAGAATTCCGAACTATCCGACCTGAACCACCCGAACCCCATGCCTATATATAATAATCGTAATATGTTGAGCTTAAAGAGATCTTATTTTGAAATGCAGAGAACTTGGGAGGAGGTGACTATCTCTTTGCTATCCGTATGATAATGGTACAGTTCAGAAGAGAATTCTCTTTCTGCGACTCCTTGTATCTCTGGGAGGTAACGGTTAGTTCCTCTTTCTATAAGCTCAGAATCATCTATCTTGGACCGCACGCTAATATAGACTGATATTATTTCTGAGCAGATGATGTGGGCATTAGAGTATGATCCGGAGATGTATTCTCTCTACGAGGAGCCTGAGTTCGAGGGAGAGAAAACTGAAGGCTCCTCCAAAGGCAAACCGAAGTCGATAAAACAATGTGGGAAGTACGAGAGGGAGAACATTAAGAACGGTGGGAATAGCGCAGAAGGTCCATTACCTATTTCGGTTTTCTTAGTGGCTAGTGTTTTGAAAGACAAGAGTTCTAAGCTTATGACCGAAGCTCGAGGACTTGATGATGTTGTTAAGGTAATGATGAGAGATCTCACAGTGTTTTTGTCTCTTTAACATCTAAATAATCTGTTTGTTTTGCTCAGATCTTAAATGACATAACGGGAAACTTGGATGCTAAGAAAGCTTGTACTGGTGCAATGAAACTTCACAAGAAATATCTAAAAAAGGTTTTAAAGTTTTTCCCTTGTCTCTTAGACTCTTAGATTTGTTTCTGTCACAAGTTTGTACTGATCTTACTCACAATGTAAATTCTTTAGCTGTATTTTAAGTCTCTCTAATCGTTTTCCATTTTGTTATTATAGCAGGCCAAGAAATAGCATTGGAGAAGATTCATGAGTAGAGCCTTTTTTGTATATTGTTTTTTTACGTATCTGATAACTCACAAAACCCGGCGACAAAAAGTTATTTACTGGTCAGAGATATATGATCCCTTGGGTGGCAAGCATTCCCTAACTTACACAGCACACAACAACTTTTCGTTCTAAAGTCTTTCATACAATGATACAAACCCATGTTGTAATATTTGATGTGACAAACCCTTGTGTTCTTTTTTGATTTTGTATTAACAACACAAAGGGAAAAGGTAAAAGCACAGAAAATTTATCTTCCTCCTGGATAACCTCTTTGTATTTATAAGTCGGATTATGTAAATAAAGATGATTTTTTGTCGACTTCAGAGAGAACGCTTGAGCCGTCACGTTTTTGTCAGTTATGAGTGAGCTGCTTGTACTAACAAAACCAATAAAGGATCGGAGAAGAACACAACATAACGAATGAACATAATTAACGCAATTTGACACCAAAGAAACATTTTCATTACAAAGAAGCAAAGACACCAGAAAAGTTCAAAAACATAAATAAGTTTTTAAAACATCTAAACTCCTCCTTTATTGCAACCCCTTCCACATCAGAAGGATCAAGGGAAATTTTCTTACCTTGCACTTAAGCATCTACGGTTTCAGCTGAATCAGCAGCTGCTAACACCAGCTCCGGGCTTAGGTCTCCGACATAGGTTCCATCCAAAGCATTGGGCTGTCCCAAAGCTTTCAGTGCGAGGTGTCCCGCCTTCTGTCCCGATATCATCATAGCTCCAAAGGTTGGTCCCTGCATTACCAATTCATCAACTTAGAACACGATCTTAAAAACTCTGAATATTATTTATTATTATTATTTTATTTTTTTAAACTATGGATATTAAATCATAAATTAGTCAAGGAAAGGGAGACACTCACCATTCTTGGTGCGCCATCAATCTCAGCAACTTCCATACCGGTCACGATCATACCAGGAACGACCTCCCTAGTCAATCTCACAATCGCATCTTCAGCGGTGTTCATGTCGAGAGCTTTCATCCCAGGAACATGGTCGATCAACCCAATGCTCTTCAACCTCTTCACACCAGTGGCTCCAAAGGGACCGTCGTGACCGCACGAGCTGACAACAATCTTGGCTTCCATGACGTTTGGGTCCATGCAAGACTGTGTGTCGTGGTTCATCGACACAAGAGCCCAGTTAGTCACCACACCACCGACTCTGTTTCCTTTCACGATCAGATCCTCGGCTGCGACGGCGTTGAAGAGCTTGACGTTGGGACGAGCCAAAAGCTTGCTCATGATGGTGGACGTGAAGAGAGCAGCGTGCTTGATAACGACGTAGTTGTCTTGCTCATCGTAAGGTACACCAATCTCATCAAGGAACAAGTGAGCTGGTTTGCGAACAATCTGTCAAATACGAATACACAATTTTCAGAAAATCTGGCATTTTGAGTTTTGGTTTTCAATTCTAGAGATATACGATCCATCCATCCATTCGTTCTTTATAAAATTCGGTGGTTTTAATTTGATTATTTTTGTTTTCGGTTCGGATTTGAGAACGGTTAATATCCGAGAAAATTTTCAGGTTTAATTTGATTTTCTGGATAATTTCGGTTAATTGGATAAATTTTATGGATAATTTTTATTTTTTTTTAAAAAAAATTGGGTAATTCAAAATTTTCGAATAAAATATAGTTTGGATCATTTGAAATATTTTGGACAAAAAAAACATTTGGATAATTCATTTTTGGAATAAATAATTATTATTAGGATATTTGGTTATTGCAAAACTAAATATAATTAGTATTTTTAGATATGTAAACTATATTCTAAAATTTGGATATCTATTGTTCGGTTTTGGTTCAAAAAAGTTCTGGTTCGGCTTTTCGGTTCCAGAAATAAAAGATCCATGCATAAAATTCTGTTCGGTTTGGATTCCCATTTTTCGGTTTGATACAGTACGGCTCATTGTTTCCAAGTTAATGTGTTAACTCTTAAGAGAGAGAGAGAGAACATTACCATGGCGGAGAAAAGCTGACCACCGAGCCACGCGCCACCACCGGGACTGACAGATTGTTCGATGATTGCGACCTGAACGTTAGGGTTCTTGCTGATCTCGTAAGCGCATGATAAACCAGCGGACCCAGCGCCAACAACGACAACATCAGTCTCGGCGTATGTGATCATATCCGTCATGTACCTCCTCGTCATCTCGCGAGACACGATCGACTCCTTGATCGGAGCGAAAGTGAAGGCGTTCAGATCGTAACCAGCAGTGGCGCGAACAGAGACGGTAGAGAAAGATCGTGGTTTGAGACCGACGGAGACAGGTGATGCGGAGATGGATGAGCCATGGAAAGAGGAGTCGAAAAGTCTCTGAGGCTTGGTGGAAGAGAGGGAGAGAGTAGAAGTAACGGCCGCCATTTGAGAGAGAGCGTTTAGGTTTTGTGTGATGATGATGGTGAAGTGAAACTATGGTGGCTTTAAATTAGAAGAAGAGATATCTGGAGAGTCAGAGATAAGGAATGAATGGTCCTCGTGGTTTTTGTATTCAAGTACAGTTTATGGTTATAAAATATCAGGAAGCTTTTGTCTGGACGTACGTCTTACCATTTGCTATGAGTGTGTGGTGACACGAACACAAGAAAGTGAAATATCTTTGTACGATAGATATGGATTTGGATTTTACTTGTGAAAAAGACAGTTCGTTATTTATGGTGTCCAAACAAAAAAAAAATCATTATTTATTATACATCAATTTTTATTATATTTTGTGATTTAGGAGAGGGATGTTCTTTTTGGTCGTGGAATCTTTTATTTTCTTGTGGAGCAAAATAAAATATGCAATTAATTAGTAGCCAAAATCTGCAGTCCACAACTTGAAGTTGTTGCTTAACGTAATTTCTTTTGAATTAGGACCATGTTTAACTGCTTTTTGTACATGGTCAAAGATGATCCTGATATTTAGACTCATAAAAGAATGACTAGTGAGTAGTGAGTAATGTTAAGTGCTCAAGTGAAAATGGTGACATTTTTTCTGTTACAAAACGTATTTGTATTCGAGAGTTGATTCTGATGAATATGTTACAGCTCCACCGAACTACTTACAATACAAACATATGCCGCAAAAAAAAAACATATGCGGTTTATTGACAATGGAAATAGTGGTCTTGGGTGTAACCTTTCAGGATTTTCTAAATTATGAAAAGATAGAGTTATAAAAAGTCTTGAATAAATTTTTCCAAAGTCCGAGTTTTGTAAACAAAAGGGTCGACTAACATTTGTTTGTTTTGGTTTTTATTTGCAGTTACATGATCCCAACTTCAGTCATCAAGCATTTATTGACTTAGGTTGACAAAGTTTTTTTTTATTGACTTATGCATGGTGTGAAAAAGGTTCCTGGTTCGCTGGATAGATCGTGTCAATCTATGGAGAATGCTTAAATACGTACACTTCAAAATGAGTCATGAAAGGACAAGAATACTAATAAATAGAATAAATCCGTTGTCAGCTGCTCATAAAATTCTGGAAAAGATGACAACATTCTGCAATTGATGGCGTTCCTTAGGAAATGATCATATGAGCTTATGTTTAGTTTTCTTTCTTTCTTTAAGCTAACGAAAATAGTTACATTATTACATATATTGCTTCCAAGTGATGAATTTTTATGTGATATTATATTTGCTTCATGTAGTTTTTAGTGACTTTTTATGTCAAATGATGTAATTTATTGTTCCCTACGTTCTTGTTTAATCGTTGTTTCGCATTGGATTTGAATGGAGAAGAATCGCAAACAGTAGGCAGGGGCCAATGACAAATATCTTTTTGGTACACACAACTATACATATATGGCTTAACCATATGCAATCATGGCTTAGACACAAGACAGAGATTTCTTCCTTCCCTTCATTCCCATACGACCCCAAACCTCTTTACATAAGAATACTTCTAAAACGTAAAATTAAGAGAATGACCAGAGACATTGTGTGAAAAGACATCAAGCTCAAAGTTCAAAAAAAGAAAAGACAAGAAGCTCAAGAATGAGAAAGTTAGAGGGAAGCCAGACCAAGAGTAACCTTGTGGATCATTTCAGCAAATATCTTTTGAGGTAATCAAACCAAAACACAGAGAGTAACGCCTATTCGGAAGAGATTTCCTCTTTCTCTTCATGCCAGATACTTGAACCAGAGACACTTGTATTTCTCTACATTAAGATACATCTAATACGTAATTATCTTTAAACCGAGTTGTGAATCTTAAATATTTAACCCATACAACTAGTTTAAAATATAGAAATAGAAAAAGTAAAGTAATGAAATTCTTCATGTAAGACTTGGCACACGTCACGGAAAATAAAATAATAAAAAGAATAGCCCACGTCGTAGTAACTTTGGTGGATTTTGATTGGGTTAGCATTTAGGGTAGAATGAATGATGAATTTAAAAATAAGCTAACTTGGTTCAATTAATATATATGGAAGGTTTGTTTGGTTTAATTATTGGTATAACAAACATTTAACAATTATTAATTTTATATAAATAAATAACAGGAAAAGAGACGTGCAAGGTGAGTCGCTGTCCCCCTCTCTGTAGTAAATCAAAGACGATACGTAAAAGAGATGTTAATCCTCTTGATATTGGTTTTTCATTTAAAAAAAAAAAATAAATAAGAAAAAACCAATTAAATGAAAATAGAAAGAGGTTTGGTCTCTTACCGTAACATATTTTCCCCCTTTCTTGTTCCTAAACGTTTCCTAATCTGATTCCTCCTTTCGGACACGCTAAATCCCTTCTTTCTGGGTTTCTCATTTTCATTTTCTGCCTCAATTTTCCATCAAAACACACACAAAATTACTGCTTTATTTCTTCGTCTTTTTTCTTTCTTTCGATTTTAGGTATTATATCATCACCATCATCTTCTTCCTTAACGATTCAGCTTAACTATTTTCAGCTCGATCGCTGATTCTTTCTTCAGGGTTTTGCAAATTTTCAATTTCTTTGCTTTGATCAAAGCTTTAATCTTCACAAAAATCAGAAAATTGGAAGCAATCTCAGGCGTATAGATATTGAATTGGAGAAGGGTAACGAGTTATGAGGAAACACGGCGACGTTTCTCCGAAGCCGACAACTTCCGACGGAGGAGTTGTGTCTCGATCAGCTCGGACCTCGTTCCGTGCTCTGTTTCGTGTCATTTCCTCTGGTGCTTCCACCGTCGCTCGCTCCGCCGCATCCGCCGCTTCTTCCGCCGTTAACCGTGACGTTGAATCTCTTCACGATCAGGTTAAAAATAAATAAATTGCAAATTAAGCAACTTTATCTGTGTTGTTATCCAAAGTTATATAATGGGTTTGCTTCATTTGTTTGATAGCTTTTAAAAGATTGGACCTTTTAGGTTGTGGGCTGTTTTGCTTTCTCGAAATCTTGGAACTTTTTTTTTTTTTTATGCAAAAATTGGAACTTTACCTGTGATGTTTGTCAAAGTTAGGAGCTTTCTATAATGGGTTTGTTTCATTTGTTTTAAAAGCTTTAAAAAGATCGAACCTTTATAAGGTTGTGGAGTGTTCTGTTTTATTTAAAAGTTGGATTCTTTATTTAGGTACTATGGGCGGGGTTTGATAAGCTGGAGAAAGAAGACGGCGACACACGGAGAGTTCTCTTACTTGCGTTTCACTCCGGTTTCCAAATTTGGGATGTTGAAGAAACGGATAACGTTCATGTTATTGTCTCTTCCCACGATGGACAAGCGTCATTCATGCAAATGCTACCGAACCCTATAACATCGGAGGAGTTTGACGATAGGTTCTCCGAGAGCCGTCCGCTTTTGGCTGTCTGTGGTGACAGTTCTTGGGAAGAGCAGAGCGTTTCCGACAGCCCTGGAAGCGAAACCGTGGTGGTTCCTACGAATGTGCATGTCTACTCGTTAAAGTCTCAGTCTTATGTCCATACGTTGAGGTTCCGGTCTGTTATCTATACCGTTAGGTGTAGTTCTCGGATTGTTGCTGTACTCCAAGCATCTCAGGTTCGAGTTTTGTCCTATTATGTCTGATTCTGTTTTTTGTGATTTGTAACTAACAAGTGCCATTGAACTTTGTTAGATACATTGTTTTGACGCTAAGACATTGGTGAAGGAGTACATGATTGTCACTAACTCAATAGCCTATGGCTCCTTGGGTGTTGGATACGGTCCTCTCGCCGTTGGTCCACGGTGGATTGCTTATAGCGGAAGCCGTGTCGCTGACTCAACTTCCACGCTATTCAATCCGGAACTCATCACACTGTCATCGTCACCGAGTGTTGCGCAGTTTGCAAGAGAATCTAGCAGGCAGATCGCTTCTGGGATCGTGACGCTTGGTGACAAAGGGTACAAGTCATTCTCTAGGTACTGCTCGGAGGTTTTGCCTAATCCGTATATTCCTGGTTTGAAAGGCATTGGTGTTGCTAATGACAACGTGGTAGACGCAGATAGCGTAGGGATGGTATATACTCCAAATCCTCCTCTGGTTAATGATCCATTGATCTGTGCTTTTATACATATATATATATATATATATATGTTGTGGTGTGGTGTGTGCAGGTTATAATCAAAGATATTATAAGCAAAAGCGTTATAACGCAGTTTAAGGCACACAAGAGTCCTATTTCAGCTTTGAGCTTTGATCCAAGCGGCATGCTTTTGGTGACTGCTTCGATTCAGGGACATAATATTAACGTCTTCAGGATAATGCCGAGAGCCTCTACAAGTGCAAGTGGTGATGCGTCTTTTGTGCATCTGTTCAGACTCCAGCGTGGATTTACTAATGCGGTAAGTAAGACATCAGTTTGAGATTAGACCTCACCTATTGATTAGGATTAGGATTAATCTGAAGGAGGTTTCTATTTCAGGTGATACAAGACATCAGTTTCGGCAATGACAGCAGTTTGATAGCCATTAGCTCTTCAAGAGGGACAAGTCATCTGTTTGAGATTAATCCCGAGGGAGAAGGAAACGCTCCTATTCCTCTATCAGCGGTTAATAGGATAAGAAGTGGAAACATCAGCGGATGGATGGGAACAATGAGCGGTGCTGCAGCTGCAGCAGCTGGAATGGTTGGAGGCTCTCTTCCTGGTGCAACCGCATCAGCTTTCTGTTACTCCGTCGAACAGAATAAGAACAACCTCCTCTATGGCTCTTCTCCTGCTTCTGATAATAGCTTAAAGAGGAATCTTCTAGTGTTTGCTCCTTCTGGATGTATGACTCAGTATGCGTTAAAGGCAAATCAGGTTGGGGATGGTGGTCATGAGATAGCAGGGTTTGATTTTGAGTCTGGTTCAGAGACTGAAGGGAAAGTGGCGGTTGAGCCAATAAGAAGGTGGTCCATGATCCAGAACCAATCTAGAAGAGAGATGCAAGATCAACACAGTGATGTATATGGAGGTGGGGCAAGTTCGGATTCTAAGAGTAAAGTGTTTCCGGAGATCGTTAGGAAGCAGAGTGCTGATGAGTCTTGGAAAGTTACTAAGAGAGGAAAGGCTCGTGTGGAGGATAAGCATCAGATGTACATGTCTGAAGCAGAACTGCAAATGTATGAGCCGAGTCAGTTACCATTATGGGGAAGGAGAAATGTAAAACTCTCTTCCTTTTGTTTCTTGAGAGAGATAATGATCTTAATGTGTTTGTGTGTGGATGTGTCTAATTCTTTGTGTTTTGCACAAAACAGTTTAGGTTTCAAGAGTGGGTGTTGGATGTGGATGAAGAGAGTAATGGTGGAGGAGGGGAGATGGAGATTGAAGGAATCCAAACAAGAACGGTTGAAGCAAGGACAAGAGGTTTGGTTCCAGTTTGGGGTTATCTCCAGTCTCCAAAACCCCAACAAGTGATGAGAGAGTGAGTTTCTGGAATCTGCTTACTCTCACTACTTGTTTTTTTCTTCTCTTGACACTAATACTATGCCACAGATCATTCCAGAGTCCAAGGAACACTACACAAGGTGATCAGGTGACTCCCCTAGAGGGTCATGGAACAGAGACCGAGTTCGGAGTTGTACATGGCAAGGAAGAGAACTTGAGATCAGAAGAAGAGAGCGTGAGGTCTGAAGAAGGGAGCTCGATATCAGAAGAAGAGACCTAAAGCACGCCTGGAGATAATGAAGGTATTACAAAAGAGTTGGAATAGAAGGTGATGGATGTTGTTATTCGTTTATTTATTTCACCACAAATTCAGCTTCAAGTTCAACATACAGAAGAACAAACATAACTGTGGAAAAATTGTATAGAAAAAGAAAAAGTAAAAAAAAATTGACATATTGTTTAGATGTAAATAGGAATATACTTTTCTTTTTGTTACCGATGCCCTACTCTGTTTACTGCACACTGGAACAAGTTTGAACATAAAGAAAAGTTTCTACCACTTACAAATGTGTTCAAAGCATGAAAAACGTTTTTTGAATGATTAAAATATTTTGAGTTTTTGAAAATCTACATTATATTATGTAATTTAACTCAATTTTGGAGAATAATCTTCTTTCAATGGTATGCATGTGACTTATTAGATTTTATTAGGTAGGTAACCTGAGAGTTTTACTGATACGTCCAAGGCCGGCTTAACTTTTCGTTGGGTCCAAGGACAATGTTTTTTTTTGTATGAATTATAGATGATAAAAAAAAAATTATTGGCTCTTGTTTAAAAAAAATTGGGACACCCTTTTATCGTTAAATTTTATTAGTTTTAGGGTGGATCCCGGGCGGATGCACTGTTTGTCCTCCTTCCTGAACCGGCTCTGATTACGCCCAAGGAATGGTACAATGAATTATTTTTAATGAACAGAATTGCAGATTTTCAAAATGACATTGATGCTAGGCGGACATGTTTGTTTATCAACGGTTTTTTTTTTTTTTTTTTTGATAACTCTGGTATCTGGGCAGCCACATTCCCACCTATCCTCCTGAAAGGGGTCCAGCGCCCCAACGGAAGGGATGTTAAATCCGTTGTGGCCAAGGCTCGAACCCGGATGACAGACAGTACAGCTGTACCTCCTTTACCACCAAGCTACGAGCGCTTGGTTGTTTATCAACGGTTTAAGCTGCCTAAATGAGTGTTAAGGAAGGTTAATCTTCTTAAAATGATTGTCTAATGCGCCAGTACGCAAGAATGGGTCCGTAAACATGGAGCAATATTGTTGCGTTACTTTTTGGTCAGAAACGCGACTGTTGTTACGCTCGTCTCGGGATGGACTTTGGAATAGTACAGACTATACAGTAGAATCTTTTTGTCAACTTTTTCATTAATAAATTTAGACACTGGTATTAAAACCCTAACCACATGAAAAACTAACTGGGAGATGTTCTTTGGACAAGATAGATTCATTGCTTCGAGCAAAATGTATTTGTCAATGTTATTCGAGTGAATATTGCAACTACACACACTAAGAGTTGTTATTCCTATAAAGATACTTCTTGGGGTTATAGGCCTGCTCAATTAACATTGAAAATGTTAATATGTAGATGGTTCCGAAGTGGTATTACGTTGAAAATGTCAATTTGTTCAATATTGGTTTCGTACTGAGAGTTGTTTTTGGTTTTTCTGTAGATTGAGGTTGATATAGATGACTACATCGTATAAAGGCGTGAGAATATTATCCGATATATGAATCCGTACCTGAACCAAAACCAGAAAAATCCAAACCGAATTAATAAAATAGCCAAACGGATATTAAATTAAGAGAGACCGGATATTCGAACCCAAACGGATATCCACAGATAACCAAACATATGTAATTATGTATAATTAACCTTATTTTTTCTTGTTTACTTCTCTCATTTTATTTAAATATTTATATTGATGCGGTACATACTTTGAAATCATATAAGATATATATAATTATGGACAAAATAATTTGATACTCACCTAAAATGCATGTCAAGATTTTAGTTTCATGCATTAACAAAATTACATCTAAATTTTAAAAACAACCGAATTAGTGTCTTTTATTTTTAAAATGTTATCTCCAAATCTATTAATCATTTAATTTATTAAAAATATAAGTTATATTTTTAAATACAAGAAACTTGAGAAATAAAGAATTTAATTATTAAAAAAAAAACTAAATATCCGAATCTGATCCGAAATAACCGAATCCGAACTAAAAATATTCAATCCGAAGTACATGAATACTCGAACGGATTCTATACTCCTATACCTAGATACCTGAAAATTTGAAATACCGATCCGAACCCGAACGTGTATCTGAACTTGCACTCATAATCATATCCGCCAGAAAGAAACCATCGTAGATCTTAAGTTTGAAACTCAAGATCATTAGCTGGTTTCAAGAACTCAAGCTTGATTATGTTTTTTTGTTGGTTGTTAAAAAACATTTTGTAATGGAAGAAAAACGAAAGATTCCTATCAAGGTATTTGATAATAATAAAGCGTTTGAAATGGTCTTTGGCATATGGCAATATGGCATGGCCCCTTTCTTCAACATGCATATCGTGAGAAAATCTCCAAAACGTACATTTTTTTCGAAACATGCGAGTAAGCAAATTCTTTAATTCCAACATTCCTTTCCTATTCACATTGGCTTAATGTGACAAACAGCAAAAGTTTCTGTTTTCCTCATCCCGGGAAATAACAATTGAAGAAATATCCAACAAAGAAAGTACCACCGCCATGACCAATTCTGCTGTGAGACCACATGTTCTTGAAAGAAAAATTCGATCAAGTAGAACTTCTTAGGATAATCATTTTTCACGTTTTAATTACCAGTAGCTAATAACTAAGTTAAGGAGAACATTAATACAAGCACGTTTAGAAACATTGCAAATTAGGAGATAGTAAAAGGGCAAGAGCATTCCGATAGGCTATCTTCCAGGATACAGCTTTTCACGGTTCTCTTATGAGTTTATTCTTCACTTTGCGAAAGTTGGCTCTCACAAGGCTGACTTCCACGATGGTTTACACCAGGGTGGGGACGCATTGTTTCTCATGGGTCGCTTAGAAAGAACATTCTTCTTCATTGGCAAGAGTCCTGACTCATCAGTTTTCAACATCTGCATGGATAGATAGAGAGAGAATTATGTTCGGTCTTTTCCATTGAAATTTAGATGTAATTAGAAAAAGAAAAAAAAAAAGAATTTCCACAGCCTTTACCTCATCAGGTAGTGGAACAGAGGTGCGTGCTCCGTGCTCCAATATAGCAAGCACAAGTTTCATTGAAGCTATAGCTTCATGAACACATCTGCCACGAGATTTCGGTATTTCGTATCCCAAAACAGACTTGCACAGGTGATCTAAAGAGGGCCTTGGAAGCTTTCCGATACAAGGAGAGATATCATACTTGAACAATAGAGAGGTATCGATAACTCTTGCATGATCCATCTTTAAAGCTGATTTGAGTAAAGTCACAAGTCAGTACACACTAATAAAAGGTGGAAAAGAAGAGAAGAAAGATGTATTATACCTTTGAGATCCTTGTTCAAAAGGTGACCGACCATTATAGTTCCCGTGGGTAATAATCCCAGCAATTTTTCCTGAGCAAAATGATACACAAGATGATGATGACCGGCAAAAAAAAAAAGAAGGAAAAAAACTAACAAAAAACTGGAAAAAAGTCTACTACCTACCTGTATATCTGACAAAGGAGTAGCATTTGATAAATGAAGAACACGAGAATCGAGTCCGGTAATGCTAGTCCTGTAGTTGATAACAGGCTGATTTGGTTCGACAAGCACATCAAGAATCACCTAGTTGATTTGATGAATTATTATTAGTACTATCTGATTAGAGGAAGGAAAGGATTCTTAATAATTAAAAAAAAAAAAAAAAAAAAAAGAAGAAACCTTGAGATTGCGGTCAACAGCAGCAACTCTAACAGCAGCTTCAGTGTTATCTAGACAGAGAACCTTCTCGCAACAAACGGCAATCATCTCGGTTTTGCTAATATCAAAAGGCTTCCCTGAGCGGAAAGAATAGGAAATAATTGGTGCGAAACGGCTAATAGGTTCACGAAGTGGGCTCCCTATGATCCCCGTAAGGACCCAGTCCTTGGAGTTATACGGGATCAAAAAGTCGAATGGGTACTCGTCATGTGTAAGAGTCTTTCGAACTAATCTCTGCAAGTAAATATAAATAGAGAGAGAGAGAGAGAGAGTTGATGAAAACGAATTCAAAAAAGGAAAAAAAAAAAAAAACTCCCGACAGAACAAAGAAGACAACAAACCTGCTCAGCTGTCTCGTTCGGGTATTTGTATGAGTAGTCGCAAACCTGGGGTCGGCTGGGATTCAAAAGCAAAGCCAATTTCTGGAAACAAAGAAAAAGAAAAACAATTTCAAGTCGGTCCACACAAAAAAAAAAGGAGTAATTTGAATAAACAATTGTACCCTGGAATCGTCTTTCTTGTTGATTGAAGTAAGGAACTGGATCAAGGCAGGGTCTGGTCGTGAATTGGGATCAAAGCATATATCTGCGCTTCTTGGGTCGTAAAATTTTAGAAATTCATTCCATGTTCCGTGCTCCCCTGACAAACCCATACGATGCACTGTTTTCGTCAGCTCTACTAACTCCTACAACCACAATCAACCACGTTAAAATAGAGAGAGAGAGAGCCAAAACGACCAAAAATCTAATCCCCAAAAATATATATAACTCTATTGTCGATCACTTACCGTTCTCTCCCTTGTGGCTATTATGTACTCCATAACCTAGACCCGAGCTTGCGGAATACCTAGAATAGAAGATATAAAACTATTGTTAGGTTCGGCTTTCAACTTTTATACACAAGTCCCAATGACACATTGGGCTTTTTAGAGATGTTTATTTACTGAAAAAAGAAAGTTTTACTTTTATCATTCATCAGTATATATATCTCAACTATATATATAAGAAGGTTATCTTTCTATGAATTTGATTATCAATTTGGTCTCGTTTGGTCCGGCCGCAATATTTTAAGATGGTAACCGTTCAGGTTATTGTGTTTTTTAGTTTGATTTCGGATCAGATAATTTCAGTTCGGTTTGAGCCAATAAGAAGGTGGTCCATGATCCAGAACCAATCTAGAAGAGAGATGCAAGATCAACACAGTGATGTATATGGAGGTGGGGCAAGTTCGGATTCTAAGAGTAAAGTGTTTCCGGAGATTGTTAGGAAGCAGAGTGCTGATGAGTCTTGGAAAGTTACTAAGAGAGGAAAGGCTCGTGTGGAGGATAAGCATCAGATGTACATGTCTGAAGCAGAACTGCAAATGTATGAGCCGAGTCAGTTACCATTATGAGGAAGGAGAAATGTAAAACTCTCTTCCTTTTATTTCTTGAGAGAGATAATGATCTTAATGTGTTGTGTGTGGATGTGTCTAATACTTTTGATTTTGCACAAAAACAGTTTAGGTTTCAAGAGTGGGTGTTGGATGTGGATGAAGAGAGTAATGGTTGTGGAGGAGGGGAGATGGAGATTGAAGGAATCCAAACAAGAACGGTTGAAGCAAGGACAAGAGGTTTGGTTCCAGTGTGGGGTTATCTCCAGTCTTCAAAACCCCAACAAGTGATGAGAGAGTGAGTTTCTGGAATCTGCTTACTCTCACTAGTTTTTTTTTCTCTCGACACTAATACTATGCCACAGATCATTCCAGAGTCCAAGGAACACTACACAAGGTGATCAGGTGACTCCTCTAGAGGGTCATGGAACAGAGACTGAGTTCGGAGTTGTACATGGCAAGGAAGAGAACTTGAGATCAGAAGAAGAGAGCGTGAGGTCTGAAGAAGGTAGCTCGATATCAGAAAGACCTAAGCCCATGATTATCGAGGTTTGTTAATGAGGTTTCTTTACCAAAATTAGTGTGTGGGTCCCACCAAAATTATAAAATCGGTGACAGAAAGGCATGAGATAAGGATCTATTGTGGTGGGTTTTTTGCACTGTTCGCGGACCCACCGACACGTGCCGGTCCGCGATTGGTGCGGTTTTAAATTTTTTTTTATAATTAGACAAATTTTTTTTTTTTAAGAAACCCAGAAGGATTATAGGGTCAATGATGCTCTAACGAAGGTATTGCAAAAGAGTTGGAATAGAAGGTGATGTTGTTATTCGTTTATTTATTTCACCACAAATTCAGCTTCATGTTCACATACAGAAGAACAAACATAACTGTGGAAAAATTGTATAGAAAAAGGAAAAGTAAAAAAAAAATTGACATATTGTTTAGATGTAAATAGGAATATACTTTTCTTTTTGTTACGGATGCCCTTTGATTCCCGAACATCATCTTGGCATGTAAATGAAACTATAAAGATTTAACATTGTTTACTGCAAACTGGAACAAGTTTGAACATAAAGAAAAGTTTCTACCACTTACAAATGTGTTCAAAACATGAAAAATGTTTTTTGAATGATTAAAATATTTTGAGTTTATAGATCCGTACATGTTTTAGAAAAATCTACATTGTATCATGTAATTTAATTCAGTTTTGGAGAACAATCTTCTTCCAATGGGATGCATATGATTTATTAGATTTTTATTAGGTAGGTAACCCAAGAGTTTTACTGATTCCGCCCAAGGAATGGTACAATGAACGACTTAATAAACATAATTGGAGATTGTTAAAATGACCTTGAAGCCAGGCGGACATGTTTTTTATCTACAGTTTATGCTGCCTAAATGAGTGTTAAGGAAGGTTACTCTTCTTAAAATGATTGTCTACTGCGCCAGTACACAAGAATGGGTCCGTAAGAGCACCTTTATCGCGGTGTCTTAGCTAGCGTCTTTAGTGTATTTACGTTTAAAAAAAAATAAAAAATAGCTAATTAAGGAAGAGACGTTCCTTAATGAGGACGCGCAAGAGACGGTGTTTTCGGGGCACGTGTCATTCATTCAACATGGCTCTCTCTCTCTCACCCGCTTCGTCTTCTCTCTTTGCTAGGAATTCGCAGGGTGATTACAGGGTGAGCCTGGAAGCTATCGAAACTCTTCCGTCTTTTGCTGTTTCCTTATTGATAAAAAGGATCATGCTTTGATTTGATTCTCTAACTTGCTGACTTATTCTTTGATGGCTCATGGACCTTTTGCTTTGGATCTTGTTCCATTCCCAAAGAACATCATCCTTTTTGCCTCTTTCATCCTCTTTGGTTCTTCCTTGAAGTCTGTTGAGTCACGGTTTGATTGATCCAACCTCAACATCGTTGTGTTGACTTGTAATGTTAGCTGATGCAGATTCATGTATAAGTTTCGAATCACAGTCTCTCTCTCATTGGATCATTTTGTAGTTTTGCCAAGGGAAGGAGAAAAACATTGTTGTACGACTCCGATTATCGAGGCTAGGATGCAAAAATTGACCATTTTTCCGGGTAATGGCAGCTTATAGCAGATCTCCCAGAGACGGGAAGCACATCGAGGTTTTGTGTTACTTCAATCATCTCCCAGGTGAGTGCTTGTTTGGAGTTCATTCATTCGATTGCTCTCTTCTTTCGTTCTTACACAGCTCTGTGTGCAGGACAGGACGGTGGTAAGAGAATGGGTCTCAAGTTTGACCATATCAAGTTCCCTTCTCTTTCTTTCCTCTAACGTGTTGATGATTGATTAGTTAGACCATGGACGCTCTCTTACTTTTGTTAATCTGTGAAATGTAAATGGAACTGAAAATTTATGAAGCTGGATACTATGTTGATGTGTAACAGACAGAAAGATAGATAAAAAGGTAACAGTTTTAATGTTCTTGTGGCTGGCTGGTTTGGTAAGATTGATCTAAGAGTGATGATTGTGGTGTGTGTGTAGGTACGAGAAGCTCAGCTTGCTCAGTACAACTACATACTTGTAGTTGGTGAAAGTGAAGCTTCTACAGGACAGGTTGGTGGTTGGCGTATTCCTTACATATGGTCTCTCGAGCTTGACTAATTGTGTTTTGTCTTAACATCTTGTGTTGTTGGACTGACATTCTCAGGTGAGTGTTCGGATAAGAGACAGTGCAGTCCACTCTGTGAAGAGCATCGAGGATTTGCTGGAAGAGTTCAAGACCAAGACTGCCGAATACCAATGAGATCAAACTCTTGCAAGTTCAAGTTTGATTTTCTTCAAATACATAAATGTTAGTGTGATAGTGTTTAAAGATGGACACATCTTGTAATGATAGTGTGCTTGTTTCATTAGTATGATTAGTAGAGAACCATTTGCTTTCTTGTGCCAATCATTCATTAAACGAGATCATCACTGTATCTTAGTTTATAGTTATACTAAAACGACTTCAGTGCTTTCAGTTGTTGAGGAATCCATGAAACTTACCAATATCATGCCCAGTTGTTTAGCATAACAAGTTCACCTTCTCTCGTTCTCTCCAAACAAAATAAGCAAACACATTTTGATCAAATGTTTGTCTCATGTTCTATCCATCTCACCAAACAAAACGATCAAACACATTCTGATCTAAATAAACAAGTTCATGTTCTCTAACTCTTGATCACAAATTTTCATCACAAAACCATCAAAAACAATTTCTATATGGCTTCTTCCTCGCAAAACACTTTAGATGGATCAATTGATGATACATTTGATCAATATTTGATCAACACTTTGATCAAACTTTTGAGAATTTTACCATTTTACAGATATACCTACTAATCTTTGTTTTTAAGTTTTATATTTAAATATATGTTTAAAATGTTATCTTTTATAATGTTTTATTTAATAAATAAATTTTATCTTTAATTAAATAATTTTTTTAAGAACTCCTAAATAAGAAACTTGCATTGGAGATACTAATTGTATGGATCTCTTAATTATGTCTCTTATACTCACTTTCACTATTTAAAAATATTAAAAAAATATTAAGAGACCCAAAAAGGAGTTTTGGGATAATCATACTCTAAACCTTGAACAATATTGTTGCATTACTTATTGGTCAGAAACCCGACTGTTGACAAGTCTCGGGATGGGCTTTGGAATAATACAGACTATTTAGTGGAATGATTTTGTAAATTTTTTCATTAATAAATTTAAACACCGGTATTAAGACCCTAAGAACATTTCTCTTAAGGGGTTTCTTAAGTTAATTTTGGGTTAAAAAAAAAATTAAAAATACACAATCACACAAGAACAGTGTCTTATTTTGGATCAAGAAGAGGCGTCTCTTGTTACCACCTGTAAGGATGTGAGAGGGCAGAAGAGCGGTGTGTCCCTTCTTCGTCGTTTCTCTCTTCTCTCTCTCTCTCTCGAAACATCTCTCCGACGAAAACGGCGAAACTCATCTGGAAACTGAAGATGGGACTCGAGTCGCAACTCTTCAATCCTCTCTGTGTTTACGATACTCGCGACTTGGATGATAACAAGGTGACGCGATGCCATCGTCTCTTCTTCCTCAATCTCCGATTCACGATAGAGATTAGGTCTCAGGTTCATCTGAATCAATTCATCATCTTCTTCGCAGCTAATCGGTGATAGGCTGATCTTCGTATATCTTCTCGATGATTGATTCTCAAAATATCTGGGAATTCTAGCTCCAGGTAAGCAAATAGATAGTTGCACAGAGCTTAGATCTTCGCTATATCCGTTGTTTAGAAATTGAGTAATGAGTTGCTCATCTTGTTGCAGACTGAAGCAATGGCTAAGATGGAGGTGTTTGATTGAATGATTTAGAGACAGGATCACATTCTCCAGGGAATTGCATCCGTGTGCGTAGAGATGCTCGAGGCTCTGTGGGAGATCTTCCACTGATTTGAGTTTCTTGCAGTTGTTGAGGCAGAGTGTTCCAAGAGATGTAAGCTCTGTGATGCTTTCAGGGATCGCCTCAAAGTCGTTGCTGCTTAGGTTTAGATATGTTAATGTGGTGAAATGAGTAAGCTGATGTGAAAATGATTGAACTTTCGTGCAGCTTCCCAGTTCCAACAATAAGAAGACTCCAAAATCTGGAGATGACTCTGGTCAACACTACATCGTAAGGATTCGTTTGTTCCCTCCTGTCTCTTTGCTCAATTTGATAGAATCTGTTAATGGTGAGCCTCCTTTGCAGATATGAGGACCTTCTGTGCCAAGGATTGGCATTAATTCGTTTCTGTTATGTTAGGATATGGTATATTGATAAGTCTTGTGCAAGGACTTGGACTTGGATTTACTTATGGCCTTGCTATATGTTCATGTGCTCTGCAACTTTGGATTGGTCGGTTCTTTGTCATTCATGGAAGGGCGACTGGTGGAGAAATTATTACAGCCCTTTTTGCTGTTATTTTAAGCGGGCTGTAAGCTTCAGATTCTACTTTTACTGCTTGTATCTTTCTTCTCCAGTTTCTGTATACACATTGATTTGCTAACTATATTCCATTTGTTGGATAAGGAGACGAATATACTTATATGATTGCTTTTTATATACCGTAAAACTGCACAAGACGCATGGTTTTCTATGATCTACCAAACCTATTCACAATGAACAAACATTTGCTTTCTTTTTCACATGTTAATACCACTCATTGGTCTGTTAAAGTTTCCTTTGATCTCTATTCTGGTTCAAGTTCTGCAGCTGCAACATGCCTAACCCGCTGAGCAACACGTCTCCTCCTATATACCCCACCAAGCGCAGAATCAGGATCATTGCAATAGCACCGTACTCAAACACCATCACTAGTCTGAACCCTCCTGTACAAAACGGAGAACATCAGTCTTAGAAAAACAGGGTTTGGTACGTTCTTTTATGTTCCTTCAGAAACTTGTATGTTTTTGCAAGTACTAGTATTCACATGTTTTAGAAACTTGTATAAATGAAACTAGTATTCACAAGTTCTTTTATTATGTTTTTATTATGTTTTAAGAAAAATTTAACTTGAATAAGAAAAATAAAAAAAAATTGGTATTTAATTTAATTTTTTTTTTTTTTTTAAGAACCTTTAAATAAGAGACTTGCAATGGAGCACGTAAATTTTCGGATCTCTTAATCTAATTTCTTAATTCACTTTTACAATTAAAAAGTATTAGAAAAAAATAAGAGATCCATTTAGAGTCTCTAAGATAATGGTGCTCTAACCGAGTGAAAAACTAATCGGGAGATGCTCTTTGGAAACGATAGATTCATTGATTCGAGCAAACGGTATTTGTCAATGTCATTCGAGTAAATCTTGCAACTACACACATGGAGAGTTGTTGAACCTATAAAGCTAGTTCTTGGGGTTATAGACCTACTCAATTAACATTGAAAATACCTACTCAATTATCTTATTCATTATATTATATTCATTTTTATTTCATTGCATTATTGTAATTGTTTTTCTGTCGGCTTTATTTTCTTTTATCAGCTCATTATTGTACTTATTTTTGCATTAGATTTTCATGTTTATTAAATATTGTTACGAATGCCCTTTGGTTCATGAACATCTTAGCATGTAAACGAAACTAGAAAGATTTAACACTGTTTACTGCACACTAGAACAAATTTGAACATAAAGAAAAGTTCATCCCACATAAAAATATGTTCAAAACATGAAAAAGGCTTTTTAAATTAATATTAAAATATTTTGAGTTTATAGACCCGTACATGTTTTAGACAAAATCTACATTATGTCATGTAATTTAACTCAGTTTTTAGAATAATTTTTTTCCAATTGGATGCATGTAACTTCTTGGATTTTTACTAGGTAGGTAAACCCAAGAGTTTTACTGATTACGTTGATACGTAGCTGTCACGCTCATCATCATGTTTGTTTTCCCCCAAAGCTTTGGTTAATTTTAATTATTTAACATTAAGAAAGAGCTTTATGGTTACTTGTTATCTCTAGAAGATGATGTATTTTCTAAACAAGAATTATAGAACTATATGTGATTAAATTACGAAACAATCTTAAACATGATTCTTGACTAAACTTATTAAGAGTTTGCACAATCAAGTGATTTTAGTCCTAATTGGTGCGTCCATGAATGTTTGAGTTAAACATTATACCACTAATATTATACTTAGGGAAATGAATTACACATTTGTTTCTTTGCTTGTTTCATTTCATACTTTCATCTTTGAGTTTTATCTAAAATCCAACAAGTCAAACCAAAACCATAAACAAATTTAACATTTAATCTTGAACAACAGGACAAACCTACACTACCATACTTTACTGAAAATGATCACATTCCTCTTTTTTTCCTAAAAGAAAAATATCATAAAGGATTTAAGTAATCATACAAACTTCATTTTTACTGCAGAAGCCATCAAATGGAGAAAGACAATAAACTCCAAATAACCCCCAAAAATTCCTCAACATCATGATAGATAAACATAGAACACACACACTCTTCTGACAATTGCGCTAAAACTCCTATTGTGTACCTTTTCAATTCCAAAGACACACAAAAAACATTAAAAAAAAATACACTAATGTTTTGATAAAAACTTTAAAAGATAGTTGATGCAAATTTTTATAGTTACCTAGAGTGTGAACCTGACCAAGATCCCAAGAAGCGTTACTCATCTACGATAGAAACACAGGAAAATGAGGAACAATACAATGTTAGTTGTTCTTAATCATAGTACAAAGAGGAGCCATTGAATTGACCAAGCAGATAATGTATTGTGATTCATATTGCAGTATGATGAAAATAACAAATCTATCCTACATAATTTTAGTCATTTTTAACTAATCCTATTATACATTTAGATTTCTCCTAGATGTTTAATCATGTGATATGCTGTAATGCGAATTGTTCTAGGACCAACACCAACCGAAGAAGTACTTATCAAACACACAGATTATCTAGGATACCACCTAGGACAATAGCTTTTAGAATAACTTTTATACCAAAAGTAAGATGATAATGATACATCTCAATCAAATTTAACATCTATACAATACTACGATGAATAGAATTATCGTTACAGAACCAAGTTTTTTATATGTGGTCCATGCTTCTATTGTTTTATTTTCTGTCAAAATTATCTCTGGCTATTGCAACATTTAGGCAAGAATCAGGGCAAAACAACAACACAAAAAATTATATCACCAAGAGATATGACCAGCATAAAATATTTATGAATATCCACTTTACTAGAACAATTTCACTAATATAATCTTCGACTAGAAGTATGGTACTTGGATAGCATGCTAGCTACATGTTCTTAATGATTCAATCAAGGAATCATTAAGAACATGTCTACCAACTATCTAAGCTTTCCATCAAATGTCTTTTATTAAGTAAGAAAAGAGCAAAGTCAACTTGGTTTAGACATTTCATCAAACACCTTCTGGATGTGAAATGTCTAATGTATACATATCGTGCTCAAAGAAAGTGGGATGAAATTTTTAGAAAGAGAAAAATGTGGAAAAGGATGATGTTTGAAAGAATTTGGTTTTGAAAAAAAATCACGGCTTAAAGATTTTTTTTGGTACACCTCTATAAATACATACATACACCACTTCGATTTATAAATCAACAACATTACGTTCATTCATACTCATCATCATTCCCTCATTTTTGTTCATAATATGGATGGATGTTTGAATTTGAGAAAATAACAGAAACCCATGCCATAAGAATTAAAAAAGAGACTAATTGTCAAATACAAATTTATGATATTTTGGAGTGAAACCTAGCTATTCTCCAAATTCTAGAAAACCTTTCATGGTAATTAAGTTCAAACTACCCAAATTGAGAATAAATCGGTTGTCATGAACAAATTTAGATTCTTGTCGAGAAATTGTAGATTGTGTAGCTATTTTTATTACAAAGATTACATACATGCTTTTCAACAAAAATTTACAATATTGATATGATCTCGAAGATAGTAAATAACCAGACAAACCATATGAAACTATAATATATATATAATGATTATTTTGAAAGTTATGAATATAATAAGAAAGCGAGACAAATCTGTCCAACTTGATCCGTCAACCCGTGGATTGAATTATTATTTTTATTTAAATATCTGATCCGCATTAACCATAAAGGAAAAACTTGTAACTCATCTACTTCACCACAGTTAAATTGCTGAATTCACAGATAATATTAAATATCAAAAATAAATATTTTAATTATAAGTAATCATATTTTTAAAAAATAAGGGAGAAAATGGATTGTTCAAAAAATATTTGAGCGGCTTAACGAGTTGTTTAATGCTATTATTGCTGCCCAAAGGTACACATATCATGCTCCAAAAAGTGAACTAAAACTTAAAAAATAGAAAAAATGATGATTGAAAGAATTTGAGTTTGAAAAGAAATCATGGGTTATGAATTTTTTTGGTACACCTCTATAAATACATACATACACGTCTTTAGTTTACAAACCAACAACATTACTTTCATTCATATCTAATCATCATTCCCTCATTCTTGTTCGTAATATGGATGGAGATGAATTTGAAAATTTAGCAGAAATACATGCATCAAGTTCATTAAAAGAGACGACTTGCCAAACACAAATTTATGCTATTTTGGAGTGGAAGCCAAGATATTCTACCAATTATAGAAAACTTTTCATGTTAATTAAGATCAAACTACCCAAATTGAGATTAAATCAGTTTTCATTAACAAATTGAGATTCTTGTCGAGTAATCATCGATTATGTAGCTATTTCAGTACAAAGATTATATACATGTTTTCTGCAAAAATTTACAATATTGATATAAACTTGATGATAGTAAATAACCAACCAAGCCATATAAACTACAATATATATAATGATTATTCTTTTTTTTTACAACTATTATAGAACTATATATAGTGATTATTCTGGAAGTTATGAATAGAATAAGGAAGCAGGTCAAATTCGTCCCGCTTGATATGTCAACCTGTGGATTGAATTATTATTTTATCTTAATTTTGATAAGCATAATTCATAAAGAGAAAATTTTATACTCACATTTACTTGCAGAACTCACAAATAATATTAATTAATAATAAAATAAATATTTTACTAATATATTAACTATTATTTAAAAAAATAAAGAGGAGTATGGATTATTCGTAAAAAATATTGAATGGTTCAACGAGTTAACTAATGCTACTATTGCTGCCCAAAGGTACAAATATCATGTTTCAAAAAAGTGGATTGAAATTTTAAAGAAGAGAAAAATGTGAAAAAGATGATGGTTGAAAGAATTTGAATTTGAAAAGACATCACGGGTTATAGATTTTTTTCGTACACCTCTATAAATACATACATACACCAGTTCATTTTACAAACCAGCATCATTACTTTCATTCATATGCCATCATCATTCCCTCATTCTTGTTCATAATATGCATAGAGGTTTGAATTTGAGAAAATAACAGAAATCCACTGCATCAAAAATCACCGAAAGAGAAGACTTGCCAAACACAAATTTATGTTATTATGGGGTGGAAGCCAAGATATTCTCACAACTTTTCATGGTAATTAAGATCAATATACGCAAATTAAGATTAAATCAGTTTTCATGTAGAAATGAAATGAATGAAAAATGCTGAACATAATTTCATTTAATGAATTGAATTGAAAAAAAAAACAATTGTATAAAGAGGAAAATGAAAAGAATGAATTGAACAAATATTAAACATGAATGGTAAAGAAAAAGATGAACATGCGTTTTTCATATAAACTTGTTTAAAAGCACATAAATTAATTGACCGATCCTTCGTGATCTCTTTCACCACCCGCTTTAACATCATCGTCTCTTAAGCATTATCCATTATTTCCTCGAGAACTTGTCATGATCCTAAAACTATAGTAAGCAGAATTCAAATCAAAGAGAAAATTATAACAGTAACCATTATTTACTTTATAGCTATACAATATAACTTAATTTGATGTTGCTCAAACTATTACAAATTTAATTTCCCTACTTAAGTATTTATGGAGTTAGTGGGATAATCATGAGACTAAGAAGATAAGTTCAAACTTTTTTGTTTTGGTATATTGTGTGCAGTTAAATTGATCTTGCGCCAAATTTTGAATTATCTATATTTTTATTTTGTTGTTTTAATTTTTCAAATTTTAGTTATTGTTTTCCATTTGTTCCTCATCAAAATTAGAAGATGAAATATTTGTTCAAGAGTTCTTATGTATATAGATTGTTCTCAATTGGTGAAGATGGTTTCGGAACCAGAAGAATGACCGGTTTTTGCAAGTTATTTGGAAGATATCAGGAATCTGAAAGAGAGTTTTACACGTTCAGAAATTATACACGTACCAAGGACGCAAAATACAAAGGTGGATAAACTAGCACGCAGTGCCAGAACACAGCCGTCTTTCGTCGTCCACATGGATCAATATCCCCCGGGTGGTTTACAGAGTCTATATGAGTATGTAATGTTGTTGAAAAAAAAAAAGTGGGACCCATGTGTTAATAATTTGACCAAAAATTCAACTTAATTTGTATAATTTTTAAGGAACAACAAATTAATCATCATTTTTATTCCTAACGTGTGGTAACCAATTGAAGCCAAAGATTACGTAAATACTTTTCTGCAAAAAGTTACAATATTTATATGAACTCCGTGATAGTAAATAACTAGACACACAATATAAAACTCCAATATATATGATGATTATTCTGAAAGTTATGAATGGAATAAGGAAACATGTCAAATTTGTCCCGCTTGATCGGTTAACCCATGGATTTAATTATTATTTTTATTTAAATTTCTTATGCGCATAAACCATAAAGAAAAAAAATTATACTCACATTTAATTCGTCGTGGTTAAGTGGGATCTACATATAATATTAATTCTAATAAATTTAATTATTAATTAACTATTATTTTCAAAAAAAAAAGGGGAGTATGGCCCGTTCATAAAAGTTTTGAGTGGTTGAATGAGTTGAATAATGTTATTATTGCTGTCTAAAGGTGCACATATCATGCTTCAAGAAAGTGGGTTGAAATTTTTTTAAAGATAAAAAATGTGGAAAAAGATGATGGTTGAAAGAATTTGATTTTCAAAAGAAACCACGGGATATTGAATTTTTTCGTAAGCCTCTATAAATACATACATACACCACTTCGATTTACAAACCAACAACATTACTTTCATTCATATCTCAATATCATTCTCTCATTCTTGTTCATAATATGGATGGATGGATGTTGAATTTGAGAAAGTAACAGTAATTCATGCCACAAGTATCATTAAAAATGGACGACTTGCCAAACACAAATTTATGCTATTTTAGAATGAAAGCCAAGTTATTCTTCCAATTCTACAAAACCTTTCATGGTAATGACGATCAAACTACCTAAATTGAGATTAAATAAGTTTTCATTAACAAAATTGAGATTTTTATTGAGAAATCAAAGATTATGTAGTTATTTTCAGTACAAAGATTACACACATCGTTGACAAAAAAAATTTACATATATGCTTTTTCCGGAAAAAAGTTACAATATTGATATGATTTCAATGATATTAAAGAACCAGAGAAAATATATAAAACAAAAATTCATATAATAACTATTTTAAAAGTTAAGAATATAATAAGGAAGTGGATCAAATCCGTCATGTTAGATATTTCGACCCGTGGATTGAATTATTATTTTTATTTAAATTTCTGATCCACATCTAACCTATACTAAAAGGGTTATATGAGCATCAGTGAAGCTGTCCACGTCAGCAATTAAATCAGCCAATCAAAATAGTTCTTTTTGACACGTCAGAATCCAGTTCAGAAAATCTAACCCTAATGTTCTTCGAACAAGAAACGAAAGTCGCATTCCCCCATCCTTGGCGAGTCGATGTCGTTTTCGCTTTCGTTCACCATATGAAACGCTCCGAGTTAAGAGTTCGTGTTTAATCGCATCAATTCGCTCATCCACTACGTCGTCTTCAATGCTCTGTTTCGATCTGCAAGGCGGTGATTTTACAGTATAAATATGTGTGTGACTTCTCCCTTTCAACCCATCCTACACAAGCAGTGGAGTTTCTCCATTTCACTGGCCGTTACCGGAGTCGGTTTAGATATCTCTCCACCGCCGCTTCACTCTTAGGGGGCATTGACTCTTCCTTCTAATTCGGCCTTCTCGGAGCGAGCAGCTTGCTTCCGTGATTGTTGATGAGCAGAAGTAAGGCGGAAACGTCTCCGGTGAGACTACTACTACGAGATTGGTACTTTCTAACTCCAACTCTAATCTGGAAAACGTAAAACTGAGTATGGTGAGATAGATTCATCTCAGCGTAGTTTCGTTTCCTCCATGACTTCCAAACGAGCCTACAAGCTACGTATCCTTATTTTCTCTCAGAAAGTTTCTTCATTTCCAAGTGTCTTTTGTTTTGATTTTGATTTTTTTTTTGTATCAGATGTATGTCAAAGACCGAAACTTTCGAGCTCACCATTTTTTAACTATTCAATTAGATTTGATGTTGGTTCAAATGAATTTAATTATAGTTCTGGGTCGCTACTTTTTTCCTTATACGAACAGGGTCTTTAGTCTGCTTCACTAGATTTGGGTTTATATAGTGAATGGAATCACTCTGTTCTAAAGGATATGGTACAAGTAGAATCTATCTGGGTTTGAGAGCCATGAGATTCTTAGTGTTCTATCTTTCTCTGATTCTAGGCGGAAAACATTGTTTTGGCTCTAAAAATTCTGATTCGTGTGTCAAATTTTCATGGTACTTGACAAGATTACAACTTTTCTTACCATGAAAAGACAAACTTTATAACTTGCATTGTTGTTTATAACTTGCATTGTTGTTGCTTGCTTTTATGTTAATTGTATATGCTTTGTGAGCTCATAGTAGCTATACATTTACAGGTTTTTGATCTTACAGATGTGAAACACCATGATTTTGTACGTTAAGGTTTGGCGTTTTTGAGACCTTTGCAGCGAAAGGGGATGATTGTGCAAGAGAATGCAGAGAAAAGATGCAGATCATGGTGTGTAATATTTATACATCTTTAACATTTACCAATGAGAATTGAATTTGTTGAGTTTGTAGCAATAATGATGATGATAGGTAGCAGGTGGTGATGGTACAGGTGCTCGGGTTCGCCAATCTCTTATCCATAAGTAAGTGGCAATGTCAATATACTGTTGACAGAAGTTTTCAGCTGGCATAGCTCCATGTATAGTAGTGATATTCTTCCCCTCTCAAGTGTTTAATGAAAGTCATCCACCATGGAGTTTTCTCTATAAATAAGTTTTTGATGTTGGTTATGTTTGAAAGTGACAAGGACCCGGTAAGTACTCTAGGTAAGTAGGTGTATTCATATAATTGGAGAATAAACAGCGTGTCATTGTTGGTTTGTTTCAAAGACGAGAATAAAAAGCCATACTAGAAGTTTTTAAGACATTTTCTTCCATGTAAAAAAAGGAATGTTATAAGAAGAGGAAGGTCTGTAAAAAAATCATCCTTATTATCATCGACAACCACAAACATAATAACAAGCAACACTTCCAACAATTGTATACATATCTTCGACAGCAATAAAAAAAAAAGCAAATGGCATGACGTACTTCTTTAAAAGAGCAACATTTGAGTTTAGTTCCTTGACCTACAAAAAACACAACAATAGTTGACATAATAAAACTCAGATTTCAGATGAAAAGGTGCAGGTATATAAATGGAATCACAGATTGTATATCTGTCGTTGAGCATCCGGTTAGTGTTGGCATTATTTCCAAGAACAAGTAGTCATAGCTTGATGCTCAAAAATGACACGTATGACCAAGAACAAGTCTTATAGAATGTCCTAAGGCGCTCATGGTTATGTGAGAAATATAACACATCCCAACACCAAAATGATCTAGGACATTCAAAATATAATTTTATAACTGTCTAGCTACTTATAGTTTATACATGATATTTATATACTAAATAAACATTGAGAAGATATAATCAAAACTAAATTTAAACAAAAAAACCCGGTCGTAGCCCGGAACCATAGTAAGTAATAAAAGAAGGATATAAGCCTTAGATAGAGTGTCCACGTAGGCGAAAATAATCGGTCAATGAGAAACTATATTTTTGCTATGTCACCTCCTCTATTTATTTTTACAAAATGATCATTTAACTTTTTACTTAAACAATTACTAGATCTCGATTCGCGCAACCGCGCGGGTTTTTGTTATCATTTATTTTTATATAAATATTTTGTTGTCAATTCTAAATTGGTATATATTATAATATATATGTGTTTATCAATTTTTAAAACATAATAAGTTTACGGTATATTTTTTTTATTGAATAGATTGTTTCAAACTTTCACATGTATTTGTATCTTCTTCTATATATATTTTTGGATTATTATTTCTTTATTAAAATCGTTATTTACATGGATTTATATCATCGAGTAAATAATTAAAAATTTAGTTTTTGTTTAATTTTTAAAATGAACTATATAATTTTAAATTTGTTTTCATTGGTTTAAGGTAGTAAATGTTAATCGTTGTTAGATAATATGATTTTTGTTATTTAAAAAAAATTATAATTTTAAAAGTTAACATCGACAAATATTTAAATAATTAACATATGAAGGTATAGTATTACAATATTAAATTATAAATATTTAATTTACACTATCTATAAATCTAATGGATCATCTATTGTTTAAATCTAATTATTGATATCCCAATTAAAAATTCTGGTATGTCCAATATTTAAATGATAAGACTAGAGATTAAATGTAACATGATTTTCTAGGAATAGGTCCAGTAGGTCCATTTTTAAAAAAATCACACATGAATTAAGGTTGTGACTTCTGTTTTAATATATAAGATAACCGAAAATATTTTTTTAGTGAAGAAACTATATTTTTTCCATGTCGCTTCCTCAATTTATTATTACAAAATGATCCTTTAACTTTTTACTTAAATAATTATAACCGAAAATATTTTTTTTAGTGAAATATATTATTTATATAAATATTATTATATTTTTTATTCACATAATAGTTTGTAAAGAAATATTTAGTGTAAATAATATCATAATTTTATAAAATACTAAAATAAATTGGGTTGGTTTTTAACTTTCACAAATAAAAAGTATTATTTGTAAACTTAGAAAAGAAAATATCAAGAATATTTTTCCAGGAGAGAAAATAGAAAAATACATCAGAGACAAATCCATCTCTATTATGAAAATATTCCTCTATTTTTTTTAAAAAAATAGAGGAATACATTGGAGATGGTCTAAGCCACGGCCAACGTAAATGATCGACGTTAAAATTTCAGCTTTTCTGATTCTTACTATTCTAATGTTTCAATATAATTTGAATTTTCCCTTTGCTTTATAATATAATGGTTTAAAAGTATTTTTTTGTTTCACTATATAAATTGTTTTTATATTTCAATGTAACTTTATACTTATTGGATATTGCGTGGCCAATTAAATTATGAAAATTACTGTGTAATTGATTAAATTTATATATTAATGACAATTTTCTAAAATAATAACTTTTAAATATTACAGATTTTAATTGAAACTAGAGGATATAAGCCTCAGATAAAGTGTCCACATAGGCGAATATAATCGGCCAATGAGAAACTATATTTTTGCCATGTCACCTCCTCTATTTGCTTTTACAAAATGATCCTTTAACTTTTTACTTAAAAAATTATAACCGAAAACATTTTTTTAGTGAAATATGTTATTTATATGCATATAATTATATTTTTTTATTTACATAATAGTTTGTAAAACAAATTTAGAGTAAATAATATCATAAGGGGGTTATTTGTGAAATAACCAAAAAAAAAAGAAAATTAGTTTTGTAGAGAGAGGGTAGAGAGAGATAGGAAGAGAAAATAAGAGAGAGAGTGTAAAATTGGTTAGTTAGTTAATTTTGGGTTTTTGTTTGGTTATTGGATGCAAATTCTCTATCATAAGTTTATAAAATACTAAAATAAATTGGGCTGGTTTTCAACTTTTACAAATAAAAAATATTATTTGTAAACTTAGAAAAGAATATATCAAAAATATTTTTTTTTAGGAGAGAAAATAAAAAAATACATCGGAGACACATTCATCTCTATTATGAAATACCTCTATTTCAGAGAAAAAAAATAGAGGAATACATTGGAGATGGTTTAAGGCATGGCCGACGTAAATGATCAATGTTGAGATTTCAGCTTTTCTGATTCTTACTATTCTAATGTTTCAATATAATTTGAATATTTCGTTTGTTTTGAAATATAATGGTTTAAAAGTATTTTTTGTTTCACTATATAAATTGTTTTTATATTTCAATGTAACTTTATATTTATTGGATATTGTGTGGCCAATTAAATTATGTAAATTACCGTGTAATTGATTAAATTTATAAATTAAATGACAGTTTTCTAAAGTAATATCTTTTAAATATTACAGATTTTAATTAAAACTGATTACATTTTGAAATAAATAGCTTAATCTATAGACTAACTCTATATAGATATGAGGACAAAATTGTAAAGTGGCATCACCTTGAATTTCTCTCATTCTGTGCATTATTAATTGGAGTGAGATAATCAACATCTAATATTATGTTACTCTCAAAATGGTCGAATTGTACATTGTAATTGGAGAAAGAAAACAAACAAAAATCAACCGAAGACTTTTAAGATATATGAAACAAAAATTAGAAATATAAATTCTCTGCAATTAAAGAATAAGGCAATAAAATTGTAAAAATACAAAAAATAAAAAAAAAAACAGAAAGAAAAATTTAGTAAAATAAAATCATAATATAATTTCCATAATTGATAGTGCTCAGTTATACTAAAAAGTCTAAATTTACAACATACACAGTTTTATTTACATCTTTAAATCTATTATCCAATTAAAATGATTCTAAAAAAAGTCAGCATGAAAATTTAGAAAATATACGATAAAATATAAATCATAACGTTAAAAATATATTATCACTGATAACTAAAAAATCATGTTAGTAGTAATAAAAATGAAATGACAACACATTTATTAAAACTATAGAACGGCACGCAACAAGGTGTTATTAAATATACAAACTACAAATTAAATATGCTCAACGCAAACACACATAAAAATGAGACATTATATTTGGATATATTTAAATAAATAATTTTAAATATAATATATTCTTGATAATTTTAAAATTACTTTAAAAGAAACTAAATTATTAAAAAATTAATATACAAATAAAACTAAAGCAATATTTTGTAATGTAAAAATAATAAATGAAAAAAAAATATATTATGTTAATAAAATAGATTTTAGATTTTAAAGACTTCTAATTCATGTAATATTACAAAATTCAAAATTTGTTTATTACAATTAATATTTTACCATTAGATATATTAAAATATTATTCTAGACCGATATTCAATTGTCAGTTTTCAACTATTATACGTAAAAAATATTATTAAATACGTTTTTTTAAAAGAGGATTTTATATTTCAAGTATGTTATTGGAGTACTTTTTTTTCGTGAATTTATTCGAGATGAGATTTCAATCTTTAAACGAATATAATTTATGTTCTATACATAATTTTTTTTTACATAACTCTAAAATCTCGGACTTGATTCTTCATATTTTATTAGTTAATTGTGTTACATATAATAAAAATAATTACTTCAAACTAAAAATATATAAAAAATCGAATTTAAAAATTAGTTATATATAATTTAATATACAAAAATTTACATACAAATAAAAATGGTAAATGTAACAAATTAAAATATATTATCCGCGCGTAGCGCGGAGAAAGGATCTAGTAAACCATAAAGAAAGAATAATTATACTTACACTTACTTCACCTTAGTTAAATTGTGGGATCCACATATAATATTAATTATGATAAAAATATTTTAATTGTAAATTAAATATTATTTTAAAAAATACATGGGTTATGGACGATTCATAAAAGTTTTGACTGGTTTAACAAGTTGACTAGTGAAATTATTGCTGTCCAAATGTACACATATCTTGCTCTAAGAAAGTGGGCTGAAGTTTTTAAAAAGAGAAGAAAATTGGAAAAAGATGATGGTTGAAAGAATTTGATTTTGAAAAGAAAATCATGGGTTATGGATTTTTTTGGTACACCTCCATAAATAAATACATACACCACTTTAATTTACAAACCAACAACATTACTTTCATTCATATCTCAACATCCTTCCCTCATTTTTGTTCATAATATGGACGAAGATTTGAATTTGAGAAAGTAAAAAAAATCCATGCCACAAGAATCATTAAAGATGTAAGACTTGCCAAACACAAATTTATGATATTTAGAGTGGAAGCAAAGTTATTATCCCAGTTCTAGAAAATAATTGATGATAATTAAGATCAAATTACCCTAATTGAAACTAAATCAGTTTTCATTAAGAAAAGTGAGATTCTTGTTGAGAAACCATAGATTATGTAGTTATTTTCATTACAAAGATTACATAAATGACAGACAAAAAAGATTACATACATGTTTTATCTGCAAAAAATACAATATTGATATGATTTCAATAATATTAAAGAGCCAAACAAAGCATTTAAAACTACAATCTATATAATGATTATTCTCAAAGTTATGAATATAATAAGAAAGCGGTTCAAAAATAATCAATGATCAAGATTGACCAATAAAAAAGAAGGAAAAAGATAAATAAGACATTGATTTGTGGCCTTTAGATTGAAATCAATCAATGGCCAAAATTAATCCATTAGAGCATCTTCAATGTATTACTCTAATTTTTACTCCAAAATGGAGTTGATTTTTACTCTAATGTATTACTCTATTTTTTACTCAAAAAATAAAAATTCACAAATGATTCCCTTTTTAGCTAGTTAATAATTGTTAGTAGTACCTTTGACGTATAAAAATTTAAAAATTAACCCAATTATTTTATATTTACAAAACTTTCATAAAAATATATTCTATTTAAATTAAATATTTATTAATAAAAATACAGTTAGAGCTTTTCTTCCAACTTCAACTGGTGTAATTTTCATCATATGCAATTTTCCTAATTCAAAAACAAAATTATGCATTAAAAGAACATAAAGAAGAAAACAAAGTTTTGTTTTGTAATTTTAAATTACGTAATTGATCCAAATGTTTGTGCATACATTAAGCTTAACAAGTACAAATGTTATTAATCGAAATGTTGACCCACAAGATAAACTTCTATTTGTTTGAACGATACTTCACCGATTCCAAAACTAATTTACAGAATTATGAAATCAATTATTTGTATTATACTATATTATAAATTATTTATATTTAGTTTTGATTTTTATTAGTTTATGCATCTTTTATGTAAAGCTATTAAATAATATTTTGTGGAGTATTATATTGTATTATTCATGTTATTATATTATTTTAAATATTATTTAAATATAAAATAAAAATATTCAAAATTATAAGAACCATTTCATAAATAAAAAAGTTCAACTCCAAAACAGAGTAATAGGTAAGATTACTCCATAAATGGAATAACCCTAGCCATTACACCATTTTTGAGTTGAATATGAAGTGGGGTTGAAGAAGATTTTATTCCAAAATGAAGTTTGGAGTAAAAAAATGGAGTAGGGTTGGAGATACCCTTATTAAACTGTTTTCATTTAATATAATAATAATTTATATATAATTTCGACCAAAAAAAAAATTTATATGTAACTAATGTAGTTATAGTTTGGGTTAATGTTTCAAAAAATAGATTGAAAGTTTTATAACTTTTTTAAGTTATGATTCAATTTTATGAGGGTTTGGACTATGATTAAGATATGATGTTTGAGAATTAGGGTATGAGATATATGGATTTATAACTTTAAAAAAGTGATTAGATTTCATGTTTATAAGAAATGTTATATCAGCTATCGCAATTTCAGACCCATGTTCAATCAGCTATCGCAGCAGAAGCTCTAGCGGTTCGAGCAGCACTAACACACGCCATTCATCTTGGCATCACAAAGATCTGGCTCCGTTCAGACTCATTGGGGCTCATCAGAGCCATCGCTTCGGTTAGTAAACCAAAGAATCTTCACGTAGTTCTTCTGGATATTGAAGTTCTATTGTCTTCTTTTTCCTTTTGTTGTTTTTCGTTCACTCCAAGGGAGTCTAATGGGCTTGCAGACTCTGTTGCAAAAGCCTCCTTATATAATATGAACTCCTCCTGGGCCTAGGCATAGGAACAACTCCTTTCTGCTTTTATGAAAATTTGGTTGATAAAAAAAAAATGTTACAAAAGGCATTTATGTAAAGTACATATGTAAATAAATTTTAAATACATTTGCGTAAAGTACAAACATAATGTTTTGGGATTAGATTTAAGATTTTAAACTTTAGATTCGAAGTTAAGTAATAGAAAATATTATATTTTTAAGATTTTTAATTAGAGTTTAGGGTATATGATTAATTCAAGATTAGTTTTTAAGTTTGGAGTTTAAAAAATATGGTTTGGGTACATGGTTTGAAGGTTAAAGGTTTGGGGTATTGATTTAAGATTGGGGATTAATTTCTGAAAATATTAAAATGAGTTTATATTTAAGAAATTTGGACTTAAATTTAAGATTTGATGTTAAAATATTAGAGTTTAAAGTTTTTTTTTGAATTTAGGGGTTGTGTTTAAAAATTTTGGTTTTAGGGTATAGGGTTTAGGATTTTTAGAGACAAATAAAATGGAATGAGAGGGAAAGTGAAACAAGGATGAGAGGGAAAATAAATTATTTTCCCGCTTTAATTTTGCATAGCGTTTCAAAACTAAAAGTGCTATATATATTATGTTTCGAAAAAGTGTTTGCATAATTAAAATCGGATCAACTAAACATAGTGTTTGCATTTCCGCAAACGCTATCTAAAGATAAGAGGTATCTCAACCATAGCACAATCGAAAAAAAATGCTATCCTGTTCTGTTATTAATATCCAAATTTGTTGTCGCGTTTCAAAACCTCAGAACCTTCCATATTCTGTGGAAATAATTTATTTTCTCTTTAATACCATGTCACTTCCTCTAAAGTCAAATTTGTTTTTCTTACATGCACCACAAATAATCTTTGGAAGGCTTCAAATGCCTTTTATCCAATTGCTTCAAGCTCCAATTAATATGCTTAAGCTTACAATGCATTTGTTAATTAAGTGACCTCTCTTGCAACTTTGATAACATCCTTGACATGACATTTTCATTGAGTTTTTTTTTTCCTTTTTGTCAGCAATTGAGTTCTCTTGAGAGTGGTGGTGTGGTTCATTCTTGCGAATCTGATAAAAAAATCACATTGGCTTTGGGACCCCCCCCCCCCCCCCCCCCCCCCCCCCCCCCCCCACCAGTTTCAATCATTACGATTCAAAAAAATCAATATGTAAAACTCAAGAAAGAATGGAATTGTATTTATAAAACGAGTAGTATCAAACAATATTCCCATATATATATATAACTATGTATTTTTCCATGGAACTTTATGAATAAGATTTTAAAATATATAATATATAATTCAAACTTCATATATAATTACCGAATGAAATCTATACTTTTGACATTTACTTTATTAAATATTATTATACTGTTTCAATTCTATGTGTAAACATAGAATTCCGTGTCTACATTGTAACGTTTTATTTCTATTTGACCAAATGGTTACTTAAATTTAGAATATTATATGACTAACCAATGAAATTTGAACCATTTTAAAATCTCTAAGTGCATCATCATAATACTCAAACCCATTATAGGATAGAGTTTCTTATTCGTAGATATTCAGAGTGTGAACTGAGCACATGTCATAAATTAGTGACATTTGCTATAAGCTAATATTTAGTTTAGACTTAAAGAGTAGTTGACAAAAATTACAAGTTTGTTTTTAAGTTTTTTTTTAACTAGTGGACCTTTAATCTAGTGGACCCTAAAAGTGGAAGAAGTAATTAAATTTCTACATGTATATATTTTAAAAAAAAACTGAAATGAAAAATTTATGCAAGGATGTCACGTATAAACCGAACAATGGTCAAAATTTTCATTCAATATATAAATTATTAAAAAAATTACGAAAAGAGTATGGCTGACTTTAGAGAGCAGTATATAAGGGTAAGAGTATGCATCTAATTAACTTAAAACAACAAAGACAATTGGTCTACTTCTCAAATTGATCCAAAGACCAAAGATTCCTAAAGCTGCTTGAAACTAAAAATGGCTCCACAAAAATTCATCAGAAATGGCATGACAAGTTTACCTCGGCTCGTAGAAGAGTATCTCTCTATGTTGAAGGAAACATACGAAGGAACGGGATTGCACCTAGCCACGCAACAAGGGGACGAGGTATATGCAAAGAAAATAATCGAGCTCTGCCCTTCCTTAGTCAGTTCCACCAATTCCAAAGGGGACACTTCTCTTCATGTTGCTGCTCGTTTGGGATGCACAAGCATCTTAATTTGGATGTTAGAGTCCATAAAATTGCATAACGCATGCGAGGAAAAAAACCTAGATGCAGAAATGATGAATAATGATGGCTTAACACCTCTGCATTGTGCTGCAATGAAGGGTTCTATTGAAATCCTTAAGGAATTTCTCAATAGGGCTCCCTCTTCTTTCTACTCAGTCACGTTAGAAAAGAGAGAAACTGTGTTTCATATAGCTGCGAGACACAAGCAAAACGAAGCCTTCATCTCAATGGCAAAGAGTGACAACTTAGGCCAACTTCTCTACCAGCTTGACATAGACGGCAACACGGTGCTTCACGTTGCCGCCTCCGTAGGCTCTATTGCGGTAAATTTTCTGCCTCACTCTTCTTTCCTTTTTTTGTATATTGTGCCTAATTAGACTCAAAATGTAAAATCTTATAGGAAATATATCTAAAACATAGTTTTCTTTGTATTATAATTTCATTTATCAACCTCATCTAAAGAGCCAAATTGCTTTCAGTTTTCCACCTTAAATTTCACTTCTTTAATACTACTTGGTAACTGCTTGATTATTTAAGGGAACTGCCGAAACACAAAAAAACAAAAGGGAAAATGATTATTTAATAGTATAAATGAGAAGGAATACTAGCTAAATGATTTCAAAGTAATACTTTCATACAAAGCTATATACTCCATATGATTTGAAAACTTAAAATATGAGGTTTTGTTGTTGGTTTCCTGATTTGATTAACATATTACATTACAGCTGGTAAACTATATAATGGAGGAGACAAACGTAAAAGTCACCACGAAGAACAAGAACGGTTTTGTAGCGGTTGACCTTCTCAACGAAGAGGATAAAGATTTCCTTAAGCTATCTAACGCTCTGATGTGCGGTCAACGCTCTTCAAGTCCTAGAGAGATTGGAAACCAAACAAAAGCAGTGATTCTTCATCGTGCAGACGATGACACGATAAAGAAGCGCCAGAAGGAGATTCTAAGATTTCAAAGTAGTGATACTCCAAACAAAAAATTTGAGATGCAATTGGAGGCTTTGCAAAGCGCTAGGAATACTCTCGCCATTGTCGCGGTCTTGATTGCATCTGTTACTTTCACATGCGGTTTAAACCCACCTGGTGGGGTCTATCAAGAAGGATTCTCCATTGGGAAATCAACCGCGGGGAAAACCATAGCTTTCATGATCTTCTGGATAAGCAATAGCATTGCGTTGTTTACATCAGTGAGTATGGTCATTCTTCTCCTCAGCATTATACCTTACAGGGAGGACTCGCTTTTAAAGTTCTTGGTTATAGCTCACTGGATGATGTGGGTGGCTGTAGCAGCCATGGCAAGTGCTTATGTCTCCGCGGCATTGGTAACTTTACCTCATTTTGGAGAAACCAATTGGTTAATCTATGCCACTGTTGCTATTGCTAGCTTGACGCTAGGCGGTATGTTTGTTTATCTACAGTTTAATCTGGCTAAATGCATGTTAAGGAAGGTTAGGCTTCTTAAATGCTTGTCTACTCCGCCAGTACGCAAGAATGGATACGTAGACATGGCGGCCAATATCGAGAAAGGCTACTACTCTTATTGCTGAATTTATGTTTTTAATATATAGGAATCCAAGTTATATGCATGTTTTTATAAGTGGTTGACGTTTTTTTTTTGTAAATAGGTGTTTGACGTTTATAATTTCCAATTGTTTAGATTCGATGACATGTGATATGTTCTAAGAAAACAAAAATGATTACTCTGATTGCTGAATTTATGTTTAATAGGAATCCAAGTTATATGCATGTTTGTATAAGTGATTGATGTATATGATCTTCCAGTGTTCAATTTTGGATGACATATGTTGTAATTTGTAAAAAAAAAAAGTTTTCACATAATACATGTTATTTGACCCCAAAACTGAACACACAAAATAGTTTGAGTTTTCATGCAAGATATTAGATTGGTAGCTGTACCTTATCAAGCCGTAGAACTAGGCCCTAAAAGTTTCCATAAATAGCATAAATCGATGCATGCAAAACTTATTGCAAGGAAAAAAAAGATGAGAATTTGGGTGGGGGCGAATAGAATAACTGACCAAAAAATGGGTTGGTATCGATATTAGGGAGGAAATTAGTCCTCAAAAAGTAAATTATGAGGTTGAAGCTCCAATGTATTTGTTCCAAGACTTTGTTTAGAGGTAAAGCTATGTTTTCTTGTAACCACCAAACCAAACAGCTCCTTCTCATCTATAAGTTAACTAACATATCTGTGCTGCCTTTTCTTTGACTTGTCTTTCTCTCTCCAACTTCCCTCCTTCAACATAAAGCCAAATTCTTTCCAAATCTCCAAACAGAACCGACCTATACCAAAACGTACTAAACAGAATCCGGACTATCGGATAATCCACCAACCATATGTTGAACTACCGCTTTACTTAACAACATTCCAATTGCTTGATTCGACTACGTAATCGAATGGGTATTTCTGAGTAAACCGGAAAACCCTGAATAAACCGTATTCTTTCAACCTGTAACAAACTTTGAATAAACCGAATTAGATTGGTATTATTCTATGCAATTTTATGAATAATATTTCAAAATAGATAAGCTTAAGCATATTAATTGGAGCTTGAAGCAATTGGATAAAAAAGCATTTGAACCTTAACTTTTGGACGCAACCCCCCCTCCCCACCACAACTTATTCGCCTATGGTTTTTATAATATACTGACATTCAATCGTTACGGAGATCCAAGGTTCAAAAAAAATATCAATATGTAAAAATTCAAGATTGCTTACACGATCACATGTTTCATTATTTTTCTTAGAAGTTAGAATGGAATTGAATTTATAAAACGAGAAGTATCAAACATTATTCCCATATATATAACTATGTATTTTTCTATGCAATTTTATGAATAATATTTTAAAATATATAATTCAAACATATACAAATACGAATGATAACTCTACCGTTGACAATTACTTAAATAAATCTTATACTATGTCAATTCTATGTGTAAACATAGAATTCCGTGTCTACACTATAACATTTTATTGACCAAATGGTTACTTTTTTTTTTCTGTCACAGACCAAATCTATATTATTAAAAGAGAAATACTCATTTGAAAATGTTTTTACTTCATTAATTAAATTTCCTATTTTTTTTTTGTCTTTTTCATTTGCATTTATGAAATATCCTAAAACGAATAAAACTGCCTAATTTATTACTTGTCTTTTCAGTTACATTAATGAAATATGCTTAAATGAATTTAAACTTCCTATTTTATTGTTTATCTTTTTCAGTTACCTTAATGAAATATCGTTAAATAAATTTGGACATAATGTCATTTAATCAACAAAAAAAACTCATGAGTTATCCTTACGTGCATAATTTTAATAATGGAGATTTTAAAAAACGTGCATCATTAAAATGTTACATAAAACATACAGCACTAATATATAACATGCATAAATAAAACTAGAATTTGACTCACACAATTGTACGGATATTATTTTCAGTTGATTAAATTAAAAAATATTTATTTATTCAAAAAATATTTAAGAATGGCTATGTTTTTAAAAATGATATGCTATTATTTGCTCATAACTCATTTGTCATTTACTAAATTATTAGAAATAAAATTTTAGCATAATATAACTCAGTTGTCATTTGCTAAATTCTAAATTTATGGTTTTTATTTATATTTTTCATTATTTAATTATAATATTTTCATTTTATATTTGAAAGAGAAATGAATTTTCTTTCAAACAATATTTTTGTAAATGTATTTTTTTTTAAATAATCAATTTAAATTGTTATTATCATTGAATATAATTATTTTTGACATAATTTGAGTTTTCGTTTACATCAAAACTTATCATATTTTAGGATAATTTTAATTTAAAATATAATTTTCATATTTTACAAACAAATTCTAAAAATATTTTCTAAATATTTTGTTATAATTTTTTAAAAAAATATTGAGTTGCATTTCAAATAAAAAGGTAAAGATATTAAAAATATTCTAATTAAAATATGTAAAAATTAATATAGTTTTAAGGAAATGGTCAAAAAAAAATTACACATAAAAAAATCATGATTTTTGTTAACTAGGCGGATCATTATTTATATGATATCGCAAACGAAAGAAAAAATTATGTTTTTACAATTATCTAATTAACTATGTATACTCATTTTTTTATATTTTTTATATGATATCACACATTCATAAAAAAAATAGATAGTTTAAGATGCAAAAAAAATAAATATTTACTTAATGAATATAATATGAATGAATTTTACAAATACATCATTTAATAAAATAAATAATTAAAAACTGAAAATTCATACCCGCGCTTGCGCGCGGATCAGGATCTAGTGGTTACTTAAATTTAGAATATTATATGACTAACCAATGAAATTTAAACCATTTTACAATCTCTAGCTAAGTGAATCATCATAATACTCAAACCCATTATAGGATAGAGTTTCTTATTCGTAGATATTCAGAGTGTGAACTGAGCACATGTCATAAATTAGTGACATTTGCTATAAGCTAATATTTAGTTTAGACTTAAAGAGTAGTTGACAAAAACTACAAGTTTGTTTTTAAGTTTTTTTTCTTAACTAGTGGACCTTTAATCTAGTGGACCCTAAAAGTGGAAGAAGTAATTAAATTTCTACATGTATATATTTTAAAAAAAAACTGAAATGAAAAATTTATGCAAGGATGTCACGTATAAATCGAACAATGGTCAAAATTTTCATTCAATATATAAATTATTAAAAAAATTACGAAAAGAGTATGGCTGACTTTAGAGAGCAGTATATAAGGGTAAGAGTATGCATCTAATTAACTTAAAACAACAAAGACAATTGGTCTACTTCTCAAATTGATCCAAAGACCAAAGATTCCTAAAGCTGCTTGAAACTAAAAATGGCTCCACAAAAATTCATCAGAAATGGCATGACAAGTTTACCTCGGCTCGTAGAAGAGTATCTCTCTATGTTGAAGGAAACATACGAAGGAACGGGATTGCACCTAGCCACGCAACAAGGGGACGAGGTATATGCAAAGAAAATAATCGAGCTCTGCCCTTCCTTAGTCAGTTCCACCAATTCCAAAGGGGACACTTCTCTTCATGTTGCTGCTCGTTTGGGATGCACAAGCATCTTAATTTGGATGTTAGAGTCCATAAAATTGCATAACGCATGCGAGGAAAAAAACCTAGATGCAGAAATGATGAATAATGATGGCTTAACACCTCTGCATTGTGCTGCAATGAAGGGTTCTATTGAAATCCTTAAGGAATTTCTCAATAGGGCTCCCTCTTCTTTCTACTCAGTCACGTTAGAAAAGAGAGAAACTGTGTTTCATATAGCTGCGAGACACAAGCAAAACGAAGCCTTCATCTCAATGGCAAAGAGTGACAACTTAGGCCAACTTCTCTACCAGCTTGACATAGACGGCAACACGGTGCTTCACGTTGCCGCCTCCGTAGGCTCTATTGCGGTAAATTTTCTGCCTCACTCTTCTTTCCTTTTTTTGTATATTGTGCCTAATTAGACTCAAAATGTAAAATCTTATAGGAAATATATCTAAAACATAGTTTTCTTTGTATTATAATTTCATTTATCAACCTCATCTAAAGAGCCAAATTGCTTTCAGTTTTCCACCTTAAATTTCACTTCTTTAATACTACTTGGTAACTGCTTGATTATTTAAGGGAACTGCCGAAACACAAAAAAACAAAAGGGAAAATGATTATTTAATAGTATAAATGAGAAGGAATACTAGCTAAATGATTTCAAAGTAATACTTTCATACAAAGCTATATACTCCATATGATTTGAAAACTTAAAATATGAGGTTTTGTTGTTGGTTTCCTGATTTGATTAACATATTACATTACAGCTGGTAAACTATATAATGGAGGAGACAAACGTAAAAGTCACCACGAAGAACAAGAACGGTTTTGTAGCGGTTGACCTTCTCAACGAAGAGGATAAAGATTTCCTTAAGCTATCTAACGCTCTGATGTGCGGTCAACGCTCTTCAAGTCCTAGAGAGATTGGAAACCAAACAAAAGCAGTGATTCTTCATCGTGCAGACGATGACACGATAAAGAAGCGCCAGAAGGAGATTCTAAGATTTCAAAGTAGTGATACTCCAAACAAAAAATTTGAGATGCAATTGGAGGCTTTGCAAAGCGCTAGGAATACTCTCGCCATTGTCGCGGTCTTGATTGCATCTGTTACTTTCACATGCGGTTTAAACCCACCTGGTGGGGTCTATCAAGAAGGATTCTCCATTGGGAAATCAACCGCGGGGAAAACCATAGCTTTCATGATCTTCTGGATAAGCAATAGCATTGCGTTGTTTACATCAGTGAGTATGGTCATTCTTCTCCTCAGCATTATACCTTACAGGGAGGACTCGCTTTTAAAGTTCTTGGTTATAGCTCACTGGATGATGTGGGTGGCTGTAGCAGCCATGGCAAGTGCTTATGTCTCCGCGGGATTGGTAACTTTACCTCATTTTGGAGAAACCAATTGGTTAATCTATGCCACTGTTGCTATTGCTAGCTTGACGCTAGGCGGTATGTTTGTTTATCTACGGTTTAATCTGGCTAAATGCATGTTTAGGAAGGTTACGCTTCTTAAATGCTTGTCTACTCCGCCAGTACGCAAGAATGGATACGTAGACATGGCGGCCAATATCGAGAAAGGCTACTACTCTTATTGCTGAATTCGTATTTAATATATAGGAATCAAGTAATATGTTTTTATAAGTGTTTGACGTTTATAATTTCCAATTGTTTAGATTCGATGACGTGAGATATGTCGTAAGAAAACAAAAATGATTTCAGATAATGATTAATGCAAGTTTATTTGACCCCAAAATTGAATACACAAAATAGTTTTGAGTTTTCATGCAAGATATTAGATTGCCGTAGAACTAGGCCCTAGAGGGTTTTCATGACTAGCCAGCAAAACTTACAAAGGAAATGGACAAAAAGGACTTCTTGTTTGGGTGGGGCGAATAGAATAACTGACCAAAAATGGGTCGATATGGTATCGGTATTAGGGAGGAAATTAGTCCTCAAAAGTAAATTATGAAGTTGAAGCTCCGATGTCTTTATTCAAAGACTTTATTTAGAGGTAAAAGTGTCGATTCAGTTGAATTGTCAGGAAGTGCAAGAGTCTAGAGAATGTTACCCTTACAACGTGTATAGTAGGAAACATTTTTTTGCATTATGGAGCTTTACCATATCTTTAAAGCTTCCGGCAACAAAAACTGGTTCTGAGAGCGAAAGAACAGAGGAAATGGAGAAAACAATTAGATGATGAAGGAGTGTAGGTGGGATTAGTCGTCTCTGAAAAATTGATTTTTACATTTTTGTACATTAATATTTATTTTTCGTAATTAGTATTATATATTTTAGATGAGTCGTAATATAACTAATGGTATTCAAAATCTGGACGGAATCGGGTAATATGGTTAGTTTTTTTATTTAGATATTTTTATATTCTTATACATCAGAACCAAACTCATTCATACCCAAAAAGATCTAACTCAAAACCCATATATAAATTTAAAATATTCAGGTGGAACCTAATTAAAAAATCGATATCCAAAAAAAACAACTCGTACCTAAATGGATAGCTAATATTCATGTCTAATTGATTTTATAAACTAATAAAAATATTTTTTTTCTATGTGTTTGGCTAATTTAAGTGAAATAGAAATAATTTTTTATTAAGTAAAATATTTATATGGAGTGAAAAATTAAGTGACAATAACTATAATACATTATATTATTTTGATTTAAGTTATTATTTTATTCACAAAAACATTTTTTTGAATTATGTTTTTGGCTACGTAATTTTTCACTGGTTGAAATTAAAAAAAAAATTAGTAAAACAAACTAAACATAACGTTTAACCATATGCAAAATCCAATTATTTTACATTTTTGATTTTATAATTAGTACAAGATTAAATATTGATTAATTAATAAATAAAAATATGCAATATTATTATTATTGTAATATAATTAATGATGTAATGTATTGTTAAAATAATATAATTATTGAAATTGTTAAACTGATTCAAATATGGAAAGACAATTAATGTAATTATATTAATGAAAGTACTAAAATGACATTTTACTTTTTTTTATATTGTTATTTAGGTTTCCAAACAGAATCAAAATGTATTTCAGTTTTAATAATATAAACTCGAGTTTGACCTATGCGACTGCACATGTATTTATTTTCAATTTTATAAATAAATTTTTGTTTTGTACAAATTATTTAATATAAATTTATAGTTTACACATAATATATAGTTGTTTAATATGACATTTAAACATAGTAATTCTATTTATCACATTGTTAATTTTATCACCCATATTTTTATCATATAAATTTATTGTATTCAATTTCTTGTGGACTTTTATTTATATTAAAATATTCTACCAATATTACATTAACGGAATAATTTATATTTTATTTATATATTATATAGATGATTATTTCATGTGGTTTTGTTTTTAATTATTAATAATAAATAATGAGATATATAATTATATAGTTTTAAAATGATATTGCGTTCTAAATTGAGTAAAGGAATACATAAATCAATTTATGTGACTTTTACATGTTATTTTACGTATTTGTAAATTAATTATGTTCTACGTTTAACATTATATTTTTAACCATAAATTGTATCATTCTACATTGAGTTTCATTTAAGAAATCCCACATGTATAAATAGTTGGATTTATATATTTTTTGCCAGCAGTTGGATTTATTTATATGAAAATAATCTACTTATAATACATTAATAGATTGTTTTATATTTTATTTATATATTATATAAATTTATTTTTGTGTGGTTTTTTACCTTTTCATTATTATTAATAAATACTGATAATTTTTAATGTCTTAAAGTTTTAAAAACTATGTAATAAATTTAGTAAATGAATAAAATAATTTCAAATGTCACTAAAATTATGAAAATTAATGTTATATATGATTTAGTGCATAGAATTTTGAGGAAGAAGAGTTACGTTGATGGATCTTTGCAAAGAGAACCAATTTATGTATAGTATTGATGTGCATTAAAGTGTTTTATTGCATCAATATAATCCTTATAAATTTTAATGTATTTACAAACCTATATAAGTTTAAGAAAAGGAAAAATTTCAATATTGGCAAGGAAGAAGAGTTATGTGGGGGAGGTCTCAGCAAAGAGACAAATGATGATAGATTATTTTTTGTGTATAGTATATTTTGTATTTAATATTGATGTATATTAAAATTTATAGTATTATGTGCAATACGTAAGTAAAATAATTATACTGAAATCTTTGTTCAATTTATTTACCTGTCGTGTGTTGAGGGAGTTATGGAGTAATTATTTGAAATAACGCAGTATATGAATAGAATTACCGTCGACTTTTGACTTCCATGGTGAGCAAAAGAGAGTCATAGTTACCAAGCCCAAACTTTTGAGCCCATTATGTCTAGAACTTTCTTTTTTTGGGAACTAGTATTTTACTCCATCTATTTCAAAATACATGTTTTAGATTAGGCACAACTATTATAAAATTTATTTTTTATTCAAAAAATATTATTAAAATATAAATTAAAAATTATTTAACCAATCTCAAAACAGAATATAAAATATAATTAGTTACACAGTTTTTGATAAGAGATAATGTGTGGAAAATCCCCAATTAAAATCCAAATTTGCTGAATACCCATAATTATGAATAACCCAAAAATGAGTAACTTTTTGATACTGTACAGACGAAAATGCCCTTATGCTTTGTCGAATACAAGTAACTCTAGATCTATCAACTAAATATTTACATAGCAGGTAACAATCTACATACCAACTAACATATCTGCTAATAATTTCAGTATCATCTAACAATCTATGTATCAAACAAATGTATCGACTAACAAATCATATATCAGTTAATGAAACTATTAACAATTAATTAGTTATTTATTAAATAGCTCCAAATCTATTTGTAACAGCTAACACTTCATGTATCGATTAAGAATCCATTAAAATCTAAATAATAGCAGGTAAGTAATAAAATACCTACTAACGTATATATAATCTAAAAGTTGATTGTGATTCGAAATTGGAAACATTGGAATTGGGTGAGATAATAACATTAGCATTATGGATGTTAAAAGAATCAGAATAAAAAAATAAAGATTTGTGTTGAATTAGAAGATGATTTGAAGAATTTGTACAAGAGATAACGAAATTAGAACATATAAAAGGGAGAAGAGAAAGAGATATAAATAAGGATATTATAGTCACTAAAAATATTAAAAAGAAACAAAGTTATATTGCAAATTACATGGGTTTCTGAGTGCATCTACGCCAATTACTCTTTTGATAAAGTTAAAAGATACATTGAAATATCAAAACATTATTTATTTTGAAACATAAAAAACTCACTGAAACCTCATCTATTTTGAAATGGAGGAAGTATTATTTTTGCCATCTCTTTCATCGCCAATTATTCATCGCCGCTTCTCGCTCTCTTCTCTGCCGTTTCGTCTCTTTCTTCCTCCCAGCCGCCACCGCCGTTTTTTTCTCCCAGGTGCACTTTTTTGGTTTGTTAAAAAACTCTATTTCTTAGTGAAACTGAACAATTAGAAAAATGCAGATCCTTTGTTCTTTCTAGGGTTTTTGTTCTTCCTGGATCTGATTTTGTTTAAGACCAGTACTGTTAGGTTCTTATTTTCCTTTTGAAATCTTGCTGGTCATATCAATGTTGATATCTGTTGCTGCTCTTTTTGTTTTTTTTTTTGGCAAATTTCAGGAAATCTTAGCTATGAGTATCCATATGATTAGCAGGACTGTTCGCAGAAATTCAATAGGAGTGGCGTTCATATGTGCATGTGACAAACGCATTGGTGCTCAAGTCTTCCGGAACAAGCTATTCTTCATTCTTGTTAGTTCAGAGATTAATCTTGTGATGCTGTTGAATGGGTTGGAGAAGAATGAATGGAAGTGACAGTGGTTTGTCCGCATTGCCATAGCGGATGCAAATACAAAGGCACCGCTGGTTCTAGGACATTTCACGTTATTAGCTGAGTTTGTTTTTGTGTAATATGCTTTTATTACTATAAAAAAACTCAATGTTTGTTTAGTATGCTTAGAAAACAATCAAAACCTTTCGTGTGTTTGGATCTTTTGTATATTTTTGTTTGGATAACAATCAAAATATGATAATGTCCCCAACATTTGCACATCACACAAAACAAGCTGTCAGCTAAATCAATGTTTACCTAGTGCATGGTAGATTGATGAGCCTAATGCAATTGTTACCAAGGGCGTATTGGTTATGCTGCATAGTGACTGACTTAAGTTAAGAACCACCAAAAACAAATCCACAAGAGATCAAGTTAAGAGACGTTATTATTGTTCTGTTTTCATGGTTTGGAGATGTAATTGTTTATCATTGACAATGGAATTTTGGAAAAGAAAAAACACCCATTCATTACTTGGGAATTAGACTTGGGACTTAACATCTGGAATCCGGATTCGATTCAAATTCCGCTCTGAAAGTAGCATATATAGAGTGTCTAAATTCAAATAGTAAAATCTTGAATTCGTCAAAACCAAATCTAAGTCTAGATATTTTGATTTTTATGTCCAGATATCCAGACCCAAATTCATATTTTTAAATATATTAAATTTTTAATTTTATTAATCGTTATATTTGATATATTTATATTTATACATAAAAATAGTTTTACAGTATTTAATTTTAATTTTAAATATTATATTATATATATTTATAAATCATGTATAAATATTTAGTTTATGTATTATTTTTAGAATCAATGTTAACCTAGTGCATGGTAGATTGATGCTTAGCTCTTAAACTAGCCAACGAACATTCAATAAACGCAGCCGCACGTCTCCAGCTTCCAGAAGCCGAGCTAGTGCCAACTTTGGTCGACAACAACTACTTTCACTTTGTCTTGGCTTCAGATAATATTCTTGCAGCCTCGGTTGTGGCTAAGTCTTTGGTTCAAAACTCTCTAAGACCTCATAATTAAGATTGTGCTTCACATCATAACGGATAGGAAAACTTATTTCCCAATGCAAGCTTGGTTCTCATTGCATCCTCTGTCTCCAGCGATCATTGAGGTCAAGGCTTTGCATCATTTTGATTGGTTATCTAAAGGGAAAGTTCCGGTTCTGGAAGCTATGGAGAAGGATCAGAGAGTGAGGTCTCAGTTCAGAAGTGGATCATCGGTTATCGCCGCTAGTAAAAGCGAAAACCCTGTTGTCGTGGCTGCTAAGTTACAAGCTCCTAGCCCTAAGTACAACTCCTTGATGAATCACATCCGTATTCATCTACCAGAGGTAAACTTGATCAGTGTGACTGGTGAAGAATGCTCTGACCATTTAAGACTTCAACAACTTCTTTGTTTTTTGCAGTTGTTTCCGAGCTTAAACAAGGTTGTGTTTCTTGACGTTGTGATCCAAACAGATCTTTTACCGGTTTGGGACATTGACATGGATGGGAAAGTCAATGGAGCAGTGGAGACATGTAGAGGAGAAGACAAGTTTGTCATGTCAAAGAAGTTCAAGAGTTATCTCAATTTCTCAAAACCAAGAAACTTTGATCCAGAGGAATGTGCTTGGGCTTATGGGATGAATGTGTTCGATCTAGCTGCTTGGAGGAAAACTAACATAAGCTCCACTTACTATCATTGGCTTGACGAGGTAAAATCAAAAGTCACTAACTAGCTAACAAACACTAGTAATCAACTTAACTTGGACCATTTTCATGTTTGCAGAACTTAAAGTCAGACCTGAGTTTGTGGCAGCTGGGAACTTTACCTCCCGGGTTGATAGCTTTCCACGGCCATGTCCAGACCATAGATCCGTTTGGCATATGCTTGGTCTCGGATACCAAGAGACCACAAGCTTCTCCGATGCTGAAAGTGCAGCTGTTGTTCATTTCAATGGAAGAGCTAAGCCTTGGCTTGATATAGCGTTTCTTCATCTACGTCCTCTTTGGGCTAAGCATCTTGATTCCTCTGATAGGTTCATCAAGAGCTGTCACATTAGAGCATCATACTAATCACATACTTATAAGTTGGCTAAAACCCAGAGAAGAGTAAACACAGATCATGTTTTGCTGTCTCTCCTGTTTCTAAATTTTTTTTACTTCCACACTCGTATGGTGAGAAAGTGAAAACCCATTCTATGTATTACTGTAAGAAACCATAATGTGAGAGACGATTTGACAAACTCTACTTAAATTTACATGTGAATAGATAACATTGCGTCAAGCAATTGGAGTTTACAATGTCATAACATCGTTCCAACAGATAACAGTTATATAGCCATAACACCGATAAGACTAAAGAAAGCTGAGGGAGAGGAGAGCAAAACAAATGGACTTTTCTTTTCTTTTTTTCAGAGGAAACAAGAAGCAAACCAGTTGAAGATTCTTTTTTTTTTCTGGAGGTTTGTTTTTCTCCCAGTTTTAAGCAACTGGCGGACGAAGGACATGATCCTGAGAAGTATCGACTGAAGCAGGAGGCATGAACTGCCACATGGCAACTCCAGGGTAACTAATGAATGGCACCATCTTGTTTCCAGGAGCTTGGCCTTGTGCAGAAGCAAAAGCAGTTGGCATCATAGGTGAGGCTGGGAAGAAGCTTGGTTGAGGAGGAGCATTCATGGCTTTCAGCTGTTGCTCCAGCTTATCTTTCTCTGTCTTTAGCCTTTGCTTCTCATCTCTCAGCTCGTTTTTCTCGGTCTGATCAAGATCACAAGGAAACTAGTAAGCATTCAGATGGTTTTATATGGAGAAAGGAGGATTACAAATAGAAGAAGTTTCACCTTTAGCTCTTTGATTTTGTCATGAAGACTTGAATTGGAGTCCTTCAACTTCTGTGCCTCGCCACGTAGCTGTGTCACCATGCGGAGAGCATCGACCAAGATTGCAGCCTTGTCTGTTTTGGGAGGATGTCCGGGCTCCAAAATCACAGCCAATTCCATAAACCTGTTATTCATTTTAACAAAGGTGATATAATTTTCAATTCCTACAATAGGAAAAAAGACGTAAAATACAAAAAAAAAAATTAAAAAAAAAGATTACTTGTCGTTCAGCCTGTCACGTCGCTGCTTCTCCCTACATGCTTTCGAGTTAGTGGCAGATGATGATTCACATCTCGACCTGAGAAAAAAAAAAGTAATAAAACGTTGTCAAGCCAAAAATATATATTTCAAGGCAATGAACCCATTTCTCCTAAAAAAAGGTTCCAGAAAGTTTGCTAGAGTTTAGTGATTCATTTGAATAGTGGTGCAACAAGTGGAGTTGAGGAGGAGAAGGGAGCTTTACCTCTTTCTGGAGACAGGAGGTTCCTTGCTGGCTTCAGAACTGCCAGCCGAGCCATCAACTCCCACGCTGAACCAACAAGAAAGACATCAAAGCATCTAAGTTAATAATAATACAATGCAAAAAAACTTACAGCTGCTCACTTCCAAGGAAGAAGATGTATTAAAAAAAAAACATTGACATGGTAAAGTCAAACTAGCCACTCAGATAGAAGGAAAGAAGGAAGGATCCTATCCACAAAAAAGGAATCTAATTCCCACCTGATAAAGTGATAGAGATCAACCGATTATTCCCGAATCAAGAAACATGGCAGACACAAACACAGTTGACTTTGGATAAACAAAAAACAAAAGACCTGTCCTGAAGACTTGAACCAACTGTAAGAGGATGATATCTCAGCAGCTAAAGAACCAAAACATTAAACTAAAGTTCTTACAAAAACAGTTCCGAACCGTAACTGAATCAGACAAGAGAGGAAGAATAAGGAAACCTGGAGTTGTTTGAAGAGACGCCAATAGGTTGGTGAAGAGGCCAAGAGAAACCAGGACCTTGGATTGTGAAACTCCCCCCGTAGTCAGCATCGATCAGGTCGCATATCCAATTACCGTTTTCGTGCGACAACATCTCCTGATACTGATTTAAAAAGGACGGTGAGTGTTCGTTACTCTCGGGGGAGTCGAATCTTACCGGCGGCGATCAGCGAGATTGTGGAAGGAAAGAGGGAGCTTTCTTTAGCCGAAGCGGTTTCTGCTTTTATTTTTTAGTTGGTTGCAGAAGGAAGGAAGGAAGAAGAAGAAAAACCGTTGGGAGGATAGGAGAGGAGAGGAGAGGAGTTGTGGAATCCAGAGATTATTGTTGCTTTCACGCGCTGCGCACTCTTCATCTCTTTCAGTCTTTCAAGGCCCATATTTTATATATAAAGTAGACTTTTTCCTTCTACCGACAAGTGGCACGGGGGTTTGCTGCCACGTGTCATTTTTTTGTCTTTTTACATTTTAGATCCTTCTTCTTTTAGATTATTGCAATTTGGTTCACTATTTTCTAATTATACATTATCTAATCTTTCTCACACTAACCATCATCATTTGAATTTTGCTAATATATTTTAATCTATTTTATTGTTCAAAAAATTGCAAAACGAATAAAGAAATAAGTAAAAAATATAAATGTACTTTAAATATTTAATTTATTCGCAGCTAAAAATAACATAAACTTTCGTTATTTTATTATTTTTTACTATTTTCTATTATTTCATTTACTTTCGTTATATTTATCTTAATATTAACCAAACTAAAGCAGAACACATAATTTAAACATAAAACCACCATAATCCCAGAGAAAAAAAATGCCAAAGAAACACTAACTCAATAAAGGTCCAGAGCTCAAAGGCGATCAAGAACGAAAACTAACTTACCCCACTTTATCATAGAGTATCTTGGCCAGAACAATCAAAAGTCAGTAAAATGTAGAAATATAATCTTCAGATAAAGCAATCCCTCGAACACAAATGAGCGTGATCAAGGACCAATGCAAAGAACCAAGAAAGCGAGTTAGAGTAAGAATAATCAACAGAAGGCCAAAATCACCACGAAGCAGGAAGAGACATACATAACAAACGATAAGCACAACCACCAGCTAAGAGGTAAGAAGCATCTCACAAACTAAACAAGCACAAACAAGACGCCTATGCCGGGGAAGAACCACAAAATTCTGGATAGAAGGGACCAAAGCTCCAAGAGTCTAATATCACACATTTATACTAACGGAAGAAGAGAACAACATGAGTGAGGGAGAAATGAAGCCAACCCTCGAGAAACATGAGTCCAGACTTGAGACCAGAAACAATCTTCCAAATCTACAGAGCATACTCGGAGGAGAACACTATCCAAACCTAGAGTGGCAAACATGGCGAAAGAGAGAGAGAGTCACAGAGACGCAAGCAGGGTTGAAAGCTGCAACGAGATGAAAGAACATAGCTGGAAGGGTAGACAAAACGAAATCATCAAATCGTGGAGCCGTCCTCGAGCTATAGAAGTCAGATCACCAAAAACCATATCTTGAAAACCAAGACGAGAGAGGAGTAACAATGGTAAGCCAACGACGAGGAAAACAACTTCAAAGACGACTAAACTCTGACTCAACCCAAAGAGATGCAGTTCCTAACATCAGCTAAAATCTAAGGAAGAAGAGGAGCATCCAATATTGCATGGAGTAGCCTAAAATGATGCGAGAAACAACCGCACAACTGGGAACTCCTAAACCCGATCTACAATAAATATCAGAAATCTCAAGGTGAAGAATGCGATAAAGAACAAGAGCATGAGGTGAGTCTTTTTTGGTGATGATGAGAAACACCGCATACCAGAAACGTAAAGAAAATACATAGATGTTGAAGGCTCAATGTAAAAATATGGGAAAAAAACGAAAACATCTTGAAAGTTATAATGTTCAAAAATATAAAAAAAATTAAAAGAAAATTTTGACGCTGAAACCGTAAATCTTAGAATCAACAAATGCATAAATGCAAAGTTATTGAAATTCAATATATTTTTATATTAGAGGCTCACTTCACTGCTAATAAATATTATACAGACAAAACACATTATTAAAAAAACAAAGACAAAATATATTAACATATCACTATTCCTACTACATAACACAATAAAAACACCAAATAACATTCTTAACAAATAAAAGTGATCACATAATTACATTATCCAAAAAATCATACTTTTAACAACAATAAAACAATATTCCGCGCGAAACCCCCTAGTATTTTATAATGTTACTAGGATAAGACCCGCGCCTTGCGCGGGATTAAGTTATTATTTTTATTATATTTTGGAGAATGAAACAATAGTTTGGCTTCATTTGGATTACGGGTGTTCAACCCGGATATCGGGTTAGTTTCGGTTCGGTTCGGTTTTTTTCGGTATTTGGTTAGTAAAATATAACTACTATTCTAAATCAATATTTACTTTGACTTTAGTCTTTCACATACTTTTGAAAGATTTCAACTGGACGACTAAATTGATCAGCCAATCTTGTTGCTTTAAATCATTAGTGTTTATATATATATATTATTTAGTTTGAATATTTATTAAATAAAAATTCATATGCGTTATATTTTATGATCATTTGTAACTTATTATAACAAAAAAATAATCTATTGATCACAAAATTTTCAGAGTGGGAATATTCAAATTTCTAATAATATATAGACATTTTGAAAAATTCAAATATAACATATAAGAAAAAATATAAATGTTTTTATTATATATTTAATGTGATTTTTTAATATCTTTCAATAATATAAAATTAAAAAAAGAACTAAGACACAAAATTGTTATCAAATATTTATTATTCATAATAATTAATTTTCATATATACGTTAATCATATTAGGTAATTTCGTAGCTTCTAATTAAGGAAAGTGCAAAAAAAAATTTGGTAGATTATTTATCAATTAGATAGTTAGTTTAATAAAAAATATAATGTAAGTCAAGATGGACCAACCTATTTTTCTAAGAATAATATATTTTATATAGTCATTTATTAAATGAGAATTTATAATCATACAGTTCTATGATCATTCATATCATTTTATAACTGAATATTTAAATAATCGATAACAAAAATTTCAATGTGAAATCTTTAATAAGTTTATAATTTATAAATGTTTTTGAAAATTCATTGAAAGTTTTAATATTAAAATATTTATGTAATCTTATGGTATATAGTATAATCTATATATATATATATAATATATATGTTTTATTATTAAATGATATTTTTTACTCATATGGTTTTAAAATAATGTGTATCTTCTTATAATATTAAATAAAAGTTCATATTAATACAATTTTATGATCATTTGTAACTTATTATGACAAAAAAAATAATCTATTGATCACAAAATTTTTAGAGTGGGGATATTCAAATTTCTAATAATTTATAGACGTTTTGAAAAATTCATAATATAACATATAAGAAAAATTATAAATGTTTTTATTATATATTTAATGTGTTTTTTAAATATATTTTAATAATATAAAATTAAAAAAAGAACTAAGATACAAAAATTGTTATCAAATATTTATTATTCATTATAATTAATTTTCACATATACGTTAATCATATTAAGTAATTTCGTAGCTTTTATTTAAGGAAAGTGCAAAATATTTTTTGGTACGTTATTTATCAATTCGATAGTTAGTTTAATAAAAAGTGTAATATAAGTTAAGATGAATCAACCTATTTTTCTAGGAATAGTATATTTTGTATAGTTATTTATTAAATAAGAATTTATAATCATACAGTTCTATGATCGTTCATATCGTTTTATAACAAAATATTTAAATCATCGATAACAAAATTTTCAATCTGAAATCTTTAATAAATTTATAATTTATAAATGTTCTTGAAAATTCATTGAAAGTTTTAATATTAAAATATTTATGTAATCTTATGGTATATAGTGTTTAATATATATATATATATATATTTATTTATTTTATTATTAAATGATATTTTTTACTCATATGGTTTTAAAATCATGTGTATCTTCTTATAATAAAAATGTTAAACCATTGATCATTAATTTTTAACATAATAATTTTAATAGTTTTAGTCATTTATTGTCGTTTTTAAAAATTCAAAATATAACATATACGAAAAAATCTAAATTTTATTTTTATAGCTAATTTGATTGTTTAATTTATTTTAATAATATAAAATTAAACAAAAAATGATGGAGGAGATATACATTGTTATCAAATCTTTATTATTAAACTCATTAATTGTCATATATATATTAGTCATTTATGGTAATTCCGTAGGTTTTATTTAAGGAAAGAAAATATCATATCATATCATTATATCATATAGTTTGACCAACTTATGTATCTAACAACATATAAAAATCGAATGTGGACCTACTTATTTTTCAATTGAATGTAATTGACTACCTAATTGAGTGCCACCTATGCATTGGGGCCTCTTTTAATTAATACAAAATTGAGGTTACATCTTTTTAAATGTTCCTCAATTAATATATAAGGGATGTGTTATATATCGTCACATTTATTATTATATAAATTACCACTAAACGGTGTGAATTATGGTACGTTGACGATTTTAAATTTATACAGATATATATTATATAGTTTTGATGCTATAATTTTATGCCAGTATGTTGTCTTTTATTTATGCGTTTAGATTCAACAAAATTTATTTATTCAGCAAAAAAAAATTGATAAGGATTTCTGATCGGGTTGGTTGGATTGGACGACATTATTCGAGAAGCACATGGTTAAATGATCGTAATTAAGAGGGGGTTGATTGGTAGTTGCTGTAGGTGCTGTCCATGTTCCTATTTATTTTTAAAACACCAAATTCAGAGCAATCAAGCTTTAAATTTTTTTTTGAAACCACAACTCTTGAAATAACCTACAGTTGTACAAGTGCTCTGCAGAGCTAAATATCCAAAGCAATTTTTTAGTGCTTTCCATAAAATTCTACAGCTATAAAATCTAAAGCCACAGCAAAAAGTTTAGAGATTTTTTTCTACAGCAAAATTTTTAAAGCTACAGCCATTACCAATCAGACCCCTAGATCTCACCAGGAGTATAGCCACTGCGCAAGCGCGGAACCGGATAAGTTATTGATCGTTGTGTAGTTTTGTGTACAGAATTTTGTCGTTTATTTTTTTCACTTTTGTTTTTCCGTGTTGTATATAATGGTGATAAACATAACATTTGGAAGTCACACAATTTGATTAAGTTGATATAAGAATGACCGGCGAATTCATATGCATTATTTTCGTAATGATTTGATCGACCATTAGCGTTATTAGCGCTTTCATGTTCAAAAGATAAAGTTTATGAAGTTGTTTAGTATTTACTTAGGTAGTTGTTAGTATATAAAACAATAATTCAAAAAAATAAACAATTTATCGAACAATAAATTAAATTATTTTCTTATTTTACCTAAATTAATTTCAAAAATATAGAACAGTAATAAACTATTTTAAAAAAAATTAATAACTCTAGAAAAATTTATAAAATTATACGGTTGGAAAATTATTTATTTTTAGAGTTTTACTCGACTTTGTTAAAAATAGTTTATGGTGGACAAAAAATGTCAGAAATAGGTAAACTAAAAAAAATACACCACTGACAAATCTTTTATGAGTTAGAACCCGTCGACGTTTCTTTTATAATCCAAAATAGAAATAAAATCTCCGAACAGAGAAAATATGCAAGAGAAAAAATATCTAATATTTATGATGGAAAACAAAGATAATAGCAGTTTTTAAAAATGCATAGAAAAGACGTTGACAGGCTGATAAGAATATAATAGATATTTCCAATCACTCACGGCAGCGCTTGCGGTTGTTCTGAGCGTCTGAAATCTCTGGAGAATCTGCTGCAGCACATTCCTCATCGACTTTGTCTCCAAAAACAGACGGGCCCGATGATGCTGCCAATCCTACGTCACCTTCACTGCTTGGAAGAATGTTCTCACTGTGCTCCTGAAATACATGAACGTGATGACAAGTAAAATTAGACAACCTTGCCATGGTTCTCTATGATGGTATCTTCAGTGATGGTGGAGATAGTGATGGTACGGTGATTGCTATTAATGGCTTCCATCAATTTGAGAGCTCTCCATGTTTTGGGCTGGATCTTGGAGATTTGAATCGACCTAGAGAGCATGCAATAACATAGACGGTGAGGTTCTTGAGTATATTGAGCTCCACCAAGACAGACACACTCCTTTTCAACACCTTGTTCCCTATCTCTCTTCTAATTACTGTCATGTCCCTCGATGCAGTTCACCGCAGCAGGTTTGTTAATGTCGGAGAAGAAGTTATCTGACCAATAAATTTCAAATTTTTAAGTCTCAAGATGACACTAAGCTAAAAGACATTGTTTTAAAATCAAACCAATAACATACAAAAGGAACTCACCAGAGATTCCGATCACATCCATGTCAGGGGAATCATCGCTGAGGAACTCAATAACATTATGCACACCTTTGGTTACCATGTTCATCCCCATTGCACCACACCGGTGTTACAACTGAACCATACATAGCCATTTTTTCTCTGCCAATGTACAGTGAACAGTTTGTAGCCTAATTGACATGCATCCACAAAATCATTATTTCATCAGCAAAAGTTTCAATCTTGAGTCGAACCACACCACAAACATAAAAAAATTTACATCTTGGTGGTACCTGTTGAAAATGACAGCCGACGTTTTGAAGTGATATGGATTCTCCTAGGAAGGCTTAAGTTCCATAGCACGTTGGCACGACAAAAACCGGACAATAGGCGCTCTAGTTGTACCGTCCTTCAGCTATGCCTGAGATGTACCCAGCCTTGCAGCCTCTGTTAGTCCTAGCAACCAAATAACTTTCTGTTATAGCCCATCAGAACAGAGTTTACATCATATTAGTTAATCGGACAACTTCAAAGCGATCAATCAATTTTCACGATCGACCCCCTATCGTAGCGATGGATGGTAGTGATTCACACGAACTGGGATAGAACCGTGGATCTCGGAATTCTGCCCAGAGAAACATACGCTTAAAGTATTAAAACTAATAGCTTGAATATTGATTAAACAAATATGGTATATAGTATTCCATAGAAAGTCAAATTGTCAATACCTTTTCTGGGTACTATGTTCTAGGCGGAGAAAAGTGGCGGGGACAACGACCGATTAAGAAACAACAACACTGGAGGCGCTGACATCTTCGAAGGTTGGCTAAAAGCTGCGACAGTTCAATTTAGGAGTAATTTAATAAGAGATATGGGTCTCAAGGTTTGTTTGAAGAATTATGTATACTGAGACGGATTGTTTCAGAGGTGAAACGGTACCATAACTGATCGTTGGAGATATAGAGAGGTGAAGATGAAAAGTTTCAGAATTTTTTTTGATAAGTTAATAGGGTAACGCTTCGGTTTATCGGTGGAGACAGAGTACTATAAAAATCCTAGATACATACAAAAGAAATTTAGCCCACTTATAAGTTTTATTGGTCCAGAATGCGGATTTTACTAAATAGGTTTCGATGATCAAAGTTACACGTGAGTATTGAAACATTACAGTTATGTGTAGGATCCACAGTAAGAAATCATTCATAAATATATATTAGTTTCGGTAATCAATGTATAAAGTATCCTTTAGTTTAGTGGTATAAATGTTGGTGTTTATATCACAGTAACCCGGGTTCGAGCCACAGACATGACACTTTTTCATACTTTTTAAAAGTGGGACCCACTTACCTGCTGACGTGTCGCATCAGGAATGATGAAACTGGCTCATTATAACGTAGATTCTTCTGCTTCCTACCATACATACATGAAAATTCCATAAGGATTTAGTAACAAAGGAAGTTCGAAAAATTCGTATATGAATCTTGTATATATATGTGATATATAGCCTAAGTACCCATTAGGCCATCTTTATCCCACAAACGTTTTAAAAAAAAAAAATTTACTTTTTGTTTGAAAAAACAAAATTAATTAAAAAACGCATCAATCGCGGGCCGCCACGTATCGATGGAGCCTGCGAACAGTGCAAAAGACCTACAACAAACGTTTCTTATTTGGTACACATAAGACACCGTTTTTTTTCTAAACCGTGGACCCCCCACCCCTAGAGACGCTCTAAAACAGAGTGATAATGATGCTCTTAGTCGGTGTACTGTTTTAATTTCTAACAGTAAAACTTTCAAACTAGGGTCAATTGGTGGATTATAACGATATAATAAAGAAGCAAACTAGTCTAAAGATACTAGATATTAGTATGACTAAAAGTTATAAGCTAATCCCATATATATATGTAACATCAATCAGTGCCCTCTTAACCAATATAATAGCTCTGGGGAAACACAGAATATGAACTATTTTCTATATTTTTTTTCACTGCATTTCTTTTAACTTGAACTTTAAGACCTGAAACCAGTGTTTTGAAAACTGAATCGGACCGGCCGGCTGGACCAGACCGGCCGGCTGGTCCAAACCGGCCGGTCGGACCGTGACTCGGCCATCTATTCGGTTCCGGGTTATATTAAAACCGGATTTGAGTTAAATAGGCAAACCCGATCAAAAACCGGTAAAACTCGCTAAAACCAGTGATCAAGATTGATGTTAAAATCCTATTTTTTTCAAATTCAAGTATTTTTTTTTAAACTGCAAATTTTAAAAATATTTCATAAAAATTTCATATTGTTTTCTAAGTATCTATCTAAATAAATTATTTTCATTATTTTATATTATTTTTTAAAAAAATATTTTTGTTTTCATATCATTTTTAGATTCTAATAATTATATAAATTTTATAAAAATAATTTTATGTTATACATATAATATTTACTTAATATAAAATTTAATTAAAATTTAAAACCCAGTGAACCAGTTGGACCGGTCCGACCATTGATCTAGTTACAATGCCGAATCAACGTTGGGTTCAGTTTTCAAAACACTACCTGAAACCAATAGAAAAAAAAATCTCAAAACTAACAGTGAATGTACAGATTTTTTATTGTTTTATCTTGTAATAAATAAATTAAATTTACTTAATTATGAGTTTTTTTGATAATTTAACAGATTGAAATGAACCTTTAAAACAACGCAAAATATATTTAGATCCATGGCAAATGTCCATGTTGCGCCGGGGCTGACATCAATATTTTTACGTAATGGTATCATTTGATAATCAATAACCATATACTATGCATAACTCGATAACATATTGTATATGTACAGCTATACAAACATTTTTTCTTGTTTAAAGATACTACTTTAACTATTTCAGCTAAGTAAACAAATATATTTGACCTAGCATTGCGGATATAAATATGTTCGTTAGTCGACTTTTAAAATACTTTTTGAGAAAAGCCGACTATTAAAATGTTTAAAGAAAAAAGATTCCCATCGACATCTCAGGTTCATATAAAAAATATAAGGAATGCCAATTTGATAAATAAACCTATGAACCACTTGATCAGTGATATCCATCGATACACCGTGGGTATATCCTCCGAATATATTATACACATTTTAAATTAAATATAAAGTAATTACACGGGAGATGATCGTCTCAGTATAAGTTTTTCCACAAAGAAAAAGGATACGAACACAACAGAGTATATGAAAACTACTTATATTAAAATTTGGAGTACTAAGTGATTCAATATTAAGAGTCAATTTGTGACGTATGCTTTTAATTTGATTAGTAATGTATGCAGAAGTGACGTTGTATATCAACTTGATTATTTATGATAAACTTCCAATATTCTGAATCAAATGTTTAATAATACATGAATGTTATATATATTAGAGTTTGAGTTATTCTTTTCCAAGTTACAGGAAGCGGTGGTGGCATGGATCCTGCCATGGTTCCAGATGGCTTTAGTCTACCTTATCTGTCTACCAGAAGGAAACCAACACGAGTTGACTATATTATACAATAATTTATATTTCTAGGCAATATGTCTTCAATATATCAAGAAAATAAATCATTACGTGCTTAAACTAGTAAGATTTTAGCAGGTCTAACGAATTATCCAATGACTAACATAACAAAATTAAAAATTAAGAACTAATGCGGTGGAACATCCGGCATACTATAAATAGATAAAATATATGATGTTTTGTGTGATAATAATTGGTACAGCAGATACAAGAAGATAATAGATGAATAAACCGTGTTTCAAAAAAAAAAAAAGATAAATAAACCAAACCATATAAAAATTTAACGTGATTTACTAATTGATTATATCCATTAAAAATATTTTATTAATGAAAATTAATTGTATTTTTAATACAATGGAGTTAGAAAACATAAAACATATAAGAAAATATGCCGTTTTGAAAACCCAATGTTGATGAACTCGTGGGTTTAGCCAATCAGTGAAATCTCCCGTTGTCTGTCAATATGTATTACAACAAATTCAAGATATATCAACTATTTATATCAAAAGTTGATTTTTGAAATGAGAAGATTTTGTTTTAACTTCTAACGATTGAACATTTTGTAAACGTAAGAACATTAGGAATCATGTATGTCGACAAAATGGTAGAGACGTATGCAAAATCTTTCAATATTTTGGTTTGATAGCAATTTAACATGTCATATCCTATTTAGGTGATAGTTATTAGGTGATAGCAATTTAACATTTCATATCTTGTTTTTTAGTTTCCTCACCATCTCATTAGGTGTTTGGAGATTTCCTTGTGCTTGTCCTAGCTCTTCTGTGAGACCAGCTTGTGCCTTTTCAACAGCAAGTCTTGCATCTTTCTCTTGACCAAGAGAATCATTCTCAGCCTAAATAAAGCATGACATTTTGAATTAAAATATGAGATATACTCATATACATAAGTAGTTTACTAAAACTGCCACTTCTTACCAACTTCTTCACTTGTTCCTTCGCAGTTGCTGTTGAACAGATTCAACATTCTCAGTTCTTCAATTATCATATTCAGCTCTACCTTCTTTGTTTTTCAAGCTAACCTCTGTCATCAAATTGCGATAATTAAAGTTCAAATTTTTTTATTTTTTTTTAATCTGGGTATATCCCGGGCCTATGGAAAAGCCCAGACTAATCCCTATGGGAGGTGAAGCCCACTGATAGGTCTTCTCTCCGGATATGCAAATGGACCCTAAAGCATAAACGTATATCCGTGTGAAGATGTCCAGAAACATCATGAGGTAGTTCCCTCCAGCAGGGTTCGAACTCACAACCTGAATGCAGGAAGGAACTCGTCCTTACTATTGGGCCATGTTCCGGACAAATTAAAGTTCAAATTCCAAAACTTTGAATGCAGAAATATTCAACAATTGAACTTCTCATCCAATTCCAAGCGTTCTTCAACTTCTCCTGCTTAAACAAAGAGTTTGGAGTCGTATATTTGCAGCGTATGGAACTAATAAGACATAGTCACCTTGATATCATATTAGATGAGGTTCACGGGGGAAATGTGACGAATGATGCTTTATTTATTTATTTATTTCAAATTTGCAATGCATAAATAAAAAGGAATTAGAGATTTGTTATTTGTTCCTAAGTGGCATTTACTTAGCAAACGGAAACAATAAATACTTTACTACCAGATGTTTAGTTTTTATTTGTTTGAAAAGGTTAAAATATTCAATTTTCTAAATGTAAATACTATTTTCTAAATTTATCCCCATAATATTCATTGATTAAAAATAAAATCTAAGTAGCATTTAATTAGAACATTCAACATTGCAAAATTACATGAAACCTAAAAAAGTATCTATCAACAAACAGGGAGTAACATTTATTATCAACTCTCATGTTGTAGTAGTGTATATATATTTGTTGTCCTAAACTTTATTACAAAAGGCATTTTTAATATATTACATAGAAAAGATACACAATTATAAAACGCTCATGTAGTTTTGACCAAAAATAAAATAAAATGCTCATGTAGTAGTACATGTTAGAGTATTATTTACTCACGATGAAAATGCAAAAAAAAAAAAAACTATTTTTCGTAGTAAAAAGAAACAACAACTATTTTCAAGTTTATTTTTTCTCAACAACTATTTTTCAAGTTACCTTCGTTTTTTATTTCTTACACTGAGATATAAAAAAAAATCAAGAAAAAAAAGAAGAAAATAATCAATAATATTAATAACTCCGCGTAATTCTCGGGTGTTTGTGTTCTGGGGGAAAAGAAGAGGCGCAATCAATTTTTGACAAAAGAAAAATTGAACGAAAAAGCTTCTTCCAAGTTTGAAAGCTAATTTTCTCCCTGAAAATAAAACTTTCCAGGAAAAAGGTTCAAACTTTTTTGGTTTGGTTGATTGTGCCCTCGGATCTGGCCCGCAATCATTACACCAAACTCTTCTCCTTTACGTGTAATTCATCTCAAGGCATTGTTGAACCCTTTATTTGTATTGGTGGGAAATTACGTCCAAAATTCTAGAATTTCGATAAAAGTTTCGATCTTGACCAAAAAAAAAATATTTTGGAATTTTGATCTAAAAGCCTTGGCCTTTTTGGAGTAGCTGATGAAATGAGAAGCAATAGATATGGTTTGGAATGATTCGAGGAGGAGGAATGTGTAATCAGAATTGGGCTCGTTTGGTTCTCTGGTTGGTTCTGCTCTCTGGGTTCTTCTTGGTGATTGCCTTGGCACAGAGTTCAGAGAAAGATGAGACTTTTGTTAGCCAGTTCATGGCTCCATCTACAGGGCATGTCAATGAACAAATGGTAAAAATATTGTCTTTTTACTTTTTCAAGCTCGTTTTATTCTTTTTTTTTTTTTTTTACATCATAATTTACTGTCATGTCTGATGGAATTTATCTGTTAGGGTCTCAAAATTGTATAGGATATGAGATTCTATAGCTCTGTAGTTTTGGTTTTAGATGCCAAGATTTCAGTTTTTGGTTTTAAAGTTATTTGTCTCGCAATATTTGACAGGTACAAACATTATGGACACATCGTTGCTGGCAAGATCCAGATTGTGTTAAGGAAGCTGTCACAGTATTCAATTTATGTTTCCCAGGATCAAAGGATAATAACTTGGAGCTATTTGGTTTTACCCCTTCCCATCTGAAGCAGACTCTTCTTAATTGTATCCAAGAACAAGGAGAGTTGAATGGTCACAACCTCAATCATCTCAACAAGCTCTTGCCATCTATCCTTGATAATGCTCCCAGGAGAAATCTAGCTTCTACACCTTCTCCTTCCCCTCCTCCCAAGCGTAGTAGTCGACGTCCTCCTCCTCCTCCTCCTGCTTCTAAGAAAAGCGTTTCTGAAAAGTTAGCTTCAAAACCAGCTTCATCCGCAAAAGGAAAAGAGGACCATCAGAAGACAATCATCATCGCCGTTGTCACCACTGCTGTTTCCACCTTTCTGCTTGCTGCGTGCCTCTTCTTGTGCTGTACCAAGGTTTGTGGAAAAGGTTCAGGACGCAGGATAAATGATGAACGTCCTCTTCTTAGTTTAAGCAGTAACGAGTACTCTCTTGGTTCATCCAACAACTACGGTGGTTCTGGCAAAGGTCATCAATCTTTTAACGGAAACAACTCAGACAATTTTGTTACCTTAGAGGAAAGGATGTCACAAGATGGAATGTTTAGTACTATCAGTAACAGCCATGGGATTCCGCCGTTGAAGGCTCCACCTGGAAGAAAATCTTCTAAAATTTCATGGAAGCCTCCTTCTGGTAAGGTGGAGCCACTTCCACCTGAACCACCCAAGTTTCTTAAGGTATCCTCCTCAAAAAAGTCTTCTCCTTCTCCACCGCCACCGCCCATGCCTTCTTCTGCTGGTCCTCCAGCTCCTCCACCTGGCTCTGGTGGGCCTAAGCCACCTCCTCCTCCTGGACCAAAAGGCCCACGTCCACCACCACCGATGAGCCGTGGCCCGAAAGCTCCTCCACCGTCTTCTGGGCCAGCGAGTTCAGGAGATGATGATGCTCCCAAGACAAAGCTGAAGCCGTTTTTCTGGGATAAAGTGCAAGCTAACCCTGAACAGTCTATGGTTTGGAATGATATTAGATCAGGATCTTTCCAGTAAGTCTTGCCTTTTGGAGTTATTATCTTTTCTAAAAATCCTTTTACTTATTATCTTATTACTTTTTTTACAGGTTCAATGAGGAGATGATAGAGTCGTTATTTGGATACGCAGCTGCAGACAAGAACAAAAACGACAAGAAGGGAGGCTCTGGACAAGCTGCTTTACCTCAGTTTATTCAGATTCTTGAACCAAAGAAAGGACAAAACCTATCCATTCTCTTGCGTGCGTTGAACGCAACCACTGAAGAAGTCTGTGATGCTCTTCTTGAAGGTATAATAAATAAATAAACCTTTTTCTTTTCTTTTTTTTATCCTTAAGCGTTTCTCTTAACACAATCTTGGTTGAATCAGGAAACGAACTTCCTGTAGAATTCATCCAGACGCTCTTAAAGATGGCACCAACACCAGAAGAAGAACTAAAGCTCAGACTATACTCCGGCGAAATATCTCAACTAGGAACAGCCGAACGCTTCCTGAAAGCAGTAGTCGACATCCCTTTCGCCTTCAAGCGTCTAGAGGCGCTTCTCTTCATGTGCACACTCCACGAAGAAATGGCCTTCGTCAAAGAATCGTTTCAAACATTAGAGGTCGCTTGTCAAGAGCTCAGGGGAAGCCGCCTGTTCCTGAAGCTCCTCGAGGCGGTTCTCAAGACCGGAAACCGAATGAACGACGGCACATTCAGAGGCGCCGCTCAAGCCTTCAAGCTTGACACTCTTCTGAAGCTAGCGGACGTGAAGGGAACAGATGGAAAAACGACTCTCCTCCACTTCGTCGTGCAAGAGATCATCAGAACCGAAGGGAGGAGAGCCGCGCGGACCATCAGAGAGAGCCAGAGCTTCTCCAGCGTCAAGACAGAGGATCTGATGGCTGAGGAGACCTCCGAGGAGATGGAGGAGAATTACCGAGGCCTCGGGCTTCAGAAAGTTTCTGGCCTCAGCAGCGAGCTCGAACATGTGAAGAAGTCTGCTAACGTGGACGCTGATAGTTTAACAGGGACCGTTCTCAAGATGGGACACGCGTTGGCCAAAGCGAGAGAGTTTGTCAACTCGGAGATGAAGAGTTCGGATGAGGAGAGCGGGTTCCGCGAGGCGCTTGAGGATTTTATTCAGAACGCTGAAGGGAGCGTTGTGGAGATTCTGGAGGAAGAGAAGAGGATCATGGCGTTGGTGAAAGCCACGGGGGACTACTTCCATGGGAAGGCGGGGAAGGATGAAGGGCTGCGTTTGTTTGTGATCGTGCGTGATTTCTTGATAATCTTGGATAAGTCTTGTAAGGAAGTCAGAGAAGCTAAAGGGAAGCAGGTGAAGATGGCGAGGAAACAGGGCTCAACAGCGTCATCAGTAGCTTCTGAGATTCCGAGAGCGCCTTCGTTAGATCCTAGAGAGAAGCTGTTTCCGGCTATTACTGAGAGACGTGTGGATCAGTCTAGTTCAGATTCAGACTAAAAGAAAGTATAGTAATCTTTGGGGTTTTGTTAACTTGCAGAGACGTCAGGTTTTAGTAACTGATATGATCATGAAAGAGGTTTTGAGGTAAATATAGCTGCAGGGAGTCGTTGACTTTGGTTCTACTGACATTCTCTGCATTAGTTTTAGAATTACACATTTTCTTCCATTTTCTTTTTTTTTTTTTTGTTGAATCTTGGTGGAAATAGAAGAGTAATTAACTTATGTGTTTGCTTTTGTAACATTACTATCAATTACATTATATATTCATATTAAACTGAAACCAGATCAATTCAATTTTTCTTAAAGGGTACAAAGTTCCTTGTTGCAGAAAGAAGCTTTGCGGTTTCAATGATTTGTGAAAACTGAATAAATAGTATTAGCCTTGTTTTCTTTTTCTTGATCGATGAAGGAAACATATAACGTAATTGAAAGTATAGCCTAGTCATTTTAAACTGGAGCAACATGATTAGACAATTATGTTTTTTGTAGTAGTTCCACATACTGTTATACGGATTGACTAAATTCAACCAGTTCAACAAATTTGTAGTTACTATGAAGGCCTACAACCCGGTGCGTTCTCATGGTTCGGTTGGGAAAAGAAGATCGGTGGCTGCTGCGGCAATAGCAATAAGCTTATTCATCATCAATGTCATCTTCATGATAGTATTTGAAGCCACGTCTCTATTTTTCCCGACCAAATCCTTCACCATCGTAGTTTGGTCTGTACAAACCATGACATCATAGTTTGAAGTGTCCGGCGATACTTTGAGCTCCCCGGCAGCACTCCTGAGAGACATTACAATACGATGGTAGGCATCCTGACAATCCATGAATTGCTCCTTCATTTTCGGATTCTCTTTTGCTGTTTTTTCGGTGAATTTTCTACACTTCTCGGCATAGGACTCGGCAATGTGGATGGCGGCACTCACCGTTTGGAACTACACAATAATAATAATAATAATTAATTAATTAATGTATCATGATTTTAGAATGAGAAAATGAACAATACCAATCAAAAAAAATCTTAAATGCATTTATCATCATGAAAATTCTGGATTTTCAGTACACCTTTATTTACATATACGTTTACATTAAAACATAACTTCAAAACTGCCATTGTAATTTTGTAAACTAAAACCGTCTCTGACTAACAAATGATTTGTCCCTATCTAATGGTTCAGAAGAAAAGTATAGTTAGTACCGTGTTGGTGGCAGACGCCGCCGGAGGATAAGCAGTCAAAGTTTTGATGCAGAAGCGTTTGTCGGTGACATGTTGGCATATGGCGTCGATGGATTTTTTTGAAGCAGAGATTGAGAGAAACTGTATCCAAATTGCCACAAAAACAGCAACAAGACAGGGAGAGGAAGAAGCCATCATCCACTACTCGTTAGGGTTCAGATTTTGGTATTGTGTGTTTGTCAACTGTGGTCATGGTTTATATATTACGTACCTTGTGCGCATATTAGATACACCTCCCATATATTTAAAATTGGTGGATCCATTAAATTTAATTTCCGATTTACTTACTCTTTTCAGTTTCAGATTTTAATTCTCTGTATATGAACTAAATGCATATGGCCGTAAATTGTTCACAACTTTCCTTTTTCTGGGAGACAATTTGGGAGAGAATTTGGTGATAAACCCATACAATAACCTAATATTTTGGCCAATGACATTAAATCTCAACAGGATAGTGGCACGAAACATTTAAGTTGATTTGGTTGATTTTAGGTTTGGAAATATTTTAGTAAACTTTAAGGATTTTGTTTGAGTTATAAGATTTTTTGTTAATGTAAAACCAAAAATGGTCATTTATTTGGTGAGATTTGTTTATAGTAAAGTTTAAAAGCTTTTGAAGTATTAGGGGATGTATTCAATCTAAAATTTGAGGTGATTTGATTTTCAATGAGGTTTTAGATGATTTTAAGGAATTGCAGAGAATAAAATGAGTTTTGTTAAACCACTCTAGAATATCACCTAAAACCATGAGATTTGAGTTTTAATTTTTTTAACTAAGAAACTCCATCAACCCTCTAAAATCACTTGAAAACTTTAAAACTCCACAACTTAAAATATTTTCAATAACAGTAGATTTCAGAGTATTTTATAAAATGTCAAGTTCAATAACACTGGATTTTAAATGAGTTTTTAAAATTCATATTTCAATAACAGTGGATTTGTCATTTTGACACAAATAACCTAAAACTCTCAATTTAATACACCCCCTTAGACTATGTACAGTGATCACAATTTTTCAACACCCTATATTACATTTTTTACATTTCACATCATTTTCTCTTTCTTCTAAATAATAATTCAACAACCATCTAATTATTTTACATACAATGGTTTTGCTTAATAAAATTCAACACTCCACCTACTATTTTTATATTTTTGTAAACAATAAATCAAAATATATTTCAAATTTAAAAAATCTTAAACTTAAAAAAATAGAGTATTTATATTTTAAAAATAATAAATACAAAAATAGAAATCACCATTAAACAAATAAAATTACAAAATAGTGAAAATGACAAAAATAATTATATCCAAAAAAATGAGACTAATATCATAAAAAGTGATGAAATTTTGGTATAATTTTTGTTTTTTACAAAATAGATCAACACAAAATAATTAAGTGTTAATAATTTAGAGGAGAAAAGAAATCACATAGATTTTATTAATCAATAAAACATTGCACGTGGGTCCTGTGAAATATTTCTTTCTTTCTTTCTTTTTTGAACAAATCTCTTTCTTTCAATGTGAAATATCTCTTTCTTTCTTTTTTTGGAACAAATATCACTTTCTTTTAATGTGTAACTGTTGGTCCATTTTAATTTCATTCAACGTGTGAAAACATGTCACTGAATTTAATTTATATGTATTTTTCTTTTTGTAAATTCAACTGGTTCATTGTAGCAATTAAGCCGATGAAAAAGTTATTCAACAGCCTCGTTGTTAGTGGTCTTATGCGTGGTCTTTACTTTTTGGTTATTATTAGTGAGATTTTTTTATTGGTAAATTTAGAAGATTTTCAGAAAGAATCTCTAGTGCATATTGGGCAGGAATTTCAGCCTTTTTAGAAACACGCATTTTCTATTTTCTTTTTTCTTGTATCTTGTTGGAAATAGAAGAGTAATCCTTTTTTGACATAGAAGAGTAATCCTTTATGTGTTAGCTTTTGTAACATTACTATCAGTTTTGGTTTTGTAACATTACGCCTAAGAGTAATCCTTGTGTTACGCTTTACCAAAAGAAATAAGAGAAAAGTATGGTCAAATATCTTAGAGTTTTTGTTGGATATAAATCTCCAACATTTTAGGATTTTGTTACGTATATAATGCATTTGTGGACTATACGTAAAACTGAGTTTTGTTAACCCAACAACCTAGGTCGACTAAAGAGAAATATGGTAAGAATGACTCTTCAACACAGGTTTTTGGACGGTGATGGTTACGTTGCAAAACCGCCATCACAGATTGTCGTGGCTTCTGGAATTTCGGGATTCTTCGGATACTACTTTCTTCGCAATAAGGTGTATATCCATGCAGTAAATGAATCATAGCTCTTGGAATACAACACCAAATGACTTTAAAAGCTTTTACTCAATTTCTGGTGCCATTTTTTTTTTTTTTTTAACAGGAGGTTCAATCGGCTACCCGTAATCCGCAAGTGGTTTCCGATTGTCCGAAAGTCCGTAATCCGCACCTGGTTTCCGATTGCCAACCGTCTAATCTCCCTGGCCCGGAACCAGCCGGCACTAATACCCATTACCCAAGGACCCGGCACCAACGTCGCGACAACTTTAGACTTGGGGAGGGCGTAAAGCATTCCGTGGCCACAGGGGGTATTCGAACTCGAGTCCGTATCGGTGTTGTAGCTACCTCAAGACCACTAGCCCACCGAGTCGATCATTCAGGAATAATAGGTCTTGCCTCTTACTTTCCTAACTCGTGTTTCTCTTCCATTATAAGATCTGATCTTCCATAACTCCAAGAATATCTAAAAATATTCAAAGACAATGAAAAATGCATGAAATGCAATCCAAACTTCAAAAATGGATAATTGTGAAAAATGAATGCAAAATGAAAAGTATATACACTAAAACAGATTAAACATATTACATTTACATACCAAAAAATCATAAAATGTGCACAAATCAATATGATACGGTGAAGAAATTAGATAACGGATAGGAATTAATTAACAAATGGATTATTGAAAAAGTCAATAAACTTACCCAGAAAGTTTCCGTCTCTAACGGGATGAGGTAGCTCGTTTGGTAAGAACCTTGGGGGCTAATTGTCATGCTCCCGGGTTCGACGCCAGGCGGAGGAGAACTGCCCATCCTGTCATCAAATGCGGTACTGAGTGTTGGGCCTTGTCCCCAGTCCAGGTAAAGCCCTCCCGGATGAAGTAGATCGCTGCCTAACTGGGTCCAGGGGAATGATCCACGTAAGTGGAACCCTGAATTATCAAAAAAAAAAGTTCCCGTCTCTGAATCCCTAGCGAGTAATCATTTCGAATTTCGATGGTCCCGTCTCTGAACCCCAATAGTAACTTCGAATTTCGATGGTCCCGTGTAAATAAATTATTTTGCACCCTAGTGGGGTCACTGATTGTTGACAAATTTAATTAGTGGTGATGACTAAGTCAATACACTCAATACTCAGAAAAATCATGTTACTATACCCCAAAAAACTTTATAAAAGACTATGCTTCGCTTAGTAACTTCCTGAATTATTGGTCCGTCGAATTAGTTTTTCTTTGTTAGCAAGTATGGATCCAAAATTGCTTCGGGTTGCTCAATCGGGTAGCGTTAATGCTTTATACTCTCTTTTACAAAAGGATCCATGTATTCTTCAGAACGTCGATGTTTTACCTTTCATCCACACACCTCTCCATGAAGCTTCATCAACTGGGAAGATAGATTTGGCGATGGAACTTATGATTCTAAAGCCATCTTTTGCCAAAAAGCTAAACGAGGATGGGCTCACTCCATTACATCTGGCCGTCGAAAACCACCAAGCTGAGTTAGCACTGGAACTCGTCAAGTTTGATCCCAGCCTTGTTCGTATTCGTGGTAGAGGAGGTATTCGCTACAATATCTTAGTTCTTGTTTGCTCTCTTGCATTTTCTCATTAGGGTTAACAAAATAATATTTAAACCATGTAACCAGGTATGACACCACTGCATCTTGTGGCAAAAGAAGGTGACGTGGAACTTCTTACGGAGTTTATCTTGGTATGTCCTGAGAGTATAACAGATGCGACTCTAAATGGAGAAACTGCTTTACACATCGCGGTTATAAGCGATAGATACGAAGAACTCAAGGTTCTCAGAGGGTGGATGCAAAGAATGCGCAAAGGTGATGCTTCAACCACCGAGATTCAAGTCCTGAACAAACGTGACCGTAAAGGCAACACGGCCTTGCACTTAGCGGCATATAATAATAACCACCAGGCATGTTCTTACCCTTTTTCTGAATTCTTCTCCTAGGTGTCTAATTGGTTAGGCAAACATCATTACTGTTTAATTATTTGTAGTTGGGGTCAAGATCCGTTCGTTCGATTGATGACCAAAATTACTGAAATAGATCCTCAAAAGAATCGAGCGGAAATATTGAAATAATAAGGGTACATCACCATGCCGAACTTAACGACGATTAATTAAAGATAAAAGATGCTGAAAATAGCTTTGTACAATTTTTCCCGAAAAACTTAACGAAACAATTTCATGAAAATTAAAGTTATATAAAACCAGTTTCATATATAAAACAAAAGAGACATAACAAAACAGTTATCTTATAACAAAACAGTTATCTTACAAACAAAGTTTACAAGACGATCTTTGTAAAACCAAACTAAACAAAGTTATACGAAAACAACTTTCATATAACTAAAAAAAAATATACAAAGCAACTTTCATATAACTAAACAAAGTTATACGAAACAACATTCGTATATCTAAACAAAAAAAAAGTTATACAAAACAACTTTTGTATATAACTAAACAAAAGGAAACAACTTTTGTACAACTAAACAAAGTTATATGAAACAAATTTCATATAACCATTCGAAAACATATAAAAGATCCAACGACAGTTAATATAACTATCAAATGCAGAGGAATCCCCCTCTTCTCATTCTTTTCAACTAAGGACAAGGAGGGGACCTCATCCTCTCTTTTCTTGCAACTAAGGAGGGGCCCACCTCCTCTCCTTCCTAGCTAAGGGCATGTGTATCGCTGGACCCCACTTGGGGTTTCAGATTTTTACCGGGTTTTTTGGGTTTTTGTGTCAGTGGGGCCCGCAAAAATCACAAAAACCCAAAAAAAGTCGATCTTTATCTCATAGTTTTCCTTACCGGTTTTCTTCTTTTGTGCGGGGTCCACGCCTGAAAATTCTTCTAAAGACCCCGCGATGCACATGGTCTAAGGCTACTTACATTGAACCTGTTAAAACAATATTTTCAACAGTTGAAAAAATAAAAGAGAAAGCAACGAGGATATTTAATGATAAGTGGGATTCAACAAGTTGAAAGAATTCAACTGTTGAATAAACAATAAAATGAGATCCACTTTCACATGTGTCTCTTTGTTATTGACTTCTGTAGATTCTAATTTTTTTTATTATCTCAATGATTCAACAATAATTATTTATAACTAAATTAATTTTATATATCAAAATTCATAACTTTTTTTACTCTATAAATAAAGATTTGTTTATTTGATTTGGATACAAAAAAAAACTTCTATTTCCACTATAATTTTCTATCATTTATCCTTAAACTCTTGATTATATCCTTAACTATTTTTTTACCGAAAGAGATTTGTATAAGTTGTTTCTATTATATTAATTAAGTTACGTGTGTTCTATTAGTTGTGTTGTGGGTTTATTATTGCGTTGTAATGTATATTAAGTTGCTGTAAAACTTTTTTAATAATTTAATTTTTAAAAACAAATATTTAATGACTATCTATATTTTCTATTTTTGTTATTTATAAAAATATAATTAAAATTAAAAATAAAAGTTTTTTATTTTTTAAAGAATTTAATTAAACTAATTGTGAATTTTTATTAATATAAAAAAGATGGGATTGAGTGTTGAATTTTATTAAATAGAACTATTGTATAGTATAAAAAATGAATGGATGTTGAATTGTTGGATGGAAGAGAGAAAAGATGATGTGAAGTGTAAAAATTAGAAATTATGGTGTTGAATCTTTTATACCAATGTACATAGTCTAAGGACGAAGAAGATCCCGCCTCCTCTCTTTCCACGCAACTAAGCACGAGAAGGAGCTAACCTCCTCTATTTCTTCGCAAATAATTACGAGGAACTTTCCTCCTTGCAAATATTTAAAAGATTTTTCATAGATTTTAGAGATTTTTTAAATTTCGTTAGAAACTTATTAATATTTTTGATTAAAATAAAAAAGCTTGGGTATTAAAATGAACACAGTTTTAAAAGTTTATGTATTAAAATGACCAAAATAATTAGGTGGTGTACTAAAGTGGATAACGAAAAAGTTTGAGTATTAAAAAATTTAACAAAATTTAGTTCATGTATTTTTATGGATTTTTCTCTTAACAAAATTCGTTGGGCCAAGTCTCTACTTATACACATATATATATTTTTGTTGGGTTAATTCTTTTCAAATAAATCAGATTGATTTCATAAAAATATATATATATACGAAAAATAGAGGTATGAATATTATACAGTTAACTAGATAAAATTTACATACATTTTAATCAATTAAAATCTTAATTTTATGTTATAATTGAAATATATACACAGAACATTGAAGTGTAATTAATATGAAATATATGAACACAAATGTATTCATGTTTCTATATGTTAGCAACATCAGTTATTTTTGTATGCACAGTCTACAATCTAATAAAATATTATATATGTTATTTAAGTAATATAATAATTCAATAATAGTCTTTACATAAAAATATAAAAATATATATATAAACATTATGCATTAAAAATAACTACTTTGTACAATAAAAAATAAAAATAAAATAATTATGAAAATGTTCAAAAGTTATATAATCTGCAGATGAGTGCTTAACATTAATTATAAAAAAATTGATTATAATATGAACCAAATTATTAGCAAGATAAATTACAAAAAACGATTATAATAATCTTAATTAAACTACATAAAATAAATATTATACAACTACAATATCTGTTTACACTAAAAACAATCAATTAATTTATAAAATTTGTTTACCCAGTTTAAAATAAAATTTGCCATGTCGTGGCAGATCATGCATGATCTAGTATTGAGTAAACGGAAAGTTAGTTGCCCATAAAGACGAAATGATCTATTGATCATATCTGGAACCAACAACGTAAATCAAGCGGTAACCGGACGAAAATTCAATCAATACGTAACCGCAATTTGGACCAAATGATAAGATCGTAAGACCAAAGTCTAGTCGTTAACGGACCGGAGCTGAAATTGGCCCTAGGCGCAAAGAAACCAAAGCTATATAAAAAGGACACTTACGCTGCAAACCTCGTATACGTCTAGCTTTAGAGAACTTAAAATTTAGGTAGATTTAGTATAGCAAACTTAGCTTAGGCGTTTGTTATTTTTTTGCTCCTAGACGAACCCTCCTAAACGGTTTGATTTCATGTAAGATTTTACGAATATAAGCAATAAAACTCTATTTGCAAACTCTTCCGTTTTCTGATTTTCTCAAGTGTTTATAGTGAAATATACATATATATAGGCAGTAAAGCAGCTGTTAAAATGCATGTCACTGAATCGGAATATCCAGAACAAACGTGGTATGACAGCCCTTGATGCCTTGCGAGCCAATGGACCGCAGATGAACACAGAAACGGAGAGCATTATAAAAACATCGGGTGGTAAGAGCGGGATGTCTCTATCCAGGGTTAATACAACGTCTGTCTTCCTAAGCAAACCGGTCACTTTCAGGGAATATTGCTCTACGGGAATGGCACGTTATAGGAGTCGCATGTCAGATGGAACACGGAACTCTCTTCTAGTAATAACAGCCCTTATCATCACAGCTACTTATCAGACCGCGGCCCAACCGCAAGATACAGACCAGTTTGAGAAGCTAAGTGTTGAACAAATCATATTAGAGATCGTGCTACTATGGGGATTCAATAGTATGGCCTTTTTCTTGGCGATTGCCTTGACATTCATACTCTTACCAATTGGCAGAGCATATACTTGGTGGTATATCTTCATAACGGCGCCTCTCATCTGTTCATATGCAATTTCAGTGTACCTGAAGTATAACATGACAATATTATTTGTCATGTATGTGATGGTTGCATTCGGATTTCTCATTTATGTACTTGTATTCTACGTGAAGTGGAAGCGGACTACCCGGAAGAAAGTACCAAAACCTAGAATCGAGCTGATTTCCCAAGGCTTAGAGACCATGGTTTAGCCATTTACATGCAGCGTTTGTAAGACTATGTGTTCCCTGTAAGACGTTGATTGTGAGAAACATAATATTTATTGTACGTTTTACTCATTTTGAAAAAAAAGGTGTTTATGTGGTGTAATCTTTTACATTTCTTACCTTAAAAAGGGATTCAGTACATCCATTAATTACATATGCCCATTAGTCTACAAACTGAAAGTGCAATGAAGAAGACATATCAAATAAGTAAGATGCTAAGATGCGGAGGAAACTGCAACTTGAGTTGTTCTTTCTTTATCCTTTGCCTCCCTAAGTTGCTTCCACTTCTCAATGGAATTAGTTCCCCCGTTTTGATCAGGTATCTTACCATCATCAAGGACCTTGTGACACCCGGCTTACCACCTCCTTTTATTTTGAATACAGCATCACATTTGAGCTGTGCTTCGATCAGAGAAAAAAATTAAATCTTCAATCATCATCACTCAAATTTGGAAAAAGAAAGTGAAAGAGAGAGTCATGTCTCATGAACTGACCTTAAGAATCTGGCCAGGCTCTCCCTCTTCACGGCTCTTCATGTGTTTGGCCTTGAGGTTTTTTTTTTTTTTTTTTTTGATAAGTATGTGAATTTCATTAAGGATAATGATGCAAGAGATACATTAGAATTTGAGTGAACAAAAGCTACTGCACCTAAGGTTTGCTAACAGCATGGGTCAAGGCAAGCCCCCAAAAAAAGATACAAAAAAGGCTTACAATGACAGAGAGGTTTACTCAGCACACGAACGTGAGTAAAGCTTAACTAAACTAATTCCCTAGCACCTATTCGATTACCAGTAGACCAACGCTTGAACTTGGTTCCGGAACCTGAAACAAGAGCATTAGTCAAGGAGAAAATCGACCGGAGAATAATCTTAGGGGCCGAAGATTATCCCGAAGGCGAAACCGAAAGGACTATAGGCGAAGCGGGGTTGACTAGGTCCCGGTCCGACCACATTCTGGTGGTATCCACTCCAGACGTCGAAGTAGCTCCAGAGACAAAAAAGACGAGGCCTTGGAGACCCTACACCAAACGAACCGAACCGAACAGGAAGACACTGGAGCATTACTGTCTGAAGCAAGCGGAGGTTAAGGCTCTCGACTCCGGTCCCTTCACAGAAACAGCTAGCTCAAAAAGATTACGGCATCAGAACGAGGAGGAGGCAAGACCCAGAATCTGTCTATCTCCTTCCAGAATCGTGAAGAACAGAGGAGCTAGAGCTCCAATCACCAGGCGACTACGAAGCCACCATGTTAAGAGCTAAGAGAACCAGACCAAAAGGAGTCCCCGGCGAAAGCCTCACAACGCCTTTTCATCTCAGATCCGAAAATCCAGATGGGGAAGTCCTAGCGTAGCAACCGAACCGAAGAGAGGAGAGGAGGTAGAGACACCACAAGGCCAGATGCGAAACGGCAGCGACACGCTTCAAATCCGGCGATATCTTCGGGTTGAACCTGACCCAGATTCAACCACAACCAAAACCCAGATCTACAACAAAAACTGAGCTTCCTCAAGACAGACAACCAACCGCTGACTCGCCAACCCTCCGGGGATGCCAAAAACACTCTCGGCGACTGATTAGATCCGCCGGATCCGGCCGCAATCCGACGAAAATCTAGATGGCTGAGCAAGGAGACGACGATAGGACAATCGAGAGACAGGATTGGAGGCAGAGTGGCGAAACAGGAGGGGTGGCGACCGACGGACAAGGGATCCGCCGGCCACCGAAACTTTTTGGCCTTGAGGTTAACATCTTTGTCTCTTTGATTACAATGGTACTGTTGTGGCCTCTTAGTGACTTCTCCGATTTTACCCTTGTCTCGTCCAGATATAACTTTGACCATATCACCAAACTTGACATGCATTTTGTGCAGAACAGGAAGACTGTTTGGTTTGCATTTTTTCCGTTCCCAACGCTTTAGCTGAAATGAAAAAAACACAACAACAATAAGAGTAACGTTGACACATACAAACAGACAAATGCAGAATGGGAAACCGAAAGTATGTGGTAATAGGATCTTGCTTACTAACCTTTGCAAAGACAAAACATGGGTTCTCGGAGTGCTTGACCTGCACAATGACTAACCCATCCAACTGCAGACACTCTTCGAGAGATTAGAACTGCGATTCGAAAATGCGAGTTACCGGAGAAGCAGCGGAGAGGGAAAACGGGGAAAGCAGACATGCTCGCCATTTTTCTCAACCTTGTTCTCTCTCGCTCTGCAACTTTCGCTGCCAAGTGAGCTAACACTTGTTTTTTCTACTTCTACCTTCGTCATATCCGTTCTACGCAAGGCGATTTAACGTGAATAGGAAACGACATCGTTTAATGGGTTTCTTTACTGGGTTATAACCAGAATAAATTGAACTATTCCTTAACAAATCGATATCTTTAATTCCCAAATATTCCTCAAAAATACTTTTCTTAAAAAAAACTTAACTCATTCAACTATTTATGAAGTTTTAGATTTTTAAATTCCTTTTTAGTTCTCCCGAAAAATAGGATCAAGTACGCTAATATTTGAGTCATTCACAAAAGAAACATATAGACAAGCTCCTGTTAACCAAATTTCATTTAACATCAACACCAGTGTATTCCTCCTAACCAAATCTACAAATCATCCTAAAACCCACCCAAAAATAAATAAAAATTCAATAAAAGCAATAATAAGAAACTTAAAACACACATTTTGTTTTAACAATAGTCTTCAAGTGTACTGTCCATGGAGTTATCTCTCCTATGATTTTCCGACCGAACTGATCTATTTCCAGTCTGCTCACCACCAGACTCCACCGTAGGGGGAAGCGGAGAAGGCGAGGCAGACTTTTTCTGACGTTTTCTGGAGTGTCTCACCTTAATGACACGAGTCAAAACCTGCACAACGTCCCTCATGTAGGGACGTTTCCTCGGTGCACGAGAGATGCATTTATAAGCAAAAGCCGCAACTTCATTCACTTCTTGTAGATCAAATCTCCCATCTAATCTTGAATCCACAATCTCTTCCCACCCAACCTTCTCCTCTGCATTCATCGCCGCCTATGAAAACAAAAAAGGTTGTCTTTAAATATAATTTTCAGAGATTTAATCATGTTGGTTTTGTTAGTTTTTTAATTTACCAGCTCAACGTATTCCATTAGCCCTTGTTGAGGGTTTCTTGCAGCTATAAGCTCAAAAAGCAAAACCCCGAAACCATAAACATCGCTTTTCTTGGTGTATGTTCTTGTGGAGATGTACTCTGGATCGAGATAACCAAACGTTCCTCTGATGTTGGCAGCATGTTTGTCTACCATTTCTTCTCTAGACAAGCCAAAGTCAGCAACCTGTGAAGTTAAGCCAATCAGAATGAAGGTTTCTTGAAGAAAAGAGATCTTAAATGGGACAAAGAAGAAGAATATTTGCCCGAGCTCGCATGGATTGATCTAACAGAATGTTGGAAGATTTGATATCTCTGTGGATTACAGGAGGAACAGCCTGGAAGAGAAAGGTTGAACACACCATAGCTGTTTAAGTTTGTTTCTTAAGAGATGCATAGAATGGTTAATGGTTTCAACATAAATCATAAGCTTACCCCATCATGAAGATACTCTAGACCGCGTGCCACGTCTAAAGCAATGTATACTCTCAAATCCCAGCTCAACGGTTCATGTTTTTCACCTGTACCAAAAAAGCATATTATAATGTGTTTCAAATTTGTATGAAACCTCAACAGATAAGTGAAATTTCCAAACCATGCTAGGTAATAGAGGTGAATGACTCGTAGCGAGTAGATCTACATTGCATTCATTTACTGACAAAGAGATTAATATATGATCTAGAGAAGTTGCTTACTGTACAAGTGAGAAGCTAAACTTCCTTTACTCATGTAGACATATATAAGCATGTGTTGGCCTTTCTCTGCACAATAGCCCACCAAGTTCACTAGGTTACGGTGATGCAACCTTCCCAATAACATAACCTGATCAAAAATTAAATAATGATCATCGAGTTTAGGAATAAACTAAAGAAGACAACAAAAACTAAGATGTCCTGTTAAGACAATATCCCCTCTTATAGACAACAACTTCTGCATTGAGCAATAGAGATTTCATAATACTCAATTTTTCCTAAAGACACGTTTCAACGATTCTTCATGTTTCCTAGATTTGTAATTTGGATTTAAATGTCATACATAATCATCAAAGCATATTTCATAGATAATACTATATATGTTTTTTACCTCTGTCTGAAACTCTTTCTCCCCCTGTTTGGAATCAGTGGCGAGAACTTTGACAGCAACGGTCTCGCCGGTGGACATTTGAGCTTTGAAGACAGGTCCAAATGCTCCTTGGCCTATCAAAGACGTGAAATTACAGGTTGCTTTCTGCAAATCCCTGAGTCAACCCACCAAAACAACATATATCTAAGAAGGACATATAACACCAAGAAATCAAGATATAACATCATAAATCCGTCAAGATTGAATCAACTAAACACTGTAAAACAAGATCCATATATCTCCTTAGAAGAAAAGTCTAATCTTTATCAGTCAAGAGACAGTTAAACCAAGAATGCAAGATGTATGATCATATCAGTCAACATTTAACATTAAAAACAAACCAAACACTCTAAAAACATTATACATTCCAATAATGTATAATCTTTTATCAGCTAAGAGACAATAAACAAACAAAATAAGACATTGCAGAGGAAACACAGAGACAAACCTGTAAGAATATTCCAAAATGCCAGAAGCAGAGATGACACTTGTCTTCTTACTAAACCCGTCAAGCCAACCAGACCTCCCATTGCTCGAGGATCTGACAGGCGAATCGGGACCAAGAGTGGAATCAGACATAATGTTGCAAGAGTTAGCACCGTTCTCTCTGATGGGAAGCGTCGCACTTCTTCTGCTTGAGCCGCCACCACTGTTGACAATCTGAGATGTCTTTCTATGGTACCTAAAGCAGAAGAACGCTGAAATAGCTAACAACACACCGATCACCACACCAAGTGAGATCCCAACGATCAAACCAAACGACTCTCCTTCCATTTTTTTTCCTATATATAAATGTAATCAAAGCCTCAAGCTCTTGTAAACGCCTCTGCAAACAAAAATGAGGAAGAAGGAGATATGTTTAATGGGAGAATGTGAGAGGGGAGAGGAGGACGACAACTAAAAAATAATCAAAATAAAAAAAAGAAAATAATTAGCTAAGCCGTTGACAAATCAACTCTTCAACGAAAGCTTGCGGTGAAAATTCATAATCACGGATTCAGCGTGAATCAATTCGTATCTTCAATCATATAATTATAAAATAAATAGATAAATATATATTATACCCCTCCCAAGAAGAAGATAAATATTTAATGAGGTTTCGAGAAGATCAGAGGTCAGATTTTGACTTCTTTTGCGAAATTCAGCTTCGGAAAGTTGAAAGTTTCTTAGTAAAAATGGTTATACTTAGTTTAGGAATTTTCTCGGGCAAATTTTGGAGAAAACAGAGAGTAGAGAGGATATGAAATGAATCTGGAGAGTCGCGCAACTTTTCATAACGACGACAAGAAAAAATCCCCGGGAAAAAATCTCACCTACTACTACTACTACACAATACAAAACAAAGGAGATGTGGATTTACCTGTGGATATATGTAAAGTTGTAGAAAACTGGTGCATTTTTGATTTAGGAAGCTTGGAAAAGTTTGAAGAGAAAGAGAGAGGATAATTTCTAGAGCTTTGCTTTGATTGTAGAGAAAAGAATCCCTCAAGAGAGAGAGAGAGTGAGAAAAGGACTGAGAGAGAGGTAGAGAGGTTCTACTTCAAGCAAACTATTACAAATGGCAATTTTTAAACTTTTTTTCTTTTCTTTTCTTTGTAATGTGTAAAAGAAAAGATTACCATTTTTCTTTACTTTTTTAAAAAAATACACTTTCGCAACGTCTGCTTCAAACTTAAACGAACGAAACGGGAAAGTTTTGTTTTTATGAATTTGTTTCCTTTTAACTATTGTTTTTATTGTACAAGATTTGAGTATATTTATTATGAAACCTTGGGGGTTAATCGATGTTGTTTGATCTGTGGCTAGTTTTTCTTTTTAGGTGTGGATTTGCAAGAGTACCAACATGATTCTTATGGTAATAAACTAAATAAAATAAATATTTTCTACCATTTTTTGACTATTGACACTCACATTCGACAATTACATTGTCAAATGTGCAAAAAAAATAATAATGTAGTTGTTATGAAATAACTTATAATTTATAGTATCGAGAAATTTAAATAAGAGTAGAATTTGATACCCGTAGGAAGCAAATAACACTAGTATAAGGGAGAGAGTTTATTATAAGGAAGAAGAAGAAGATGTAATGGTTCTTTGATTATAAACTCTTGTTCTTGTTTTTGGTGTACAAAAGAGTGAGATGAGTGATGGTATTTATAGTGAACAACAATACATAAAATAACAAAGATAGTGCTTAATTTGGTAAATGAGTGGGTGATCATAGTGTTTGATGAGTAGATGATCATAGTGCTTGAGTTGGTAAAGGAGTGGATGATCATAGTGCTTGAGTTTGGTAAAGAAGTGGATGATCATTTCAATGCTTAATTTATAACACTCCCCCTTGATCATCCATCTTGTATTACGTGGTGCCTCGTTAAAAACCTAGTAATGGAAAACCCAATGGGAAAAACCGTAGTAAAAGTAAAAAGAGTACAACTACGTAAGCTCCCCCTCGAATGAGTAGTCATAGAACCTTTAGAACAATGATAGATTTTCATCTCTCAAATTGTAACATTCTCTTTGGTTGTCTATCTTTTGTATGTTCTTTGTTACCTCGTTAAAACCATGTCATGGAAAAACCCAATGGGGAAAAAAAAAACCATGATAAGGAAAAAAAGTACAACCACACTTACTATCATATTTCTTTCTCTGGAAATAATATCTTCAGGATATGCATTCCAATCAACTCTCTTCAGAGAATTAAGCTTAAGAGAATAAACTCTATTCATTTCTATTATGATATCTAGGGCCTTTAGACTTCTTGTCCATAATTCTCTTTTGACTTAGACAATAGTTTATTCGTCTATTTGGATTTCAAACCAAATTTCTTACATATAATTGTATAGAAATTCGTCTCGTACATACGAATTATTCATTTGTAACTATAGAAGTTACTATTATGATTTTCTTTCTTTTCATATGAAATTACATCTTTCAGTAATGAAAAAGATTAATAATTTTCTTAAATAACACTCTTACGTATGGTATTTCAGGACCAAACATATACGAGCGTCTTAAATAAAATACTTTAAGGATCTTTATGATAACATCTTAGTTTTAGATCTCCAGTTTAGAATACATAAAACAATATAGTATTGTCAAGAGTTTTCTTCCAAAATATAATTTTTTTATAACTCTTCAGGAGTTTTGATTATATTCAAATCATGATTCTATTGATTTATAATCTCTTGATAAATACAAATGGATACATTTGTTAACCTTATAATATTTCATATATTCCATAAAATAGTTTGTTTCAATTCGATCGAATATGCAGAGTTCCCGGGAACATGATTTTGATATCATCAATCCTTCATGGATTACACTTTCACGGATTAACATTTTTCAAGTGGATTGTTTCATTCAAGTTCTTCCTTTATTACCAGACTATAAGGAACTTGAAACTAGTTGCATCTACCACATGAAATTATGTCTCTTCACAATTAATTTCATATTGATCCTTCTTTGTGTGCAACGGTTCATTTACATCTCACTTGTTTTACACCTTTTAGTGTATGGACTACTGGTCCAAATACTTCTCTATTTCACAAGAAGTTTATATCTTTATCTATTGCATCTTTCTGATTTAGCCAATCATTTCTTTGTGTACACTTTTCAATAGACTTTCTTTCATGATCCTCTTTCTCATTTATTATATCAACTGCTACTTTGCATGTATAATATCATCGACGTCAATTTTCTTATCGGTTCCATTTTGTTTCATACATGACATAACTTATTGAGATCTCTTCATTTGTCTCAGATACCTGAATTTTCGTCAGTCATGTTTAATTTCTCTTCTGGAGATCATACAAAACTATATTGCCTCGTTTTGACCATTATCAATATATGCTCCTTTTCATTTACGAGGATTTATCTTGGGAACCAATCTGTCTACCACGCTGCAGGCTTGACTAGCAGTTTGATATTGTTCTTGTAGAACATTTATTTTTATTGGAGCATTTACAGCTGGTATATGTGACTTGATCACTATATTTATATGGGTTGTGTCTGGCAACTGCTTTAGTAAGTTTTGAAATGAATTATCTTTTGGACTTGTATTTCACATTGTGTTTAGCCCGAGGATCAATGATAATTCCTTTCAACTTATTTTCTTTTCCAGCTGTTTATTTTCTCTCCCTTATGTTGGAAGTACTAACTCACTTTTAGAATTCATGTATAGCCTTACTTATATTTTTCGGGGATGGCTCTGGATTCTTAAGTGTCAATAGAGATATATATCCAACATATATTTCCAACCTCATTTGAAAACACATCTTCATTTGAAGCTCTGTGGCGGAGCAACATCCAACATTCTTAGATGAAAATGATTGGTTTCTGATTCTATACCAATGATGGGGAGAACTAGTGAATATTTATTGGCTTGATGCAAACCATTGTTGCTCAAAATGTTTAGCACTTATCTCAGTGAATGTGCTATAGTCGTTAAAGACTTTAAGAAGTGAATTCACCAATATTATAAAAATGCATAGTGGGTGATCAGTCCACTAACATCTTCGTTATTTATGCCAATATCTTATTTTGGCTGGTGAAAACCATATTACCCTTTTATCTTATGGGTAAGCAACATATGTCAAATCATTTGGAAGAATCTTCTGGTTCTTATATGACTATGCATATGACCTTTAAGTATATATTCGCATTATTAATGAACCAAAATGGTCTAACTGATTCATGCCAAATGTAAACTTCTAGTTTACTATACATTTATCTTCATTATACTAATCTTTATGTAGTACAATATATAAGAGGCTGTAGATATTTTCTCTAAAATACTTATACTGCTTTGAGAATTATTTTTGATTGAAATGTATATATCATTTCGTTTGCTTATTGTCTCAACATAAGTGTCTCAAAATCTTACGGATTTACTTTGAGAAAAATTCATCAATCTTAGTTTTAGTGTAAACATAATCTTCTGGATGTTTGACTTATCATAAAAAGTGAGATTCTTTAACTCTTCCCCTCGAGATGATAATACTACAGGTTTATCAATCTCGAATGTATCTCATTTTCTTAATCAACACTATATCCTACATGGGTTATGTATTTTTCGTAGATCCTTTTAACTTTTGATACTTATAAAAATACAATACCTTAAGAACTTTAAATTGTATTCTTAAAAACTTTAAATTGAATTTTTATGTGCAGTAATACTATGTACACTTCTGGAGCATCATATAGATCCTCTTTTTAAGCATTCTATAAGTTTTTACTACCTTGTATTGTACACACAATAAATTTTCTTTCATCTTCAGATGAATTCATAATTTCTTTTCTTTATTACCATGTTTATTTTCTCAACTTTAAGTGAGAGTATGAGTTCTATAAAGAAACTCTTTGGACCTTGACCTCATTTATGCTCACGTCTAAAACAACTATTTATGAGTTTTTTTTTTAAATATATTATTCTCTCCAGGAGAATGAATCATAATCAACTAGACGTGATTTATCAATAGATATTTTTCAATATATATGCATCATAAAAAAATTTCTTGAAGAAATTTTACTTTTAAACTTAACATCCAACATAGTTGGCTTTATTTACAGACTTCAGGTCTTGTAATCTTTAAATGCAAAATACAAAATGAGCTTTAGGTAATCACTTCAGGTGATAATACCTTTTTATATATATTATCTTCCAAAACTTATGGATCTTTTAGAGTCAAGCTTTAAACTTAAAATCCACAATATAAATAAATGGTAATAAAATCAAAATATTTCAAATATATATAAATATGTATTAACAAAGGTGTCTTATTATATCAGAAAATAAATAAAACTTTCATAGTAATTATTATATAGACTATATTATTACTCTCATGCTATTTAACAAAGTTTAACCTATCAATCAATTTAATGAACAAATTTATATCACTGCCAACTTCATGTAAATTGATTTATCTAATCAAGTTTGTTAAACTTGTATATAAAGCATAAAAATACTTATCTTATAAACAGAAGTATATCGGCGATGAAAGTTTCAGCTGTTCACGTTTCTGAATTGGCTGATAACTTGTACATATCTTTCCGAGAGAATACACAATCCTGAAAACTTTAAATTTTGCTCATATAAATATGGCCATTACATTAGTAAATATCAACATATAATCCAAATTATTTTATGATATTAGACCAAAGACTAATCGACTACAAAACTAACCGATTACAAATAATTTCTTTTATGATGTTAGACCATGAATCATAAAGTATGTTTCCTTAATACCATTAAACCATGAAGCATATTAAAGTATAATAAGCAAAATTTAATTCATCAAATAACTATTATTCTTACATATAGACAAGCGTTGATGATTATTAATGATATCAAGTTCTTTAGTGCTCAAAGATTTTAAAACCAAACAATCAAACCAATCAAAGATTATATTGCAAATATTAATTAATGATTCTCAATTATTTATAGCATGAACCATATAAACCAATGGTTATCCAAACCAATTCAAACATATTATTTTTTGAACAAACCAATTTAGTATTATAACTTTGACCAAACGTATTATTATCAAACAAGCATATTGGTGACACATGTGTGCATGTGCATGGTTCAATGAATAGACGAGCAAATCGGTAACGCAACTACACGTTATAAAGGTGTTTTATGTTTGGAGTGTTAACCGAACCAAACCAATTAACAATAAGCGATACACATTACAGTGTGTAGAATTAAATTAAACAAAGTCGTTTTAGTAGATCCATCGATCGATGCGTTATAGCCCATAAACCCATCGATCGATGCGTTTTAGCATATGGACAACCATTAGTCATGGTTAATATATTATATGTCATATGACTATAGTATTATGCAATTTTAAAATGAACCATTTATATTAATCATGCAAGCAATTACAAGGAGAAGCGATGTAAAGAAAATTAAACCGGTATTCATCTTAAATTCACTCGGAGTAAATTCTCTAACGAATAAACCATAAATAGAAACACAAATAAAAATGGCACATAAAAACAAAAGTGCGCGAATCATCTTTCTTGAAATGAAAAATCGGAGGAGAGCGATTTGAAATTCTTTGAGAGAAGATGAAATGTTTTGGATGATGAAATGGAGTGAAAATGAGTTGTATTTATAGATGAAAATTACTGTTCATGACCGTTGGAGAAAGGGGAAATTTTTGAAAAAAATTCTTTGTGACCGTTGGGGTTAAATCGAGTGCACCAAAAATTAGTCCGAAAATATCGTATTAAACGGTCAATCAAATCTATAAAATTTCATAAAAGTGAAAAATTATGACAATGAAATATTTATGTTATATGACAATAAATCATGCGACGGCTCAGCCGATCAATGCATAATATCAAATAAATTATACGGCGGCTCGGCCGACCAATTAATAATTAACAGAATATAAGGCGGCTCAGCCGACCAATAAATAATAAACATGATATAAGGCGGCTCGGCCGACCAATAAATAATAAACAGGATATAAGGCGGCTCGGCCGACCAATAAATAATAAACAGGATATAAGGCGGCTCGGCCGACCAATAAATAATAAACAGGATATAAGGCGGCTCGGCCGACCAATAAATAAATTAAATTACTAGTAAATAATATAGGCGGTATTCCGGCCATTATAACATGATATAAATAATACTAGAGGCGGTATACCGACCATTATAACAGGGTATAAATGATACAAATAAATTTTACCGAATCGCAGAGTGATCGTGCTGATAACGTGTTATGAAATAACTTATAATTTATAGTATCGAGAAATTTAAATAAGAGTAGAATTTGATACCCGTAGGAAGCAAATAACACTAGTATAAGGGAGAGAGTTTATTATAAGGAAGAAGAAGAAGATATAATGGTTCTTTGATTATAAACTCTTGTTCTTGTTTTTTGGTGTACTCTTGTTTTTGGTGTACAAAAGAGTGAGATGAGTGATGGTATTTATAGTGAACAACAATACATAAAATAACAAAGATAGTGCTTAATTTGGTAAATGAGTGGGTGATCATAGTGTTTGATGAGGAGATGATCATAGTGCTTGAGTTGATAAAGGAGTGGATGATCATAGTGCTTGAGTTTGGTAAAGAAGTGGATGATCATTTCAATGCTTAATTTATAACCGTAGTTTCATAAGTGTGTCGGATTAAAAAAGATATCTCTGTGCAAGAAAGAAAGTGTATATAAAATTAATATAATGATAGAAAAATGAAATTTGTGTTTCTGTCGTGGGCGTTTCATGGGTCCCACGAAAATGGCTATGCTTATGATGATTGGATGCATTTATCTTTGTGATCGTACATTCCTTCGCAGTGGACTTTTTCTTTTTGTTTCCCGGGATTAACTTCCACGGTTCTAATTACCTGCATCGCGAGCTATAATACTTAGTACTTTTTATACCCTCTCGTTTTTTTTTCTTATTACATTCTTTCCGACGTAATCTATTTGTATTTAAATGGTTGATGTTCGTTCTTAGATTTTGATATTTTATTTAAAAATAATAATTTTATAAATTTCAGTTAATAAATTTTTTAAATATATATTATATTAAAATATAAGAATTTTATTAGAAACAAATGCAACATAAAATTAACTAAAAACAAAACCAAAAATTATAAACAAAAAGCATGTGTTTATTTTTTTAATACATATGAAAAAAATAAAACATAAATGATTAAATACAGAGGGAGTCTTATCTTAAAAAAGCCAAAGACAACACCACAAATTAGGGGTGGGCGTTCGAATCGGGTATTTCAGATTTTGAGGTATTTCGGTATAGTGGAATAGAATCCGTTTGGGTATTTTTATACGTTGGGCCGGGTTCGGATATTTTTAGTTCGAATTCGATTATTTCGGATCGGGGTCTGATATTGAGATTTTGAAAGAAAAAAATGAGTTTTTCAGTTTCAGGTTTATTCTATTTAAAAATATAGATTTCACTTAACTGATTTTTTTATTTTTTAATAGATTGAATGATTGATAGATTTGGAGATAAAATTTCAAAAATAAATAAATAATAATTTGGCTATTGTTTTGAAATTTGAATGTAATTTTTGTTAATACATGAAACTAAAAACTTGACATGCATTTTAATTAATTGACAAATCATTTTCTCCGTAATTATATGTATATTATATGATCTTAAAAGTATGTGTAACATCAATATAAATATTTTAAATAAAATGAAAGATGTAAACAAGAAATATAAAGGTAAGTATACATATGTTCAGTTATCTTCGGATATCTATTCGGGTTCGGATATTATCCGTTCGGGTTCGGATATCCAATCTCTCTTAAGTCAATACCGGTTCGAGTATTTTGCTATTTTGATTCAGATTTCGGTTCAGGTTTTTCGGATCTGGTTCGGATAAGGATTTGAGTATCAGGTAAAATGTTCATCCCTACAGCAAAGAAAAGAAATCTAAATTTAACCTACTCTCCATATAATTTATATGCTTTTATGCTAGTCGTCAAGCGTACGTTAGCTCATTTATCCAAATCTATGATCATCGTGATCATATAATCTCACCAACTCATCATATGAAGGTAAATTGGAGTAATTTAATTGTGTCAAGGATTGATGACAGAAAACTATATTATCCAAATATCCGGTTTATCTTATGAATGCAGTTGAGAGTTTGGAGGTTAATAGGTGAGAAGATAAAATGTCAAACTATATATACTTCCATATCCAGTTGCAAGCAGTTACAATATGTTCACCTAAAACTCACCTAATCTCATATTCAGGATTATTAGTTATAGTTCATTTTCATCCAAGGCGACATAAATAATGACACCAGTTCAAAAGGACAATATGATGTTCTTGCTTATTTCTCCACCACCATTCTAACAATTCCTTGATACCAAACTGAAATATGTTAACTTGTTTCAGTTCTTCTGATATGATATCAAGATTTCTTTGGAAAAATTACCAAAAATACCACATTCGTAATACTATTTTTCATGTTTATTTTAACCATTTTTATCCTCATTTTTAAAGAGGAAAAAATATACTTATAACTCTATGGTTAACTAGTTTAGATTTGAGGTTTAGAGTTGAGGGGTAAAGTAGAATTCTAATAAATATAAAATTAAAAAATAGTTTCAAAAAGAATTTTTGAATTTCAAAAAGAAAATTTGAAAAAAACAATTATGAAAAAAGATTCAAATTTTTTTTCTTATAAAAATATTCAAATTTGAAAAAGTATAATTCGAAAACATTAAAAAATTTATTATTATTTATTATTTATTTATTTAAATAATTATTTATTGTATATATATATATATATATATATATATATATATATATCAAAGGTATAAGAGTCTTTTGCCTCTTGATGAATAAGATATTTTTGAAAATGTTTTTTTAGTAAAGGTAAACGTGAATAATAATATTAACAATGTGTTAAGCATGAAAATTCTCTATTTATTAACTATTTCGAAAATTGAGTAAAATATTATTTAGTTTGTTTGAGCAAGAAGATGAATAGAAAGAAGATAAAATCCCGGAAGTACTGCCGCAAGTCATTCTAATATACTTGGACAACCAAATATAATGCCCACAGGCCCACGACACGAAACATTCTCGTACATAAAAAGATTGTCCTAAAAAGAAATTTCTTAAACTCCAATGATTCAATTTTCAAATTTAAAGGAGTTAAAGATATTTCTTTCTTTCTAGTCTACAATTTTCACTTCAATTCTAAATAAACGGTAGGATTTGTCATTTGGACTGAAATTTTGACGTTAAACTTTATAATGCACTTTCTTGGATTACACAGAGTGGCTTATGCCAAGACAACCAAGAGATCACGTGCAGATTCTCCATGTTAATGTATTTGACCACTTTATCTATTGTTACGACATGGTGTGGGAGAGATCATTTGTACATACTATACTAATTATATATTGTTAGTTTAATCAAAATTATAATGTTTCTTTGCTTAGATTTGATGTTGGCGCGGAGGATAGAGTGGGCGCAACACAAGATCCGATAATTTTGATTGTATTTTCTATATATATCTAGATCCAAAACTCCTTTGTCTTTTAAATTTGAGAGGATGAGATGACTTTGATAACTTAGAGAGCAGATATTCCTCAAATTCAAAGTTTGCTTTGTTACATGGTCGTAGGATCATTAAGCAAGAGATGACTTCTCCACGTGCACGCTACAGCCCCATGTTCGCATGTCTCCATCTATATATATTTACATAGTCGTATACATATACGTAGATACATCCAAATTTGGATATTTATTGATTATAGAGAGAAAAGGTGATAGTCGTTCAAAAAAAGAGAGAAAAGGTGATACAGACTAAATGTGATTAAAGATGAAAAAAAACGCGTTAAGGCCTTCGTAGTGTACATATATTTTAGGATTTAAGAATCTGAGTTCGGTTAAGGACCTAAGGTACAAGTCTACGTGTGAATCATTACAAATTTACATAGTAGTTTTTGAGACAAAATCAACCAGATTGACGTCTAATGAAGCAACCGAGCACATACATATTCAGAATTCAGAAATAAGATTGGAGATTTAATGGGCCATGGCGATTGGTTTCGGCCCATAATCCGGCCACATGAAAATTCGTTGAACAGACTATTCGTCTGTGGTTATCATAATTGCGTCTGTAACTATCACAGAATTTGAACCTTCAAATATTCAAAGCCTAATACAAGTTTTGATGCTGAGTGTACATATATCATAATGAATAACTTATAAACAAGCTCAGAAAACTAATACAGTAATTATCATTAAACCTAGAACCTGTTAAAATTGATTATTGCTGGGGGGTCGTTCACCATATGGTTAGTTCTGTTGTCACTGTTTTTCAGAGAACGCCATCTTTGTTGGATATTTGGCTAGCACCAGTAGGAAACCTGACCATTAATTGGAGGCGAACTTAACTAATGTCATCTTGCTCGTCCGTTTCCGAGTGTTAGGTAGCGCTTTTGAGACAATAACATAGTTATGATAATACCGAAATGATAAAATGAGGTTTTTCTTTCCGAGAATTCTCCAATGTTTTGTCAAAACAGAATAATATGACAAAGACAAAGAGCTGGGAAAGTGTAGAAAGAAGAAATTGTCAAGTTTTGAAATTCGAACCATGTTTAGAAGCGATCTTTGGTATAATCTAATGTTTGTGTGAGCTTAAAATAGTGCCCAAGAGATAGAAACGATTGATGATGTCGTTGGGAAAAACTGGATTTCAACCACGTATTGAGCAATATTTTCACATAAAATTTTCTTTAGATACCCATTTTGGTTACTCTAACGTGCTCCGTAGGGTAAGCAGATAAACTTAACAAGCAAATTGATAGACAAACTTTTTTTGTGTCATCAACAAACTCTATTATTTGAGCTCGGCGAAACATATTTATTTATATATGTTTATATATCGGTGGCAGTTACTAATTAGTATCAAATATATATACATAGATAAACTACTAAAACTCAAAACATGAACGGGGTCGGTGAGAATGTCGGAATTACTGGTTCCAAATCATTACTCCTGCAAAACCGATAAAACAAAAACAAAGTAAACATGTCAAAACTATATAGGTGATGATTGTTTGTGGTTTTTTTATTTTAGTTTAGATTTTTATTACGAAACTATAAGTGAATTTTTAGATTTTTCGATAAATAGTTTTGTAAAACAATTCATAATAATTATTCCTAAATAACAAACCAAAAATTCAAGAATTGTGTGTTTTACCCCAAACCGTCACTGCGGAAACGAACATGACTACCACCGGATCGGGACGACGAGTCTCCGCCGCAGACTTCACTTTTCCGACGGACTTTCCGCTCTTCTTCCGATTTCTCAGTTATCGCCGGCTTGTGCTCGGAGATCACGCTGAGGGACGGTCTCCACTCTTGTCCCGGTTGGCCCGCAAGTCTGACGCGTTTCCGCCGCCTTCGCTGTTTCATTAGCGACTGCGTTTCGCCTGAAATGGAATCATCCACGGCGGAGTGGTGGAACTGCTGCGAACCAAAGCAAGGCACGACGAGCTCCAGTAAGAATTTCATGCCCTACACCACTCCTCACCTGAACTCTTTTCTACCTTTTTTTATTTTATTTGTAATTTAAATCTGAATCTAATCGTAAAAGTGTCTAATATTTTGGAATGATTAGAGATGTTTTTAAGAAAATGTTTGAGAAGGTTACTGGAGTGGTGTTCCTCTTCCGGAACAGATGCTATTTATAGGAGCAAGTCAGAAGTCGGGACTGGCTTGATTACGTGAACATGTATGTGATTTGTGGCATTATTACTAAAATGCCCTTACCACCTAATCTTTAAAATCAACTGGTTCCACACTGAAATCGAGGGGTGGTCTCATTGCCAAATAACATAATCGGATTCGGCGGCGTTATTATTGTTTACAAATGAACTTTTGAAATAAAAGATCCCATCACTCTTTTTTTTTTTTTGTAAAAGGGCTTGATACCATCAATCTTTATAAATATAAAATTTATACCAAATGTTTTCAAATGGGATTATTTATAGTGACCACCTCTACCACATGAGTATATAAAGTCGTCTCTCATACCATATGAGTTATGAAATCCATTGTTTTGTTGAAAAAAGATACGGTATCACATGGTGGCTTAAATCTTATAGTATATATACTGAATAAATATAAACCTAGCTATAATATGCTTGATCTAGTATTACATTACTAATTAAAATCATTCATATTCAATATCACTGTCATTTTTTCCTTCGGACATTTGTATTTTGTAATCTCAGTAAATATTTGATGGTATGATGATACGATCTATATACTGAAAAAATTGCATTGTGTAAATAATACTTGGCGATGAGAAAACCTTATATTGCAAGAACTTATAATGTTTAAACTCCTGTAGATAAGAACTACAATAAATGTATAGACCAGATTCATATCTCCTAGCCATATAGAACATGAAGGTCCAACGTAATATGTGTAATAAATTCATGAAACGAAAACAACTCCATTTAAACCCTAATTTAACGACAGAGGACGACATATCCAAAATGCTGCCACGTTTGAAGTAATCACACATGCGACGCAACAAAAGCAACGATTAATCATCTCCTGTTAATTTGCTTGTACTAATTAAAATAATACAAATATGCATGCTCTCATTTTCTTATTCATACGACGACTTTATAGTAACATATTATCATGAATATTGGAGTTTAACTTGTTAGTTATGTTGCTACTACCCGGACTCGATAGTCCAGTGGTATCTGCGCCTTGGGGAGGTCAGCTGTTCGATTCGCAGGGCGGGGAGACGTGCCCAGGACCCTAACCGGTACAGGCAAAGGCTGGCGCCGAGCCTAGGTGGTGGACTGGCCGAAGGTTGGCCAACACCTGGTTAAACAAAAAAAAAAAAAAAAAAAGTTATGTTGCTACTCGCTAGGTAATAGATACCTAGTAGGTATCACGTGCCAATGTAATTGTAAGATGTATTGATCGAACATTGACACGAATATATATGATCGTAACCCACACCATCGACTAACATAACAACCTTAAGAGGAAAGAACTTGATTACAAACGTTATCCGACTTGAAACAATCGCATTTAGTTTCTTGATACAGTTAAATTTGACTTGTGCTAATTCCTTAAACTTAATAGTCGGAAACAAAAGCCCTTCAGCACGTTGCGGTCGATATCCTCATTATAACTAATATTTGCGTCAAAGAATTAGACAATCAAACAATAAAACATATCATTATCACCATTATAAGCTAAGCAAACTCCAAAAATTCTAACTGATAAAAGAGGGAGAGAGTAATGGGTCTCGCTTGTAAAACAGAATTGGTTGCATGAGAAAGAGGGAACTGTCGTAACAAACATAATTGGGACAGCCGAGGAATGTCATAGTATGAATGGTATCTCTTTTGTTTTGTTTCCTCTTTTGTCTTTGTGACATTTATTGCATAAACTTATATAAGCCATTAGTATTCTGATATTTTTTTTGTTCGGTCCACATGTTATAGAAATGTTCGTATAGATTCTAGATAACTCCATGCTAAGATTTGAGAACTCAATGGTGTTTTGTTGTGGTCCAATGGTGACATTCCCATATGTTGAAATCATCATGATGGTTGCATAATGAAAGTGTTCAATCATCTCAAGATTCTCAACAGATTATGAGTTGGTGATTGGCTAGTGTACGGACCCATTGGGTTTCATGAAAATGTTCAATCAGACTGGGGTTCAAAATTTTTTGGTTCACAAACGAACATAAAAAAATATTTCAAATACATAATAAGTTAAGTGCAAAATTAATTTGTTAAAAGATATTATGGTACATATGATAGGTACATTATCAAAAATCAACATACCAAACCGGGTCTGAATTTTCCATGATCAAAAGAGCAATCAATCTCAGTATAAACCCGCTGATATAAATTCATCTATATTATTAAAAGAGAATTACCCATTTGAAAATGTTCTTACTTCATTAATTAAACTCTTTTTTTTTACTTGTCTTTTTCAGTTGCATTTATGAAATATCTTAAAACGAATAAAACTGCCTAATTTATTACTTGTCTTTTCAGTTACATTAATGAAATATGCTTAAATGAATTTAAACTTCCTATTTTATTGTTTGTCTTTTTCAGTTACCTTAATGAAATATCCTTAAATAAATTTGGACATAATGTCATTTAATCAACCAAAAAAATTCATGAGTTATCATTATGTGCATAATTTTAATAATGGAGATTTTTAAAAACGTGCATCATTAAAATGTTACCTAAAACATGCAGCACTAATATATAGCATGCATCAATAAAACTAGAATTTGACTCACACAATTGTACGGATATTATTTTCAGTTGATTAAATTTAAAAATAATTATTTATTCAAAAAATATTTAAGAATGGCTATGTTTTTAAAAATTATATGGTATTATTTGCTCATAACTCATTTGTCATTTGATAAATTGTTAGAAAGAAAATTTTAGCATAATATAACTCAGTTGTCATTTGCTAAATTTATGATTTTTGTTTATATTTTTTATTATTTAATTATAATATTTTCATTTTATATTTGAAAGATAAATGAATTTTCTTTCAAACAATATTTTGTAAATGTATTTTTAAAAAAAATAATCAATTAAAATTGTTATTATCATTGAATATCATTATTTTTGACATAATTTGAGTTTTCGTTTACATCAAAACTTATCATATTTTAGGATAATTTTAATTTAAAATGTAATTTTCATATTTTTCAAACAAATTCTAAAAATATTTTTTAAATATTTTGTTATAATTGTTAAAAAAATATTGAGTTGCATTTCAAATAAAAAAGTAAAGATATTAAAAATATTCTAATTAAAATATGTAAAATTTAATATAGTTTTAAGGAAATGGTCAAAATAAAAAAAATTACACATAAAATAATCATCATTTTTGTTAACTGGACGGATCATTATTTATATGATATCGCACACGAAAGAAAAATTTCTGTTTTTAAAATTATCTAATTAACTCTATACTCATTTTTTTAATATTTTTTATATTATATCACACATTCGTAAAAAAATAGATAGTTTAAGATGCAAAAAAAAATATTTACTTAATGAATATAATATGAACGAATATTACAAATACATCATTTAATAAAATAAATAATTAAAAACTGAAAATTCACATCCGCGATGGCGCGCAGGTCAGGGTCTAGTTATGTTTATGATTAGATCAATTCAAAGAATCTATCTACGAAGTTTTTCAGACATACACCATGTATGCTTAGATTGGCATCTCTTCCTCAGAGAGCTTATAAACTTAATATTTGTCTTGTAAATGATATTCTTTTGGTTATTACTCGAAAATATAATTTAAGTTTCTGAACTTCTCAAGGCACAAGACTACTAAGAGACAGTTCAATTTATAGTAGATAATAGAATGACGCACAACACTGATATAAAGATTCGTCCGCAAAGATTTCAGCACCAGTCTTGTTTCAATAGCGGTTACCATATGGAGAAGGAGGCATGTTGTTCTGAGGTCGGTATGGCTCTCTTGGTCTTGCATACTCTGCGAATATGACCCACCCGTCAAGAAACTGCAGGGAAACAAAGAGAAGAGAATTAGCCCCAGATGTTAGTATATATAAATAATAGATTTTGATTAGACATTTTGTATATGAGAAAATGGGTCATAGGATTAGAAGGAATATTAATAATTACCTTGCCATCCATTCCAGCGATGCCTTTGGCAGAATCTTCCAAGGTGGCATATCGAACAAATCCAAACCCTTTAGAATATCCTGAGACTCTGTCTGTGACAACCTTGGCTGTAATAAACCAATCTGACAGTTAGTTCTCTGTTCGACTAGTATCAACGTGGATAAATAAAGGAAGTTTAGTTACCATCAGCAACTTCTCCAAACTGAGCGAAAGCTGTCCTAAGACCTTCAGAAGTGGTGCGCTTACTAAGCCCTGAAAAAAAAAATAAGATGACAAAAAGATAATCCTTTAGATTTCAAAACATACTCAGCTTCATATATAAAGATAACATAAGGAAACGACACTTGAGGAAACTGAGACAGAGCATCAGAACAGAACATATACTCTAGTTCCACACAAAGATAGTAACCAGATTTGAAAATGAAAAAAACAAGACCTTTAAAAAGCTAGAAGCAGAACACGGAGACGAAACATCTGATACACATAGAATCATACAGCTAAGACACAGTGATCATTGATCAAGAAGGAACAGCAAAGGAAGCTCACTTTCCCTAATTCCAATTGAGAAACCATAAATGTGTCTTCCGACATATATAAAAAGAATTCACCTTTGTTCATGTAATCAATACAAATGATTTTAAGCATCAGTTAGCTACGAGCGAAGATAGAAATGAAAAATGAGAGATAGAAAGAGGGTTTTTTACCGGAGACGAAGAGATTGGTGGTGGGATCCGCCTGAGGACGAGCCGGAGTTTCGGAATTAGCCTGTGGAGAGAGGAATGAAAAGTTTGTAGCGTTCGAGCACAAGAGACGTCTCAATCCAACGGGAGCCGAAGCCATTTCCGTCGCCGCTCTCGCTATCGCAGGGAGTCTCATAGCCATCGCCATTGATTCAATTGACCGATCGGCGGATTGATCTCTTCTTCTGATTTAAGAAAGAAAAATAAAAAGGTTTCAACTTTGAGAGCTAAAACCCTAACGAAAGCCGATTGATTAAGATTCTGCGAACAAAGGGTTTATGCAGAGAGAGAGACGACCTAAAAAGACACACGCAAAATGACAATTATACCCCTGCAGCTGCCAGCACTTCAAAAATTACCATAGTAACTCCTCCAAATCACCGTAGCTGATAGGTAGTGAAATGTGCTCTTCTTTCTGTTGGAAGTAAATTACTTGAAATTTGGGACAAAAAGATGTTGACATAGATCAATGAACAACTTAACAACTGTAAATGCCTAAATTAATAATCTTTTGATTAGTGTTCCAAAAAAAAAAAAAAAAAAACTTCTGATTTATTTAAAAACTTAAATTTCCATTAGCTTATCTACTCGAAATTGTATCTTTACTGTTCAATTTGATTATATCTTGTAGGAAATTAATAAAATGAATCATTGTCTCCCTAACAAATGTAATTCTTTTTACAGTACATTTCTAGTTTTTGGCAGAAGAAGTAAAATAAATGTGTACATCAGAAGAAAAGGGAAACAAATGTCACCACAAAGAAAAATAGAGCTTTTGATTTGCACTCTTCTCCCATCTTCTTCAACTTCACAAATCAAAACTCCATATTCTTGCCTCCAAATCTTTCGCATACCAAACAATTTCATGGTAGATGAACATTTCAAGACGCATGTTTCTATTTTACAATAGAGAGTCTTGGCCCATATTTGATAATAGTTCCGATTTATAAATATGTTTTCGGCCATCTTATGGCCCAAAATAAAGCCCACTAATAGCTTCAGCTTCACCTTAGTTCTCCGCCAAAACCGAACACTACATTCCGATCTACAAACACCTCTCCTGTTGTCTAAATCAGAGTCCTCCGATGGATCTCTTACGCAACTCGTACGCCAATGACTCCGACGACGAACCTGAACCGGTTACCGATAACCGGTTAACATCTAAGACCGCCACACCGTCTCTTCCTTCAAAGCGCCCATATCCTGAACCGGAGGAGCAACATTACAAACCAGCTCGTAAACCAAATCCTCCGTACAGTTCTTACTCCGATCCTCAAACCAGCTCTTCAGCAATCCCAGGTCGGTACGTTTCCAAGAGAGAGCGATCCCTTCTAGCTTCTCTTTCAACTGCTCCGACTCAAAATCAAAGCTCCGATTCGATTCACAAACCCTCCGTTAGCTCTCCTACTGGTAACTTGCGATTACTCTCAACCCTCCGTTATCTTCTGCTAGTAAAGTATTAACCTTTCTTAAAATCTCAAGTTCTCGGGAGCATCTCTGATTCACAAGTGCCTCGTCATGTTCTATCGAAAGGATCTTCTTTTCGAACCGGTATGCCGAGTAGAATGTCGGTTTCGTTAACCGGTCATACAAAGGCTGTTACTTCTATTGATTGGTCAACAAGTCATGGTACGTTCTTGTCCCAAAGTTTCAAACTTTATGATTGATACAAGTTGTATCTCTTGCCTCATTCATTTGTTCGTTAGAGCTGTTTTGCAGTTCATCTTCTTGCTTCAGCGGGGCTAGATGGTGCTGTCTACGTGTGGAATGTGTGGAGCAGCGGTGAGAAGAAAGTACGTTCCTTTCTCCATCACAATGCCCCGGTCAAAGATGTGAAGTGGTCGAAGCAAGGACTGTCTCTGCTTTCTTGTGGATACGACTGCACTTCGAGTCTGTTTGATGTTGAGAGAGGGGTAGAGACGCAAGCTTTCAAGGAGGATCAGGTCGTTGGAGTTGTTAAGTTCCATCCAGACAATGCCAACCTGTTTCTTTCGGGAGGGCTCAAGGGCAGTCTTAGGTTATGGGACATTAGGAGTAACAAAGTTGTGCATGATTACGTCAAGGATCTTGGTCCGATTCTTGATGTTGAGTTTATGGCTGGTGGGAATCGGTTCATCTCCTCGAGCGATGTTTCAGGAAGGAATATAAGCGAGAATGCTGTTATAGTTTGGGATGTTTCGAGAGAGGTTCCTCTATCTAACCAGGTCTATGCAGAAGCATACACATGCCCTTGCATCAAACATCACCCAAAAGACTCAGTCTTCATCGCACAATCGCACGGGAACTACACAGCGATCTTCTCAGCAAACCCGCCTTTCAAGCTGAACAAATACAAGAGGTACGAAGGTCACTGGGTCGCAGGTTTCCCTATCAAATGCAACTTCAGCCCTGACGGAGAAACCTTGGTCTCTGGCTCATCTGATGGTTCCTTATACATGTACGGATATAAATCCACTGAGCTCATTAAGAAGCTCAAGGCTTATGAACATCCCTGCGTGGATGTTGCATACCACCCTGTACTGCCTAACGTGATCGCGTGTTGTAGCTGGGACGGACAGGTCTCTGTTTTTGAATAATCTCAGTGTGTCCACACAGTGGCTAGTACCAATCAAAAAAAGTTCATGGTAGTAGGAGTTGTGTTCTTATTGTGGATCTTGTGAGACTGTTACTCATTGATGTTGGAGGATGAATTACTTATAACGTGAGATATATTATATTACAACTTCTAATGTTAACCTTAGAAACACTTTGAAATTTAGAATTGAATAAAAACAAGATAAAAATCCCATGATAGCGTTTTTATCACAAAATAGTATGCATTTTCATCACAAAATAGTACTTAAAAATCAAAATGGTTAAATAAATTTCATTAAAGAGTTAAATAACAACTGTATCTCATCTTTATGGTGAATAAAAATAAATAGACATTTAAATAAACACTTATTGAACAAAAAATTTTGAATCATTTTTTTTTTGAAAATTCTTTTCAAAAGGAATTTTTATATTGTTTAATTTCAAAAAAAAATCCAAAAATTTGTTCTTTAATTTCTTTTAAATAAAAATTTACGAAAACATTCCAGAATATATATATATATGATATCTCACTAAATTTGAGTTTAAAAAAACCTTTTCAAAAGTGTATAATATTTTCTCAATTTGAATTTAGGGATACATTCATGAATAAATATAAGATCTTAAAATTGAAGGAATACTTTCACAAATTTTATATCTAAAATTTATAAAGATATTATACATATTTAAAAACATCTTCATAAATTTTTGATAGATGTTATATATTTAGTAGTATTTTTCAAAATATGCATATAAATTAAATTGAGGACGAGGACAAACGCATTTAGTAAGAACTTCTTAAATATACATATAAATTATATTCAAGAAGTCTATTTATACATTTTTGAAGATATTACTAAATTCAGGAAAAAAATTACGAATTCTAGAAAATATCATGCACATTCAAGAGGGTTTCTTAAATTCCTTTTTTTTTTTTGAAAAAGTCATTTTCCAAACCGCTAGAGTGTAGTCGTGTTCAAAGGTAGGTTCGGAAATCCGCTAAGCGCCATAGATTAGAAAAATACCATTTAAATGTGACATATGTGCGGTCAGGCGGTATAAATACCTAATTCTCACATAGAGGAACTGAGCTTACTTGTCGCCGAAAGGTCGCCGCCAAAAAATTAGTCGAATTTCCGAATTTGGAAAACCTTCAGATTGTAAAAGAAAAATAAGTTTTATAAAAAAAATGGAGAAAAAAATTAAAACAGATTTGAAAGAAAAATCGAAATTTTGATTTTATTATTTCGAGTTTTCAATTATTTTTATGTTTCATAGATAATTGATCAGTCTTATAAATGATAATACTATTGTCGTTTAATTCTTTACTAAAAAATATTTTAGTTTTTTTTTGTCACAAATTTCATTTAAATCAAGACCGCTAAACAAGGCCCATAAGGAGCAAGTATAAACGTGGATCTATTACACAATAGAGTTTTTGAAGGTACTTTTTGCCAAAGAATCAGCTTCGATGTTGTTTTTGCGAAAAATATGAAGAAAAAAAACTGATAGAAACGAATACAGAGGAGATTTTTTGGATGTCGTTGATGATTCTCAAATGCTCTTTTCTCTCAAATGCTCTTTTCTCTTTGTCTTGTTTCTGATGGTTCCTATGAGCGTGGAGTTGTCGTAATAAACCCTGAAGTTCGGAATCTCAAAAATTGCATGGTAGTAATCTTTGAGATTCTGAACTTCAGGGTCTACTCCGACAACTCCACGCTTGTAGAAGCCATCAACAACAACAATTATAGTAAAAGCTATTTAATAACTAATAAGATACTGTATGCATATGTTAACGAAATTTGTAATTCTGCTTTTAAATTATTTTATTTTATTATTAATTACTGAAAATATGACGTTAAAGCATTTTAGAATTATGATTAGTGATTAATCTACCTACATGGTTATGGTGTGGGTGCAAGTGCACCAAGTTACTTTCTTAAAAATGATTGTTTTATAAAGACAACTGCTTAAATATTGACAGTTTTAGCCAACATATGTATGTGCACCTAGGGGTGGGCAAAAAAACCGAACCGAACCGAATCAAACCGAACCAACCGAACCAAAACCGGTTAGTAAACTTTCATTTGTTTTAATTCTTATATTTTTTTGTGACTTTTTAAAGGTTTTTGTTTGAGTTTTATATTGAATTTAGTTCACATAGTTTATGTTTACATAATTTATGTTTTAAAACATAATTTTTCTTTTAAAAAATTAAACTAAGAATAACCTAATTAAACTGATCCAAAAAAAACAAATCTAACCGAACCAAATATAAACCGAACCGAACTGAACCAAACCAAATTAACTATGGTTTATTTCAGTTGGAAAAATACTAGAACCAAACTAACCAAACCGAACCGAGCTCAAACAAAACCGAGAAAATAACCGAAATGTCCACCCCTATGTGCACCCATTGAAATTGTTCTTAATATACCCAATTGATGATTTTGTCGTTATTTTTTATATTTACTGAAATGTGCCCCAATTGAAAATATGATCACACAAAATACACAATAGTGTCAACCAAACAATACATTCATTTACAAAAACAAAAAAAAAACAATACATTGAAATACTAGTAACAGTCGCATAATTTTAAAGGTTGATTATTTCTAGAAAAAATTGTTTTTTCAGGGAAAAAAACAGTCGTCGTATACAACACAACTGTTCTTTTTTTTTATACAACACAACTGTTCATGTATACAGAATCGAAGTACTGCATATTTATGCGGTAGACGTGCATAAAATCGTGAACCATTGGTTTTTGTCTGATGTTTAAAAAAAAAAAAATCAATTATATCATCTAAATATGATTAACTGCATTGTATAACCTTTTTAAAATTATAATTCAAACATCTAACCATATCAACAACAATATGGGTTAAGCTAAGTTAAAAAAAAAACAATATGGGTTCGGGTAGGTAATCAACTTCAGGTACATTTATGCCCTTTTTCAAAAAAAAAAAAAAACTTCAGGTATATTTTAAAATGTAAATAATGAAATATGTAAACTAAAAAGAAAAATAATTTATATAATAAATAATAGATACATAAATTATTATTTAAGTATATTTAGAAATTTAAGTCAATTGATATTGTAAAGTTAAAATAATAATTAAATATAATAAAATGACCTAAATGGTATGGTACAGAAAAAGTAGTATATAAAAAAATGAAATATACAATTATATAAAGGAAATAATATTTTCATCCAGTATATAATAAATATTTTGAAATATAATAAATAAAATATTATAGATGATTTGTCTGAATTTTTTGTTTAGTATATCGAAGTTCCTCATAAAAATTGTAAACACACAAAGGTAATGAAATGGTGAGATATATACCTTTTTCAGGGGGTAACAATTTAAGATAGTGGAATTCCAGCAAAAAGAAAAGAGAAGCCTCCTTATCTTTCACACCCAGTCACACATAAACCATATAATATATTATTGACAAAACACATACACCATAATTCAACAGAAAGAGGAAACAAATATCTTTAGGAAAAATCCAATTTAGAATACATATTCATTTGAAAAAGTTAAAAAAATTCTCCATATCATCACATTTTCGTCTTCTTCGTCTTCCTCTTTGTCTTTTTGATCGCACTAAGTAGACGACCAAACAATTCATATTCAAGACATCACTTGGTCCACAAACACAAACCCTTTAAAGCCTAAAGGTTTTCCATTACCAAAGTTTGTCTTCAAGCTTTAGTTGTATTGAATGAATCTAATTAGTATCTCATCTTCAATTGGCAAGGTGTCTACGAATAATTTAAATGCTCATACATTTTTACCATCCCACAAATTTTTGATACACTAATGTTAAAATGAGCGTCAATTTTTGAGATATTGAAAGGTTTGTTTGTCAAATGGTCTAAATTGTCAAAACAAAAACAATCTCTAACTTATATTCATATGGTCTTCGAAACAAGATTAATCTCATTGTCTAAGAATAAACACTCAACAGTTCCACCAAAAACTACTTGTGCATGACGTATACGCACATAATTAACTTTTAAAAACTAGCGAGAACTATGCCCTAGCTAGTCCAACATTGATGTACACAATAGTCAAATGCGTGATTTGATTTGATTTGATTCGATTTGTTTGTTGTTTATTTTTTATAGCGACTTCTTAATTTCCATGGTCAACCCCTTTTCGCATTTTCCTATGGTATTTTGCCCCGTTTAGTAGATAATCTAATTGGAATTTTCCAGATTAAGGTCGAACGTATGCGTCTGCTATCCTTGATATATTCCCAACCTTTTGTTTTGTGCAAACTTATTTACTATTCGCCTAGCTACGGAGCCTATCGTCTATACAACTCTGTGTTTTCCACATATGTCTTGAGTTTGTTCCCCACCTTCTCTGGTCTCCAACAAAAGATCTTCTCCTTTTCTTTCCTTTTTTCTAACTTTTTCTGCTTTCTTGTATTATATACCATTATATAATTTTCTCTCAAAATTAATATAGAGGGCACTAACTATATCCAAGCTACGAAAATCCATCATTGCATCATCCAAAATGTCATAATCCAAAATTATTTCCCATGCCCTCTCAGCCCCACACATCTTAAGTCTTTACAACGATCCGACAAGAATCAGCAGTAGTATTGTTGCTAGGATCAAAGGCCTAGCAAATTCATGTACTATAGCATCGTTTGATTGCGTTGTTATATCATGCATCCAGTAACTATCTTTCATATATGATGTAAACAAAAAAACAATTATATGGCTATCCAATGTCTAAAACTTTTAATCGAAGTTTTGACTTATTAATGATTTTATGTGTTTGTGTTTTTTTGTCACAAAAGATTTTATGGGTTTATAATATTATAAGAAATAAAACTAATGATCCAAAAATCATTGAGATTTCAGACTAAAAAGAATATAGCATACATAGGAAAAAAAGGTAACGAACCAGCTTCATAAAAAAAAAAAATTATTCTAACTAAATATATGATAGAAAGCATTCATGTGAAATTGATGACATCACTTCTAAATTTATGATGAAGAAAATTTTATTAAATAGGTTTTCTTAAGAAATAAACTATAAATTTTAATGGATAAGTGAGTTAGAATAAAATAACCCCATGTAAATTGAAGTGAAATTACTGTTTTGTGACATCGGTACGAAATAAATTAAAAAGATCTATTTGTTTTCAAGGAATGTGATATCAAGCGAGTGTTCGATAGGTATATGGACCCACCGGATCGTGTTATTAGAGACATGAACCGATGGGATAAAAAGTTCTTACGACTTAACTAAGAGTTAATTTTTGACCCCAAAAAAAACTAAAGTTAATTAATTTCATCACTTCTCATTGGATATTAGCTTCATGGTCTCCTGACATTTTGATGCACCTTGTATTTATTTATAGATACTGATATACTATCATACTAAGGAGACTAATTAACTACCAACTTGGTTTGTAATTGTGCCTCAGTTTCATTTCTTATTCTTTCGCTTACCATGACCCTACCTTCTTAAGAAAGCATCACCTTTTGCCTGAAAGGAAATAATTGTTTAATTTTTGTTTTCAAATCGTTGATAACTTCACTTTTGGAGCCTTAAGTCTTCAACCGTATTAACTTTTGGAGCAAATTTTAGACATTCTAATTACTGCACCACCACGCATAGAAGTAGAACCATCTATTTTATTCTTAATATACTAATTTATTATTTCTTATTGACCAAACACAAGCGAAATTGTTGAGTATAACTAATTTATATAATATATATTAATCTAATTATAGTTTAAATTAATCTATCTATATATATAAAGTTGGTTTTTTCCCTTCTTATGACATGTGGAAGGGGGGTTTGTTGACATGTGTCCTCATATTTTTTTTTGTATTTTAAATCCTTTTACTTTTAAATTATTGCAATTTGTTCCACCAATCTCTTTTTTTGTACTATCTAATCCTTCTCACACTTATTAGTCCATAAAATTCAAGAAATAAATAAAATAATATAAATATATTTTAAATATTTAATTTATTTACAATTAAAAATAGCATAAACTTTCACTATTTTATTATTTTTACTAATTTTTATTATTTCATTTACAAATTATATATTTATTTCACTATCAATATCATAAGATAATCAAACTAATAATAAGAAACTAGAGCACCAACGCAAATAACCAAGAAAGCTGGTCAGAAGGAGAATAATAATCGAAAGGCCAAAGCCACCAAGAAGCAGGAACATATATATATGCTTAAAGCACCAGAATCACAATCAGTAGCCAAAAGGTAAGAAACACCTCTCAAACTAAACAAGAATATACAGCACGGCCATGAAAGTGAAAAACCACAAAGCTTTGTTATAGAAGGGACCAAAGCTCCAAGAGACTAATTCCGCATACCTATACCAAAGGAAACATGGAAAGAAAAGAAACAACTTGAGGGAGGGAGAATGGAAGACAACCACCACGAAATTAGAGACTAAACTTGAGACCAGAAATAACCTTCCAAGCCCATATAACATGCACGGACGAAAACATTATCCAAACCTCGAGTGGCAAACATGGTGAAAGGGAGAACCACTAGAGATGCGATGAAATCTGCAAAGAGATGCGAGAATAGAGAGGGAAAGGGAGACGAAACGAAATTAGAAAACTATGAAACTGTCCTCGAGCTATGAAAGAGAGCATAGAAGTCAGAACACCAAAAATTAGATCTTGAAAATCAAGACGAGCAGTGACTATTGACGGTAAGCCAACGTTGAGGAATACAACATCAAAAATGACTAAACTTTGATCCAACCAAGAAAATGCAGTTCCTAACATCAGCTGAAATCTAAGGAAGAAGAGGAGCAGTCAATAACCTACAATGCCGTGAGAATCAACCGAAAAACTGAAAACTTATATACCCGATCTACAACAAATACCATATAATCTCACAGGTGAAGAAGACAAGGAAAGACAAGAGAAAGATGTAAGTCTTTTTCCGGTGATGGTGAGAAGCACCGCACACCAGAAGGTAAGGAAATACATAGACGGTGATGGCTCAAGGTCAAAATATAGGAAGAGGGCAAAAAACATCTTAAAAGTTATAATTTTTAAAAATATGAAAAAAATATAATACAATTTTGACACTGAAACCGTTAATCTTAGAATCAACAAAGTTATTGAAATTCAATATTCTTTTACGTTAGATGCTCATTTCACTACTAACAAGTACTATACACACAACAACACATTATTCGAAAAAAACAAACACAAAATATATTAACCTATCATCTATTGCTACATAACACACTAAAAACACCAAATAATGATCTTAACAAATAAAAACGACAACATAATTACGTTATCCAAAAAATCATGTTCTAGCAATAATAAAAACAATATTCCGCGCGAAGCGCGGACACCCCCCTAGTTTATAATAAATAAATTGGTCTAAACATTTTAATAATCAAAAATTTAGTTATATAATTAAATTGTATTAATTATATATTTTTAACATTTTTGCCAACGTTTCTCAAAAGTTTTACCAATGCCGATGGTTTAAGGATGATCTATCTTTAGAGTTTTAACTGTGCGCTATCTGTGCGGCGTTAAAATCTTAAGGGGAAAACCTTAGCCGCAGGGCTCTCTGACATGAACATCGAGGCAAGAACCGAAGCTCTCTCTTCCGGCGCCGGCAAAGGTGTTTCACGCCGGCGCTTGGACTCAATGATAGATCTCTCACTGCTTCTCACCGTCATGTTTTGGTTCTCTCGACATCAACTTTGTTTCGTCATCTTCTTCCTCATGTTCTCTTCTAGTTCGCCGTTTGCCGACTACGAAAGTAACAGAGGTCACCGCTGTACGTCTCCTCCCATGGCTCTCATCAGCTTTTGTTACGTTTGCCTCGCCGCTGTTCCACTACTTCATCTCGACACCACCCTTCGCTTCCTTTCGTCGCCACTACCTTTGTCACTGTCTCAGTCGCCGCCGCCTCTACCTCTTCTATCCTCGTCGCCGCTCCTCCTTTTAGGATGAGAAGAGGTTCCAAATCTGCTAAAACAGAGTGTGCGTTCATCGGATCTACTTGGCATTCCTTCGCTGTTATCCGTTCGCTCCCTCCGCCGTGCCTCTCTCCTCTTCCGGTTCGAGTCACTCCCGGAAAAGGAGGCATGCCTCCACCGTACTGCTCCGTGATTACAACAAACTAGAGAGCAAATCGGAACACTCTCCCCTCCGCCGTCGCCTTAGCGTTACCTTTTCGCACTACCACCGAGCAAGCACCGAACCGTCGCTCATGTCTAACCGGTCACTTCATCTCTTCCAATGCTGGTGCTTCCTCCCGCCTCCCCGTCGTCTTCATCCACCTCCTCATTACTGCATCTGAGATATGTATCTGGGTGGGCCAGGCCCATTTGGTTGCCTCATCAAAGTCCATACAGTTTTCAACACATAACAAGTTATTTTGGGCCGGTTCTTTATTAGATATGGGTTTAAACCCTATTTCCAAAGCCTCTCTTGTTCATGTTCAGGTTCTCCGCATCTCATCTCCCGATTCTGTTAATTGCTATTTTTTAGAGGTTGTACCGTTGATGACCCTGTGTGTGGTCCTACTCCGGCAGCCTCTCTGCACCTCACTGCAATGTTGGGAGATCCGAGTGTCTTCAGAGACAGATTTTATCTGTTCTCAAAACCCCATTAGTTGAGTTCTTCAACGCCGATTTCGACTTTTTGTGTTCTTTCGAACGTGGGCTTCAAGATTACAAGTGAAGATTTTCTACGGGCTTCTTCTCTCCTTAGCCACTCCTATATTTGATTATGTTTTGTTTATGCTAGCTTATCGATTTGCCGTCGAGTATATCTCCGGTTGTAACCGACTCACCCCTTTAGGCTTTTAATTTTAATATAAGTTTTCTGTTGTCCAAAAAAAACTGTGCGCTATCTTTTTTTGACCCATCTTGTCAAACTTTATATGATTCATATGAATGTTTTATCTTTTTGGGAATTGCTAATCACCCCTGCTTTTCATCGTGCCACTGTTTAGTTTCCAAACCTAAGTCCAAGTCTACAATTCGTGATAGTACGTAACGTAGTTAGAGTGATAATACAGAATACCAAAATACAAACTACTAACATAAAAAAATATTATATCTAATATTTTACTGAAACGCAAACTTGAAAAGGTAAATCGACAGTCATTTTCATATTGTACGTAGTAGCATGTGTTTTCTTTCCGTACCATCAATTTTTCTTCATTTAGTTCGTTGCGCTATCAACTTTGTTATGTCACAAAGCGTACGTCTTCCAAAATCATTCCGTCTTGCTATAATGTCCCCCCGTATATAGAAAGTAGCAAGTTTAAACTAAAACTCAAATGAAATTAACAATCAAAACAATTAGCGAGAAGAAAAATATAGGTTTGTAACCTGATTGAAAATCAAACGAACTCCAATTGGTAACTACTGTATGTCTGGAGCTGATCGCATTAACAAATCTTTTAGCATGCGCATATCATGCGGATTATATAATATATATATCTACAATATATGCTCACAATATTAAAATTTCCGTCAAAAAGATACAGTTAGTCACAAGTTACATTACTTTCTAAGATATTCAGCTTGTTTGGTGAAGCATTTCAATTTTATGCTTACACACCAAAAGAAAGCATATCATTTTTATTCACCGAGTGACGTATCGCGATCAATTATTTTTAAATGATATATATATATATATATATATTCTAACTTGATCTCATAAAACTCAATTCTAGTTTTTTTTTGTAACTTAAACTCAATTCTAGTTACTCAGTATATAAGGTAAATTTCAATTCTTCATCTATCAATTTTGTTTGTTAATGAAAAATAACATTCTACTAGTTTGTTTACCAACTTTTCATCATAAAAGTATTTCTATTTTATAGAAATATATAGTCATTACATAGCTTATCATTTCATTGCGTGACTAAGTAACTGGATTCAATATTGATTCTTATTCTATTTTGTATCATATCGTAAATATATAATTATTTTAGATACATAATCTTTACAATATTATAGCTCAAATGATTAATGGATAACATTCATATGTTGTAACTAGATGGACACTTCAGACAATTTTCTAACTGAAAACTGGTAAATAAAATGTTTCAACTTTGAAGGAAAATAAATGAGTGAGAAAAGTCTCACCTTAATCATATATGTGTCCACAAAAGCACGCGGTGGAAGGTGAAATACATAAATCTGAAATTTTTGTCCCAATATATGATCTCCTGATGAACTATTTTACTCACCCATATGAATATAGGATGAAACATTTTAATTCGTTCAAAAAAAAGGATGAAACATTTTAATAGATACGATACTTAGACACCTAACACTATTTGGATATCCATGGATTGTACAGCAGAGCAAAATCTTATTTTTCTACAGAAAGGAGTAAAGAAAGAAGACATTAAACTCAATTTCTCAAAACTTCTTTCAATAGCAAGAGGTTTTATTTGTCCTAGTTTAGTAGTTTTAGTAGGTTTATTTTAATAGTTCCCTCTCAAAAAAGTCAAGGATAAGGATAAAGTAAACAGTACTTCTATATAATTTTGAAGTATATATGGACAACCGATCGATAGGCATTAAGTTTTACATGGTGACGACGATGCTAGAAGTGGTGTAGTAGCCTAGTAGGTAAACAAGTTAGGTACAATCGAAAAAACATCATCAAAAGATTCGCTGGTAAATGTTATAGTTTTTTGTTTTTGTTATAGCTGGGATAAATTTTTGGTGCATGCAATTAAAATGATGATTAAAAATGGTTCAGTTTTATTTGTCAACGTTGATTTTAAGAACAAAGATTATTAACTAATTGCTTGGTTTTCCTTGTTTAATTAACTAGACTTTAAGGTCGAATATTATTTGGTATGTCCAATTTTTAAAATATAATCATTCCAAAAAAACATTTAGAAGTAAGTTAATGCACATGCAAGAAGTCGCCTCAAAAATAACGCAAGAAGACGCCTCAAAGATAACCAAATTATAAATACAGTAGAATATTTAGATGTTTTGGGGATTTTTCTATATACAAAAGCTCTATTTTAAAGATGAGTTAGCTTCAAACTTCACTTTTAAAATGTTAGTTTTATACATTCTAAATATAGAAGAATTTTTTTAATATATAAGAAAATAGTAATATCCATTTCAGAGTAAAAATAGAAATGAATTAAAGATAAAATTTCGTATGATAACATTTAAAAGCAAATATAAAAGTGAATTAAAGATACTTTAACAAAAATAAATTACTACATGCTTTTCTTCTTTGTAGAGTTGTTTCATGTGATGGAAAAGTTTTTAAATTTAAGGGTAAGTAAAATTGTATTCTATCTACTTTATAAAATGTGTTATTTTGTTATTTTTTCTTGTTACACAAAGAGTATCATTTTAGAATGTATTAATCTTATCGATAATTTATTTAATTTAAATATTATTAGTTTAATAGGTATAATTAAATATAATAATATATGTATTTCAATCTTTTGATATATGTGAATAATATTTAAATGACATTTTTTACAAAATTAGAAAAAAGTTTGCAAATTTATGAGTTTATTTCGTGTTTGCATAGTTTTACGGATTATCAGTAAAAACATACTAGATGATATGATAAAAAGATGTGGCATGGTGCAATGATAATGCATGAAGAAATGACGCATCGCATTGGAATCATGCTTTTAGAAAATAAAAAGAGTCAATTGGCTAATAATACAAAAAGAACTTGTATATTAACAAATTTATTGTCGGCATCAAATCAAAATTTTTTGTCGGCATCAAACCTTTATTTATTTGCTCGTGATTTTTCTTTCACCTTTCCGTTCTTCACTGTCCTTACCTTCTTCGTTACCAAAATTCGAAAGGCAATTGATGTTGTTATATTTTATTATTTCAAAGTTGTATGTGGCATTTGTCATTTCATTTCTTGCTTCTTTATATGTGCCATTGTCTTTGTGCGAAGACCGTACGATTTCTTCGTACAATAATAAAAAAAACATATTCATTGAAACCTGATTTTTTCCAATTACGATTCACCTTTTCCTTTGATGTTTCTAATTTGACATTTCGTAATATAGCTGGAGAAGAAAAAACACGGCCATACCCTAAATCCAAATTCATCAAATGAAAATAAGCTACAAATTCTTTTAAAATTTAGTTTTGTGGGCGAAAAAAACCTGTATGTCAATATGTTAAACTATACAATTGAATAAATATGATATCGACGAAAATAATATTAAAATGAACAATATCTCTTCTGATAATTTTTTTTCAAAAAACCAAAAACAATATAAATAAGCCGAGTAATTGGCAAGGTAACTGCATCAACGTGTAGCCACAAATTTGGTCGTGGAATCAGTGATATACATGAAATTTTTTACAAAATAATATTTATCATGACCTGCAAAATTTATTTCCCTTCTAAAAGATATATCACACATATATATCCATAGAAAAGAAAATATCTCCATGATTTATGTCACTATTTACAGATTCCATCTACATAAAAAGATGAGAAATAGAAATTTTTAACACAATCTCCAAAGCCCTTTTCAACTGTCAAAGATAAGCCACCTTCTCATGTGGCTTTTGAATCTTCCCTTACCCAATCAATTTCCAGTCGTCTCCACTTTAATTCTTACTTGCAATCTTGATTGCATCACTTAATATACTTTATTATCATTTTAACCACTTCATTAGACACGGTCATGGCTTCATGTGACACACTTGTATTTGTATTTTTTTTAACGAAAAAATTAAAAGACGTTGTCAAAAAAAAACGAAAAAATTAAAAGAAAGTTATTTATGTATGGAGCTGAATACTATAGTATATTTGGAAGCCAAAGAATGATAAACAAACGAGACTGATAATGATTTATTGTCTCAATATATGCAAGAGACTGCATCAAAAAAATGGAAGATCTGGTTCGATGCAAAATATATTGGAAGATTAACCTGAGAGTGTGGATGGCTCAGCTGACAGTGTGGCCAGTGGCGTAGGGAAGCAATTATGACTCCAAAATATACAGTTCGATTGGATTGTTGGGCTCCAAGGAAATCGAAGAGCCATTTCAACACTTCACCTAGAATTACTGAGCTTAACAAGGGCACTGAAATGTCTGCTGATGCATAATTATTTTGATAAGGTGGTAAACATTTTGAGACGACCATAGATTTGGAATTTCCAAAGATTAAATTTGTATTGTCTACAGAAGATATTTTTCATATATTAAGTTTTGGATGGTTCGACAATTTGTCGAATCATGGGCCTACAAAACATTATTTACTGAAAAACTTGTCAGCTTTCACTTTTACATCGAACCGGAAAATTGGTGTGTACACATGTAACAACTAGGGTTTTGAGTTTTGACTATATCTCATGGTATCGGGAAACAAGAAATCAGGGACCACGTCATTGGTTCCATGAACTAATTTGATATTAATGACAATTTAATTTTAAGCAATAACTAAGAGTAATTAATTAACGCTTTATATCCTATGTGATGTTCCCTGTAAGTAAACCATAAAGCCAAAAAGAAAGAAAGTGAACCAAAAAGCCATCTCTCAACTTCAACCATCCACATGCACTTTGTGATACCCATCATTATAAGTTATTCCAAAACCCAGCAATTAACATAGATTAGCAGCTTTTTCAAATATATTTTCTATCTTACAAGTTAGCAGCTTTAGTTATCTGTTTTCTTTTTCTTAGTTCACAAGAAAAATAACTTGCATGTACGTATAAACAAACATATACAAGTGCAACACACGTACGTCGTATAGATTTTGCAGTATCACGTGCGAAGTATATATGATTAGGTTTAAGTAGAGATTACATATGCATGGACGAGACTTTGGATATTTAACATTTAATACTTTACAAGAACATTTTTTTCGTTCCTCCACAGTCCACAACAATTTTTTTTTTTTTTTTGGGTGTAAAACTACGAAAATCAAAGAATAAAAAGAAAACAAAGAAGCATCAATGGTCAAAGATTTGTAGTGATCTGTCGGTGCCTCCCAATGCCTTTCCATATAGCACAAAATCTCTTTGTGTCGCGATGAAACGTTTAGATCAGAACCCACTAATTAAGTACGGGTTGTACATGATGAAAAGGTTCAGAAAACGCCTCACGCTACGTACTAGATATGCTTATGTATTACGAAACTGGCCTCAATTCAAAGAGTGCAGTTCTACCTTGTATATCGGTGCACCCGCCACCACCTGATTTTCGGCCTTATCGGTGGGGAGCTCCCACGTGGTATTGCCTGATGGCTTGTGTCAAGAATAAAATATAAACTACTCCCTCCGTTTCGTATTAAGTATCGTTTTAGAAAAAAAATTTCGTTACAAAATAAATGTTGTTTTCGATTTTTAATGCAAAATTTATTAATTTTATGCAAAATTTATTTTTCTATTGGTTAAAATATGGTTAGGTGTATAAATAATAGTATTTTTTTATAGGAAATGTACAAAATTAATTGTTTTCTTAATCGTGTGTCGAAACCTAAAATGACATTTATAATGAAACAGAGGATTAAAACTCTTCTCCATATTTTTTTTGTTGATAAAAGATTTAGTACTATTAATTTGTGTTGTCAGTATTTAAATAGTTTGGATTGTTCTAGTTATATTTCTTGGAATTGCCTAGTGAATTTATGGATCATTCCCGGGATTAACGGAGATTGCAAGCCTAAAATTGGCAACCGCATATAAAGAAACGCAGGCTCGATTGCTGACCTTATTATCTTGCGATGCTATTTACTAAATTTTCCATTAGGGCACCGGCATTAGGAGTTCATAAGGGGGGTTCACACGCTTCCCGAAAAAAAAAATTATTAAAATATGCTACAGTCACGACTCTGTCTCGCAACGCTCTTTCTGCATGAACCCGGATTGTTACTGTTCAGCGGGCCCCACACCACGTGTCGGCCCGCTATTGGTCAATTTTTTTTTAAAAAAAAAAAAAATCAAACGAAAAATGAAAAAAATAATAATAAAAAATTCACATGATGAACCCCAACCGGGGGTTCATTAATGCGGCTGCTCTTATGAATTTAACATCTTACAATTCTTAGATTTCTTTTCGATTATACGATGAAGTTCAAAGTCATTTACGCAAAAAAAAATTAACTCATAATAGTATAAGTATAAAGTTTAACTACCTTCTTAGCCATTTTCTTTTTCTTTTTGACTACTTCGGAGTGATTCGCTCTTCTTGGTATGTCATTTTCTTTACCTAAGTATTGGACTTCTTAAATACAAACACGGAAGTGAAAAAAAAAAGGGAAACCAAACACGAATTGGAGAATATTACCTTGTATGTTCATCTACGCATGTATTAAACCTAAAGTGTATATAGTAGTTGAATTAGCGGTCATATGTTTTTGAGACCTAATATATTTATTTGAATCCTTTTTTTATCAGTGATATACGTTTCTACGAATTTGACAACGTCTAATGATCATTTGTTATAATCTATGTAAACCACCAGTGACTTTAATCGATATTGAGTTTGGAAGATTAAATATGGATGACGGGATGAGTCAGCTCTACTGGTTAGAGCTTTGGGGGCCAATTGTCATGCTTCCGGATTCGACGCCAGCCAGAGGCGAACTGCTCATCCATGTCACGAAGCGGGTACTGGACCTTCGGGCTCAGGACATACCTTCCCGGGTGAAGCCGGCCCGCTGCCTGACCGGACCCAGGGAATGACCCGCGAAGCGGGGAACCCTGGATTACCATAAAAAAAAAAAAAAGATTAAATATGGATGCTTGTCGAATAGAATTTGAACTTACTTTGTCGAAAAAAGAATATATACACTTTTTTAAAAATATATATACTTTTAATGATAAGACAAGTACATGTAAGTATATACAGTGGTTTAAAGTTACTTTTAGGTTAAGTAATTTAACAAAATTCATAAATACCGTAATAACTGTGTCCCTCTCTATAAAACACATACATAGTTTCAATTAGGCATGGACATTTCGGATATCGGTTCGGATATTTCGGGTTCCAGATAGTTTGGGTAAGGGGCTAGAGGATTCATTTACAACTTGACTTATTTTTCATTCGGTTCGGATAGTAAAACTAGGAACCAGAAAATATCCAAAAAAATTGGTTCTCATTTGGTTCCGGTTCGGATTCGGGTAGTTTGGATAATTCAGATAAATTATCAGTTATTTAGGATAAAATATCAAATAATTAGGATGATTTAAATAAAAAGTTTGGATATTTTGGATTATTTTGAATATTTCGGATAAAACTATCCGGATAGTTTCAGATAGTTTCGGGTAATGGGATACTTTATAATAATACTTTTAATAGATTTTTAAATTAAAAATATATATATTTAGTTATATTATATGTATATATAATTAATATTTTTATATATTCGGGTACCCGTTCGGTTCTCGGTTCGATTCCGATTCGGTTAGGTTATTTCGGATATAGAAATATAAGAACCGTTTGAATATTTGAAGGTTTCAGTCCGGTTTCAAGTATTTTGGTTCGAATCTGGTTTGATTTTTTGGTTCCGGTTTTTTTGCCCCGGCATTAATCATTTATTTTTCATAGAGCTGTTGTTTTACATTTCTTAAAAATTCAAACAAAACCTACAACCGTGGGTAGACGTCTTCCTTTTTATATATCATTCCCCTAGTATCCTTTTCTTATATAACTTCTTCTTGAATTTTCTTGAATTATATATAATAGAACATTCCGAAACAAACACTGAAAATGTAACTTAGATAAACAAGAATATAAAATTGAAAAGCAGATGACACTTTGACGGGAATAATATCTTTGCTAAAAATAATTAACATGGTGTCGTATCCAATTCTAGTTAATATCTAGACCTTGAGGTCAACTAGTAGTGTTCCCTATATGATATATATAACTCATTAGCAAAATTTGAGTTTAACAATCTAAGACGTCTGCTAATATTTGAAAGACTTTTTCTTTATAAAACCAATTAGAAGGAAACATAAAAGGTGTTCACACTCAACAAAATGTTAATTATACACTCATTTGATTTTCATGTATGATAAAACTTATAACAAATCCAGCAAGAAAGTAGGATGAAAATAAACTACGTGAAGGCAACAAACTAGTAGAGTACAACACCACGTACACGGGTCAACCAATAGCAATGGAGTCCAGCTGTAATGGTCCCCAACTCTTGATCTCCACTTCTTCTTGCCGCGATACCGCCAGAAGTTCTGAGGGAGTGCCGTTTTTGGGTGTGTACCGGGAAACGGAAGATGGTGTAACTTAGGGTTTTATAAAAGGGGGAGACAACTCCGTTAGAAACTACTGCGGATTAACCGGATATTTCATTTTTTCTTGTTTCACTGTCCTGGTCAACCGGGTAAAAATCCCGTTATAAAATCTGTGCCCACATTTATGCCCGTTTTGTATCTCTCATAATAAGGTTCTGTTTGCATCTCATCTCTTCTGTAAGATTATTGCTCTTATGTTTTTTACTTTAGAAAAAAGAAGAAATTCTTAGTTTTACCGTAGTAGTCTAATGGGAAAGCTGAACTATATCAAACCTAAAAGTTTAACATGAAATCAAACTAATGTTTGTTAAAAACTTATATTATTCCAAATTTTAGCAAAAAAAAAAAAAAAAAAAAAACTTATATTATTTTGAAAATTGAAACTTAAGAGTGTAATCACCCCAGATAGATCGAAATATAATAAGAACTGAAATTTTTGTTGCACATGCTTTAAAAATATGATAGATAATATTTTTACCCAAATCAAACAAAATCGAAACCAAACAGAATGTAAATGAAATCATTTTTGTCACAACAAATGAAATAATTTTATCAGCTGAAAATAAAGTGGGCGAATCAGAGAGTACTACTATATAGTTTGAATTTCCTTAAAATATTAATCAATGCATTATGGGTATTGACCATTACAAAATAAAAATATACTACTACTTTATATTGAAACTAAATATAATAGTTTAAATCAAGTTAAACACGAATAGTAAGCCGTGCACTTAAATCCTGGATATAACATACTGTTATTTGACCTTTATACCCTTCGACAACGTCTTCACCATCTTCCTCATTGCCTCTATATATATCAAACCCTTTATTTCCCATTCTTCCTCACACCCTTAAAGCTCTAAGACCAGACCAAGATTGTTCACCATTTACACTCTCTTTCTCAAATTCTCTCATTTAGATCTTTGAAACCACAACAAGGTAAAACTTAAACGATGCCTGAGGCACCAGAGCTTGCAGTTTCGGAGCTTTCTGATCAGACTCTCGCGGAGAAGAACAAAAACAAACTCCAATTCATCGAGGAAGTGACCTCGAACGCAGACGATGTCCAGAGACGGGTTCTTGAGGAGATCCTTTCACGCAATGCTGACGTTGAGTACCTCAAACGACACGGCCTCCAAGGACGAACCGACCGCGAGTCTTTCAAACACGTCATGCCTGTCGTAACCTACGAAGATATTCAGCCTGATATCAACAGAATCTCTAATGGCGATAAGTCTCAAATCCTCTGTTCTAGCCCCATCTCCGAGTTCCTCACCAGGTTTGTCCACTGCTGCTCTGTTTTTACTCTGTTTTTGCTCGGTTCCGTCACTTTGGCTGAGATTTAAAATTCGAATCTTTATTGGGTCTTTGTCTATCACTTTCAAACAGTTCTGGAACATCTGGTGGAGAGAGGAAACTGATGCCAACAATTGAAGAGGAGCTAGATAGAAGATCACTTCTCTACAGTCTCTTGATGCCTGTGATGAGCCAGTTTGTTCCTGGTCTCGACAAAGGCAAAGGAATGTACTTTCTCTTCATCAAATCCGAATCCAAGACGCCAGGTGGTCTCCCTGCTCGTCCTGTCTTAACCAGTTACTACAAATCTTCCCACTTCAAAAACAGACCCTATGACCCTTACACCAACTACACAAGCCCTAACCAAACCATCCTTTGCCCTGACTCTTACCAGAGTATGTACTCTCAAATGCTCTGTGGTTTATGCCAACACAATGAGGTACTTCGTGTCGGCGCTGTCTTTGCCTCTGGTTTCATCAGAGCTATCAAGTTTCTTGAGAAACATTGGCCTGAGCTAGTCCATGATATTAGAACCGGTACACTTAACTCGGAGATAACCGATCTTTCGGTTCGTGAGGCGGTCGAGGAGATTCTTAAACCGGATCCAAAGCTTGCTGATTTCGTCGAAACCGAATGCAGGAAGACCTCTTGGCAAGGGATCATCACTAGGCTTTGGCCAAACACAAAGTATGTGGATGTGATTGTGACTGGGACAATGTCACAGTATATTCCAACTTTGGATTATTACAGCAATGGTTTGCCTCTTGTTTGCACAATGTATGCTTCTTCCGAGTGTTACTTTGGTGTGAATCTCAGGCCGCTTTGCAAACCAAGCGAGGTCTCTTACACTCTCATACCGACTATGGCCTATTTCGAGTTCTTGCCGGTTCATAGGAATAGTGGAGTCACTAGTTCCATCAGTCTTCCAAAAGCACTCACTGAGAAAGAACAGCAAGAGCTTGTTGATCTCGTTGATGTTAAGCTTGGTCAGGAGTATGAGCTTGTCGTCACCACCTATGCCGGTAAACAAAAGAAAATTACATCTAAATTTATTGATTTTTGTAACAAAAAAAAAATATAGAAGGTTACTTTTTTTTTTTTTGTCAAAAATGTTACTTTAAATTTGTTTACAGAACACTGAAAATATGTTGAATGTTGTGTTGTTTTGTGATATTATTTTCAGGATTGTATCGATACAGAGTTGGTGATGTCCTAAGAGTGGCTGGTTTCAAGAACAATGCACCTCAGTTCAACTTCATATGCCGCAAGAACGTGGTCCTAAGCATTGATTCTGACAAAACTGACGAGGTCGAGCTTCAAAACGCAGTTAAAAACGCGGTAACACACCTTGTTCCGTTCGATGCTTCACTCTCCGAGTACACTAGCTATGCAGACACATCATCTATCCCAGGCCACTATGTCTTGTTCTGGGAGCTTTGTTTGAACGGTGGCACGCCGGTTCCTCCCTCGGTCTTGGAGGATTGTTGTTTAACCATAGAGGAATCACTTAACAGTGTCTATAGACAAGGAAGGGTCAGTGATAAGTCCATTGGACCGTTGGAGATCAAGGTAGTCGAGTCAGGGACTTTTGATAAGCTCATGGATTATGCGATAAGCCTAGGGGCATCGATCAATCAGTACAAGACACCTAGGTGTGTGAAGTTTGCTCCGATCATTGAGCTTTTGAATTCTAGGGTTGTTAAGACTTACTTCAGCCCCAAGTGTCCAAAATGGATCCCTGGTCACAAGCAATGGGGAAGTAACTAATGAGATAACTTTGAGGAAAAAGAGACTATGTATGAGGCAGAGGCCAATTTGAACTGTTTTTGTAATCAGATGAATATCGAGAAAAGTGTGTAATCATTTTGTCTGTCTATCTAATTTTAATTTTAATTTCAAGCTTAATTTATTTTTATTGCTTTGCCGCTTTAAAATACTAGGCATAGTCCTAATCATATGCTTAATTAGTCCTAATCATATTTATGTTTCTGTAATCCAATTTTATTTTTAATTCTTTTTTGCAATTGATCTGCTTTTTTGGAGTCAAACTTGCAATTGATTTGCTAGGGTGAATTTGTTAAAAAGAAAAGAATTATTAACATATCAAGCATATATATATATATATATAAATAATATGAGAACATTACTTGTAAACACGCATGTATGTTTCAAAAATAAATATCATTAGAAAGCCATAATAATCTACTCTGACTGTATGTGTTTCTACCTTCTAGTAAACTATAGTTTTTCATAGATATACCATCGAGAGATCAGAGATGAACAAGAATCATCAAAGATTCAAGGATCGAGTAAAGGGCTGACTGGTTTCTCCGCTACCACCCGCAAACGCAGCTTTTGCGGTTAGTAGCGGTTGACAGCGTTTCGAAACAATCATACAAACCGGTACAAATCGCTTCAAACCGCTCCGAACCTTTTAAAATCAAAAGTTGGTTCCAGCTAGCGTTTGCGGTTGCGGGAGGATAATTTTTTTTTAAACCATATAAATACAAAAATAAAAATATTCAATAAAAATTTTAAATTGGAATTATAAAAATACTAAAATATATCTATTATATTTTAATTAATATTATAAAATTTTAAAATAAAATTATTGTCTATAATTTTTAAAAATTTAAAACTATAATTTTTAATATAAATTTCATATTTATTATAATATTATGATTTTTGATGTTCTTATAATTATATAAAATGTAAATATTGTTAATTTATTATTTAACCACTGCTGTATATGGTAGTTAACCAGTCATAAGTATCCCGCAAACGCACCAATTTTTAACCGCAAAACCAGTCGTACAAATCTCTTAAAACCGTTAGAAACCGTAACCACCCGCATCCGCAAACTCCCGCAACCGCAACCGCAACCGCTGCGTTTGAACCAGTCAGGCCCTCTCGTTTTCCCGTTGCCATGGGCTTCTGCAGTTGGTAGCGGTTATTGGTGTTTTGCAACAATCACTCAAATCACTCTAAACCGTTTCAAATCGTTATAAACCTTATAAATTCAAAAGCGGGTTCCAGCTACCGTTTGCGGTTGTGGGAGGATAAATTTTTTTCTTTTTTTTTAAACAATATAAATACAAAATTAAAAATATTCAATAAAAATTTTAAATTAGAATTATAAAAATACTAAAATATATCTATTATATTTTAATTAATATTATAAAATTTTAAAATAAAAATATTTTCTATAACTTTTTAAAAATTTAAAACTATAACTTTCTAAATATAATTTTTATATTTATTATAATATTGTGATTTTTGATATTTTTATAATTATATAAAATGTAAATATTATTAATTTATTATTTAACCGCTGCTGCATTTGGTAGTTAAACAGTCATAAGTATCCCGCAAACGCATCAATTTCTAACCGCATGATCAGTCGTACAAATCTCTTAAAATCGCTAGAAACCGCAGCCACTCGCATCCGCAAACTTCCGCAACCGCAACCGCTGCGTTTGTAAATAGTATATTTTGGCGTTAAAGAATACTACTGAGTTAATTAAATAAATAATATGTATGTAGTAGATCCGACACTTTATGTCGTGTAATATAATAATGTCCTGCATTTCCAAACTATTATATAACTCGAGCAAGTATTCCATCACCTTAATCCACATTAACGTCAGAGGTAGCACACATGACAATAAATTATTATTGAATCTTCATAGTGCACATATAGTATATGAATATACATATCGTCTTGTAAGTATCAATTAAACATGATGAAATTTCGCCAAGTTGTGAGAACAATTGCTCCCTGTGTGCAGGGCCGGACATAACAATTTCGGGCCCAGAAGCAAAAAAATTTTTTTACCCATGATCTAAATAAAACATGAAAATATTTAAAAAATTTTTTTACCCATGATCTAAATAAAACATGAAAATATTTAAAAAAACTTCGCTTATTCTTGGCCCCTAAAATAAATATTCTCTTGTTGACCCCAAAGCCAATGCTTGATCTGCTTGGTATCAGGCACCGCCCTGCCTGTGTGTCAGAGACCACAAAACTGGCCTAACATTGTTTTTTTCTTTCACACGTAACAGACTCAATTCTGAGTAAAGGAAACTATTCAAAACTCCAACATAATGGAAAAGGTCTTAAAAAAGAGAGGAAGAAATGCTATTTTATGAGATTTAAATATTTTATTTATGTGCCACAGAAAACAACATACAATATTCACAATCGCTTCTGACATTGTTTATTAAAATGTTTAAGTTAGAAAGCTAAAGTCGAAACATCTTAAGAAAAAAAAAAAAATTAACAAAATACATTAAAAGACTCTTCTGGAATTTTCTCAGTGTGTAAGTAGTCGTTAGAAACAAATACCGGGTTCTAACATAATTCAAAAAACTACACAAGTGTCGAATAGTACGGCAAGTTTATCAAAATGATTGTTTAAGCTTAAGGTTCTGTTTAGTTTTTGTAATAATTTGTATGAAGATGAAGTTTGCTTTTCAGTTTATCTTTTAATTTGGTAGTTGATCAATTTTTAAAATAAAATATAGTCAAACACTTAGAGCGTGTTTAACGCTGGATCTTAGTTGGGCTCTAAACCCAAAATGCCATTTTAAAATTAAAAAAAAAAAAAATGTGGTAAGAGCTGGGTTCCAGAAAACCCTACGGAGGAGGCGCCTCTTGTGACTATTTTTTCGTCTCTCTCTCTCTCTCTCTCCTTTCTCACAGAGAATTCGTTCTTCTCCGACCAAATCCAGCCAAAATCAGCCGCGAGAGAGATCTCTTCATCTTCTTCGACTCGGTGGCCGTGTTTGCGGACCCGGCGAAGCAAAGCTCCCATCAGACCACATCGTCGAAGGTATGATCTCCCTCAATCGTCTTCTGTTCTTCCTCTATCCTCTTCTTGCTCTATCGTCTTCCTATATTGTCATCAAACCCTCGAATTGAAACCCTAATAAGAACTGATTTGATGATTTATTTGTCTTCAGGTGAGCCAAATCGGTTAGAAAGAAGTAGAGATAGGAGCTATTCTGTTTTCGTGTATCTCGGAGTTGAAGAACAAAAGGTAAACTGTGTTTTTTTCATCGTTTATAGGACATGCATGTGTGTTGAGTTGGTTAGATTCAGGGTCGAACTTAATGTGATGTTTTGTGCGTTTTTGAGGTTCTCAAGTGTGATCGCGTGAATCAAAGAGGTAGCCACAACAAGATTCATCATACAAAAGAAGATTTAGGTAAGCTTGTGGTGAATTTGAATTCATATAAGTTGAATCTGGTTGTGAAGAGTGTTGATGCTTTGTTGTTCCTCTTTTTAAGTTCTGAAGAGGGTTGTACTGAATCACAGAGGGGGCCGCAGGAAGAGTCATTCTACAGACAGAACATCTGGTAAGCTTCTGGTCTTTTTATTTACATATAGATGTTGTTTGATGTTTGCGAGAGGTAGATAAACATAGAAATAAACCTGAGTTGTTCTTTGAATTGCTTTCCCATGCTGATTAATTTTGCATCCTGTGAATTGTTCTTTCTTTCTTTGATCGCTTATTAGTTTGTTTGCTTGTTTGCTATATGTATAATCATCATGTTTTCATCTTGTTAAAGCATTCACACATCTCCGATTTGATGTTTCTTTTTGCTGATCAATTCAAAAATGCAATACGTAATTTGAAATCTAAATCATAAAAAGTCATTTATATTAAAGTCGTGTTTCTTGATGTCTGTCATTTATGGTGTGTCCTTTGTTAGATAGAAACATAAAAACATATACAAACATTAAAACTTCATATAAACAAATCTACAACAAACAACTACTTCCTAAAACAATTAAAAGAAATTAAAAGCAACATTAAAACTTCATCTACTTTCCTCTATTAAAGCTTCCTTTAACTTCGTTTACTTCATAAACTTCATCTCCTTCATCTTTTCTCTAACTCTTCTCTGTATGGATTCTCATCAAAGCCAGTCTTCTGGCTTTGTACACCTACTAAACAGTCAACTACCTAACCATGAATACCCAACTCCGTTTATGAGTTCTTTACCTAGTCCAGACCTTGGAGGTTCTGCTTCACGTGCACAAAATGGTGAGGACCGTAAGCAAAGGTGCAAGTGGTCAATAGCTGAAGACCTGGTCCTCATCAGTGTATGGTTGAACACCTCCAAGGATCCACTAGTTGGAAATGAGCAAAGAGCAGGAACCTTTTGGAAGAAGATTGCCGCTTATTATAATGCAAGTCCCAAGGTGATTGGTTTGGCTAAGAGAGAGCAAAGCCACTGTAAGCAAAGGTGGGGGAAGATAAATGAGGGTGTCTGTAAGTTCATGGGTTCATATGACGCTGCAACAAAACAGAGGACCAGTGGCCAGAGTGAAGATGATGTTCTGAAGGCTGCACATGAAATTTTCTTTAACGATTACAAGGTGAAGTTCTCGTTAGAGCATGCCTGGAGGGAGCTTAGGAATGATCAGAAATGGTGTGGGGCTTATGGAAGTAGTCAACAAAGCTCTGGTTCAAAAAGAAAGAGGGTGGGGGAAGAACAATCTTTTCAGTCATCAGCATCTATGCCCAGTGTCAATGGAGAGGATGAACCAATGGCTAGGCCTATGGGTGTTAAGGCAGAAAAGACGAAGGCTAAAAGGCCAATGGGAGAAGAAGGGAAGAATCTGCAAGAGTTGCGGCAAATGTGGGAGATAAAGGCGAAGGACTTAATTATGAAGGATAAACTTAGCAAGACCAAACTGCTTGACAGTTTGCTTGCAAAAACAGAGCCACTTAGTGAATTAGAAGTGACACTTAAGAACAAACTGATTACTGAAATGTTGTCAATGTAATCCTTTAAAATATAAGTAGATCAATGTTAGTCAATTAGTAGTCTTTGTGATAAATGTTATCAATCTTGCTTAGAAATATAAGTTGATGTGTAATATAATAATCTTTGTGATCAATGTTATCAGTCTTTTAAATATAAGTTGATGGTTTTACTTTTTTGTTTTTCAAGGGAACAGAAACCGAAATGGAAGCAAGAAAACCGATTGTTTGTGGCCTCTCAGCAAGAGGAATCATACCGCCTCTCCCACAAGAAGATACAGATGATGATGTTGCGGATAGCACACCAACTGAAGTTGAAGTGGTGGAGATATCAGATGAAGAAGAAGAAGAAAAAGATATGGTGGAGTTGAGCTTTGAAGAATACAGGAGAAACATGGGGTACTTGATTAGGGTGGAGGAATCGGTTGAGGACATCGAACCTGAGTTCAGAAGGATGCTGAAAAGGATGGAACAGGAAGAGAAGAAGCTGAGAGAGGAGAAGTTCAAGGTACTGAACTCGGGAATCAAGCTAGAAGTAGGCCAATCTTCTAAGGGTGATGGTAAGAAGAGGAAGAGAAGAAGCTGAGAGAGGAAGGTCACGGACAGGCTCCTGTATGTTGTATTTTGGTTCTTGCAGGTCACGGATTGTATGACATGCATTTTGTATGTTTGTGTAGTCACCAGTCACGAGACTCTTGGATTATTTTGTAGGCATGCATTTTGTATGTTTGTGTAGTCACGAGAGTTGGTAGTCTTGTATTATTGGTATGGTAGTCTTGTACTTTTGGTTCTCTTGTTCTATAAATTAAGAACTAATTCTCATTCTACAACACAACTCTTATTCTCTCATTCAAGAAACACAACTCGTATTCTCTCATTCGAGAAACACAACTCTGCTTCTCTCATTCAAGAAACACAAACTCTTCTTCTCTCCTTTTTTATATTCTCAGTTTGAATCAGTCACATTTTTCAAATTACGCTTGTTCTCCCTTTCTCTATTATCATTTCAAACAATTCTTGTTCCAAACGTTTAACAAAAAAAAAAAAATCTCTTTCCATATGGCATCTTCTTCACAAAATCCTTTCGAGGGATTGGATGATGAAAAATTGGACGAAAAATTTGATCAATATTTTGACCAACATTTTGATCAAAATTTTGAACAACATTTTGAGCAAAGTTTCAAGAATTTTACCATTAATTATGGTAATCAAGAAGAAGAAAAGAAAAAAAGAAAAAAACGAGCTTACATCGAAAGAAATCGTGAAGAGGGCGATATACGTTTATGGAATGATTATTTCAGTGAAACTCCAACATACCCTGATAATCTATTCCGACGACGTCAATGAAGTTGAATTCTTTCGACAAAAGAAAGATGCTCTCGGAAGGCTTAGTCTCTCTCCTCTTCAAAAGTGTACCGCTACCATTCGTTGTTTGGCATATGGTACTGCGGCTGATACGGTTGACGAATACCTCAGACTCGGTCCTCAAGCTCGCTTTGCCATTGTTAAAAATCCAGCACTTTTTTGGGATAAAGTCAAAATTGGAAAGATTATGAGAGCATGTATCATACTCCATAACATGATAGTAGAAGACGAACGAGATGGATACACTCAATATGATGTTTCAGAGTTCCAACCAGGAGAAGACACCGGAAGTTCACATGTGGATCTCACGTTCTCTACAGATATCCCTACAAATATCGGCAATATGATGGCTGCTCGAACTAGAATTCGTGATAAACAAATGCATCAACAACTGAAAGCTGATTTGGTTGAACATGTATGGCGTAAATTCGGACGTGGTGAGGACAACAACCGAGCTCGGATGTTTCTTTCAAATTATTCTCGTTTATTTTACTAATCTTTCTTTTGATGTTCTTTTTAAAAATTAATGTTTTAATATGTTTATTTTAATATGTTTAATTTAATAAATAAATTTTCTCTTTAAAAAATTTAAGTTAAATAATTTTTTTTTCTTAAGAACCCCTAATTAAAAACTTACCATTGGAGCTAACAAAATAGATGTCTCTTAAGATCAAACTCTTAACTATGATTAATTACTAAAAATTTATTAAGAGACCGACTTTGGCTCTAAGGGTTAAACATGCTCTTAGTAATAGTTTAGAATAAATTGATTATACAAAGCTACGAGGAGAATGATAACATTCACAAAAGCATTATTGCAAACATTTGACCTCACTAAAAAACAAACAGTATCGTGAAAGTCTTTAGTTTACCTTATTTTTTTGTCAACACTCTTTTGTTTACCTAACATTGCAACCAGCACAATTTCCACATATCATTTTCTTGGGCGACAAAGAGAAGAACAAAAACTTCAATGATCTGGTAAGCAGAACATAAAATTTCAGATGGCACAAACCGAATGTCGGTTCTTTGCTGGATTTCTCACGTGGCCAATCCGACAATTTCTCAAATATGCTAACACGTGTGGCTAAAAACTTGTTGACTTTTGACTGACCCTATAAGGCATCCCGCACTTGCGGTACATCAAAGCTTTGTTCTCTGTCTGGGCTAATATTGTGGCTCGGGTAGGAGATAATGAGATATATTGGCCCTGTAGTACTGCAGAAGTAGACAACATTCTATTGTGCGTTCTGCATTTCACTTTTTTTTGTCTCTAGTTTCAAATTATTTCATTTTTTCTTTGCATCAGGACAATAACATGAATACATGATAAGTATAAAATTATTGATCAGGATAGTATAACCACAAAAATGTTCGTCATGGGCTGTATTAGATTTGGACAATGAAAGAGAAGTGTATATATGTGCAATATCCTTTATATTATATACATCCATACATACTGTGACACATGCAAACAACAAACATAACACTGCAATGTTTGTGTGTCTAGTGACCACTACTGGTCTACTGCTAATATTTTATCGTAGTATACGTCTTCTTTTGTCATAATTTGTATTTAATTGCGTAATCAACTTGGTTAGTTAGTCCACGGTCAACAAGACAACAACATATATATATATATCAGTTGTGGAAATTTACCACTGGTGGAATAGAAGAAAGAGAAGCTACCAAATCATACGAGTGTGATGTGATGGTTTAACATATTTTATATGGTAGTTGTACAATCGTAATATTATACTATATGAATTGTTATCAACAAAAGCATTCAATCAATCCTAATCTTATATATGATTTGTTATCAACAAAAGCATTCAATAATATAAGCGAAATGGTATTTGTTTGTACATTCATTATTTGACAAGTGGTTCTTAATACTATGATTTACAACTTCCTGTTTGAGTGTCTCTTAATACTCCTACAAATCCACTGAATTTGAAATCTTGGTAAGGAAACTCAATTTAAGTTTAAGCAAAGATCAAACGCCAATGGAGGCTTACCCGTTCCTTTAACAAATATATGTATGGTTCATCATAGCTCTGGCTTTGAGACTGCATTAACTTTAGAAAATTGTAAGTATTGTGGCACTGGAACAATCAAACTTGTTGAAAAGCGACATTTTGTATAGACTAACTAATCAAGAAACAGTGAACTAATTAGTAAGATCAGGTTCGCAACCTTTAGATAGATCTTTGCCATTATCTTCCCAGGGGAAATCTTGTATCCACAAACCTTGGCTCTTGTTGTTCCAGTCAACATGGATCAGATTGATAGTTTGCAAGAACACTCTTAGCCCTATATCTTGAAATTAATTCATCAAGTTGATGATAAAATACACGGACGTTCTAGTGGACATTATGCAATTGTTACACAACAACCCCTTAGAGGCCGTTCTAAGTAGGGGGCAGCGGCTTCTGGTGCAGAAGTTCCTATAAAAATGAGAAATGCCCTACTTTTGAGTGCGGTTTGAACTATTTGATTTACGTAATTGGAAGTAACCAATTAGGTTTTCTGCTTTATAATGAAAGTTCTCGACCGAGGAATTCCATTTCGGTAGCAGGCTTCTAAATACGCTGCTTGCCCAAACCAAGGACCTTCACATTCTGCCTATATCTGTCCTCCCCCATTTAATCAGTCTATGTCCTTACCTTTCCTTGGCTCTCGTTGTTCCAGTCAACATGGATCAGATTGATAGTTTGCAAGAACACTCTCACTCCTCCGGGATAACCAAGAAATGTGGCCCTTGAACAGTGAGTTCCATATAAAATAAGGGTCTGAGATTTTGGTCTACCATTGAGATCAATTACTTTTAAATTTTTTCTTAATCTGACAGAAAATTCCATTCACTTACTCGTCTTTCGTCCTGCTTTAAGGAGAAGCGTAATTCAACTTAAACAAAAGCTAGCTATACGAGGAACCAAACATAAAACATAATTACTTTGAAAGTTTTGATTGGAGTGCAACACAAGTACAAATCATTACATATCTATACGTAAAAACCAAGACAAGAATTATTATTACTATGAAATAATACCAAGTAGTTGATAGATAATGAAACCCAAACAAATCACAAAAGAGAGAAAGAATCTATGATTGTATATATAAAACAGCAGAACCAAACCGGTCATGTTTTCTTTTCCTTCTTGATATGTATTCTTTTTAAAAAGCTCTAAGCAGTGGTAGATCCCTTGAGCTTCTTGGTGATGGTTGCAATGTACTTGCCTTGGTGAAACGCTTGCTGCAACTCCAGCTCCGTTGGCTGCCTCGACCCATCTCCTGCAAATGTTCCAGCTCCATAGGGGCTACCTCCTTTCACATTCTCCATCTCAAACATTCCAGCACCAAATGTGTAACCAATGGGCACAAACACCATCCCGTGGTGAACGAGCTGAGTTATCGCCGTCAATCTACAGATCACCAAAAAAAACATGTTTTAATACATAAGCAAGAGATGGATGAAGTGAAGTGGTTTGTTGTTTAGATGAGAGAACAACTTACGCGGTGGTTTCTTGGCCACCACCTTGAGAGCCAGTGCTGTAGAAGATACCAGCTGGTTTACCAGCGAGCGACTGAGTCCTCCAGAGTCCACCGGTAGCGTCCAAGAAGGCCTTGAACTGAGCGGCCATCATGCCGAACCTCGTTGGGAATCCAAAGACAAAGCCATCAGCTTCGGTTAGCTCGTTGGGGGTGATGATTGGGGATTCACTCTTTGGTGGTGCGCTCATCTTAGAGAGTACTTCTTCTGGGAGTGTCTCAGGTACCTGTGGGAAAAAAAAATGATTCACATGGATTTGTAAAAGCTATAAGGCTAATGGTAACTTGTGATTAGTAAATTCCAGCATGTAAAATAAAACTGCAACAAGGTAACTGTGAAGGAAGATACACAAACATAAAGGACACTGTATCCACTTCTATTCATAAACATAATTTATCACTTGAAACATAAAGTCTTATCCTTTCTCCCAGATACACAAACTACTTATAATAAACTGTATTAAAAGCCACGTGACATAGTTTCTCACTGGAACAAAACAAAGCCATTATATATGGACTAAAGCAGAGAGTAGTTAGCAGTTGTCACCTGCCATAATTTAGCTTCAACGCCTTCAACAGAGGCAGCTCCTTTCCTTATTTCTTCAGCCAATGTCTCCACATGACCATACATTGAGTAGTACCTGCAAACAAAACCTCAAACTTCAGATCAAACCCCAACAAAAAAGCAATTGACTAGTAGCTCTAAGTATCAGATATCAAAATCGGAACCGAAAGACCAATTAAACCAACAAAAATGGCGAATTGCTTCAATCCAAATCGTAAATCAAACTATAAACCCACGATTCAGACCTAGATTACATAAAATCCGCAATCCTAGGGGGATGAATCGACAATGAAGAAGAAGCAAAATCAAGTGCTATTACATACACGATATACACTTTGGTCGCCATCGAAATAGTGTCTCTGGAGAATCTCTCTGAAGCTTTCTTTCTGAATGTTTGATTTATCTGTTTGATCAATCAGTAGATTGCAGAAAGAGCCTATTTATAGAGGTCGAAGATGATCATCTTCAACACCCCCCCCCCTCTATTTCTCGTCACATTAAATCTCGCCCCCATACTTTTTTTATATTCTTATTTAAACCCCATTACTGATTCTTAAGCCAGCCAATAAGACTATTTACGTTTATTTGTCACATAAATTAATTTTTGGTCATGATGTTTTTAAGAAAAAAACTACATAAGAAACAATTTTCGCTTGTCATGTTCGTTTTCAAGTCGACCTACACTATGATATGATATGTAATTAGTCACATTTCACGATTTGCTATTCATTTGATTATTTAACGATTATTCACAAGATGCTATTTTATATCATACGATATTGCAATAGATAAACGAACAACACATATATATATATAGACATGTAATACAATAAGGTTGTCACTAAATTTTCATAACTTGTCATTACTTATGAACTAGAACCTATATAATCTATCTATGACCATGATAAGCTTGGGTGTTTTAAAAATCAAACTATAAAATTTTAGAAACAAAAAAAAAATTACAATGTCATTCTTTTTTTGGGGTCAAATGTCATTCCTATACTTTTGTTATGTTGATTATGGCCAACAAATTGAAAGAAACAAAACCAGTGGGGTAATTTTGAGTTTGACTGATAATAATAGGGGTGTCCGCATTACGTGGTCAATTCAAACGGCGTCGTTCGTTGCCTGGCTTGGTATTGGACGGCGAAAAAGAATGGTGGGGTTTAGGCCTGGGCATTTCGGGTATCGGTTCGGTTCGGTTCGGGTATTTCGGGTTTTGGGTAGTTCGGATAGGGGCTAGAGGATCCATTTAGTATTTGACCTATTTTCGGTTCGGTTCGGTTCGGATAGTTTCGGGTTCGGTTCGGTTCGGATAGTAAATGTAGGAACCGGAAAATATCCGGAAAAAGTTCGGTTCTCATTTGGATCCGGTTCGGGTTCGGATAGTTCGGGTAGTTCGGATAATTTGGATAAAATATCGGTTATTTAGGGTAAAATATCAAATAATTAGGATGATTTAGATAAAAAATTTGGATATTTCGGATTACTTTGGATATTTCGGATAAAACTATCTGGATAGTTTCGGATACTTTCGGGTAGTTTGGATACTTTATAATAATTTAGTTATCCTCAACTATTTTCAGATACTTTTAATAGAATTTTAAATTAAAAATATATATTTAGTGATGTTATATGTATATATAATTAATATTTTTATATATTCGGGTACCCATTCGGTTCTCGGTTCGGTTCCGGTTCGGTTCGGTTATTTCGGATATAAAAATATAGGAACCGTTCGGGTATTTGAGAGTATTAGTCTGGTTCCGGTTTCGGGTATTTCGGTTCGGTTCCGGTTCGATTTTTCGGTTCCGGTTATTTTGCCCAGGCCTAGGGTTGGTGCGGGGAAATTAAAACTTTTGTTTAATTTTAATATCTAAATGATTAAAATAACAGAATAATGATGATATGTTGCTGTCACGCTCATCATCATCATGTTAGTCTTCCCTCAAAACTGTGTTTAATTTAATTATTTAGCATTAAAAAGAACTTTCTGCAGCTTGCTTGTTTTCTCTAGATGTCTATTCCAAACAAGAATCACTGAATTATACTCCCTCTTCCATCCGTTTCTAATTGTAAATAGTTTTGTTTAAAAACACGAATATTTAAAAAATTATTATTTAAAAAAATATACTATCATTTAATCAATTAATTCAACCAATTATCAAAAACCTAACATTATTTCATTGGTCACACAATATCCAATAAATGAAAAAAATACATTGAAATATGTAAACTATTTATATTGTGAAACAAATTTTTTTTGGTAAAACTATTAAATTACAAAACTATCTTAAACAAGGCGGTAGCTTGAGCCTTTATTAAACTTATTAAAAGTTTGCAAAATCAAATGATTTTAGTTCTAATCAGTGGCGTCCATGAATATTTGACTTAAACATTATATCACTAGTATTATTTTACTAACGAACGTATTCGATTAAAATCGTATATTTAGTTTTTAATCATTAGTTATATAATTTTAATAAGATACATTTGATTTATCTTATTACAAATCTGTTCATGTATTGATCAATTTAGCTACAGCCACACACATAATTTTCCAAATAACACACTTACATCAGCGATAAACATAAACAATTCTATATGTGATGTACAGTACTTACAACGTTAAATTCTTCAAGAAATTTATATATATATATATATATATATAATCTGCAAATTTATTAATCATTAATATTTTAACTAGTAGACCAACAAATTTCCACTGTTTAAATAATTTTAAGAAGTATAAATTTATTTTGAATTAAGCTACCTTTTTATATTTGTTTATTGTTCAATGATTTTGTTTACCATACCCCAATCAATCAGTCCTCATTTTTGTTACACCAAATGCATAACATCACAACTTTTTAGAATCTATCAATGAGATATTTGTAGAGAAGGATTGAAATTGAGATAGATAACAAGTCAACGAATATGATCCGATCCCCATGAAGACAACCAAGTATGTGCTAAATTGACCGAGGGTAGGGTCAACAAATCTTGCCCGTCCAACTTTTAATCGACAAAAATAATCTAGCCGTTGGATCTCTTTGTCGATCGTTCCTGATCCCGTCTAGATTCCGACTTGAATCCCTTGCATCATCACTCTCGTCACTATGATTCTTTGGTTTTTAAGAAAAAAATTTCATGAAAGTACTACTACGTATTATAATATCGAAAATTTCAACAATGACATAGTATTGAATGACAAGTATACGTTCTTTGATGATAGCTACATACTGAGTATAATAATAGTTGTGATACAAGATAAAATAAACTAGCTAGGACGTGATTTTGACCTGTCATCCTATCAAATTAGTATCTAATGCATGTTTTTCTTTGTTAAGGTAATTATGAGTTTAGTATTAGAGTATTTCATTCCAACTACTTGAAAAACGTCGTCGACATATCTATGTATACAATCATACAAAAGGATTTGAATTTGCTTTCATTTTGTAATTCTAGGAAAGATTCTAAAATATTCGCGAGTTCTCATATACAAGATCATCGTTGTATTTCAAAATTAAATACAAGATTATCTATAGACTATAATTTTGTCGAGAGAATGATCCAATAACGTCAAAAAATCATGTCTACATGTACCATACTCCATCCGTTTCGATTTAATTGTCGTTGTAGAGAAAAAAATGTTTCAAAATAAGTGTCGTTCTAGAGTTTCAATGCAAAATTTATTAATAATATTTTCCACTTCATTTTTTTATTGGTTGAAATATGGTTAGATGTATAGGTAATTGTGTTTTTATTTTAGAAATATACAAAATCATATGTTTTATTAACCTGTGTGCATAAACCTAGAACGACAATTAAAATGAAACGGATAGAGTATAAAACAACACTACGTTAATACGCAAGTTACCCGAGATAGGGCAATCCGTCTTCAAATTTGGATGCAATAATTATATGCCTTAAAATTACAGAAACCTTCGTTGTAATCAAGAACGAGAGACGTTCAACGACATTTATTTCCACGCCAACTATATGATAAAATATTCAAATAACAAACGTATTTATACAAATGATGGTAAAACGGGATAAGATAATAGCTTGTGTTGTAAGGATGCTAAGCTTTTCCACCCTGCTACTTATATAATGTTCGATCCACTCCTATTTTTGGCTCATATTCCGTGTAAATAAAGTCATCGGCTTTTATTGTAACCCTGGTATTTATAGCTTTATTGACCAAAGTGTCGCTTAAGATACGTACATGCATGATTTGGTCTTTTTTTGCAGGAACTGCGTGCCTACACGCATCAGCCTATCTGATGACTAACTCGGAAGGTGCTAGGTGCAACCATATTTCGCAGGATCTCTGGATTTACTTTTTTTTGTGCGTAGAGTTCATTTTGAAAGAGTTATGTTTTGATTTAATATTTTAGAGTTCCAACACGTTGGTTAGGTATGATAATGAGAGTACCGTATGAAGCAAATCAAAGGTTTCTAATTATTGGTTTCATTTAGATTTGAACTCTAATTAAACTTTAAAAGTTACAATTGGGTTGAACTAAAAATATGCCATTGATTATAAAAATATTTAAGTACTGTTTGATTTTGTTTTAACATATTTGGTTCAAATAATAAAGGAGTAAGAAATGTAGGAGATGTCATGTAAACAAGAGAAAAGGGTAAAGGGTTCTTCTCTTATTCATCATCACAATCGTGACTTATATATACATACACGTAACGTGATCCTCAAATATACTATAGAATCTAACGATATCTATTCTCACTTATCTTCACAACCGAACTTATCTTTATCTCCACTTATGTCGGTCTAGAACCATCTAGACTCTCCTTAACACTCCCCCTCAAGTTGGAGAGTGCAAATCACACACTCCAAACTTGGATAACAAGTGACAAAATGATGAGGTCCCCAAAGCTTTTGTCAAGATGTCTGCAAGTTGTTCGTTGGTCCGGACATGAACTGTAGTAATAAGTTTTGCTTTAACTGCATCCCTCACGCTGTGGCAATCTTTCTCAATATGCTTCGTCCGCTCATGAAATACTGGATTCGCAGCAATGTAGATAGCCGCTTTACTATCGCAATACAACTCCATTGGCGCTTCATGCTTAACTCCAAGATCCTCCAAGAGTCTCTTCAACCATTTCAACTCCTTCAAAGCATCCGACATTGCGCGATACTCTGCTTCAGCTGAAGAGTGTGACACTGTGTCCTGCTTCTTGGTTTTCCACGCCACTGGCGAGTTCCCGAGTAAGACCATATAAGCCGACAATGATCTCCTTGTACGTGGACACGAGTTGTAGTCAGAGTCGCAGTAAGCTCGTATCTTCAGATCACTATCCGATCGTAACATAATGCCTTGACCTGGACTCCCCTTCAAATACCTCAGAACTCTCATCACTGCATTCCAGTGAGCTTCACGTGGCTCATGCATCACCTGAGACAGTACATGAACTGCATATGACAAGTCTGGTCTCGTGATCGTTAAGTACACTAGACGACCTACTACTCTTCGGAACTTTATAGGGTCAACACAAAGAGGACTATCATCGGCCAGCAACTGATGATTTATCTCCATTGGCGTACTCGCCGGTTTACATCCAAGTAACCCAACCTCATTGACTATATCAAGCGCATACTTACGCTGTGATAAGAACATTCCCTGAGGTCCTCTTGCGATCTCTATTCCGAGGAAATACTTTGCCTTTCCCAGATCCTTCATGTGAAAACAATCACTCAAATACTTCTTGAACCTTATCATCATATCGAGATCGTTACCCGCCACAATTAAGTCATCAACATATATGAGCACTCTCACACTCTTTTCTCCCTTGATGTATGTGAACAGCGAGTAATCCTCATAAGACTGCACAAAACCAAACCCTGTAAGAGCCTTTGTTAACTTCTCAAACCAGCACCTAGGTGCTTGTTTCAAACCATACAAAGATTTCCTCAGCTTGCAAACTTTGTTTGGATCGTCTGAATGAAACCCTGGCGGTAGCCTCATGTACACTTCTTCCTCCAAGTCTCCGTGTAAGAACGCATTGTGAACGTCCATCTGATGCACTTCCCAGTTCTTAGCCGCAGCAACCTCCAGAAGTGTTCTAACAGTGTCCATCTTGGCCACTGGTGCGAATGTTTCCTCATAATCTTCTCCCTCTACTTGATGATTTCCACAACACACAAGTCGACCTTTGTGCCTCTCTATCGTTCCATTCGCATTATACTTTATTGTAAAGACTCATTTGCTACCAATAGCTTTCTTTCCTTTTGGTAAATCAACCAAATCCCATGTCCTGCTCAGCTCGAGAGCATCTACTTCTACCTTCACTGCCTTTCGCCACTTCTTATCTTTGAAAGCTTCTTTGTAGCTCTTTGGGATCAATCCATCACTCACAGCCGCAAGGAAAGCCTGATGAGCATCTGAGAACGCAGCATCAGTCACATAATCAGTAATAGGGTAATGTGTTTTACCTGGAACCGAAGTCGACGACTCTACTGGGGTGGTGATGCGAGAGATGGTGCTATGTTTATCAGGCAGCTTGTGCGCGTTGTAAAGCACATAGTCACGCAACCTTACAGACTGCGTTGGCTGTCGTTGTCCTCGCCCCAACACTTCCTCTGCTACAGGTTGTTCTGTCGTCACCTCCATGTCAGCACTTGTGTTGTTATTGTCTTCCTCCGTGACTGACTCACGCTCTGCCATTGGAACCACTTCTTTATCAACACTCCCCCTGTCTACTACACGCTCTGACTGAGAATCATCATCGTATGACCCAAACTCCATTGCAACTGGTACGGGTGTTGTGTCTTCTTCTTTCCCTCCATACGGAAACACAGCCTCATCAAACACCACGTCCCTAGACACAAAGAACTCATTTGTTTCCATATCATAAAGCTTCCATCCTTTCTTCCCAAACGGATATCCAACAAAGATGCACTTCCTACTTCGTAAACCGAACTTATCTTTATCTCTTCTTGCCTTGTGCGCGAAGCTAAGACAACCAAACATCTTAATATCATCATACGTTGGTCTCTTCTCATACAAACACTCATACGGGGACTTTCCTTGTAGAACCTTTGATGGGGTTCTGTTTATAAGGTGAGCAGCAGTTAGTACGCTTTCTCCCCAAAATCTTACGGGCAAACTCGCCTGAAACAAAAGTGATCTCGCAACGTTCAAGATATGGCGGTGCTTCCTCTCCACCCTGCCATTTTGTTGCGGCGAGTTCACACACGACGTCTGATGAAGAATTCCTTGCTCAGCAAAGTACCTTGACAAGCACATAAACTCCGTGCCATTATCACTTCTAACAGTCTTGACCTTCCTTCCAAACTGTCTAGACGCCAAAGAGATGAAGTTTGGGAGAACTGTTTTCACTTCACTCTTCTCAAGCAGAAGATGTATCCACACAGCCCTCGAATAGTCATCTACAATTGTGAGAAAATAAATTGCCCCACATGACGACGGTACACGATATGAACCCCAAAGATCAGTGTGTATTAAATCAAATGAACCCAAACTTTTATTAGAACTTTCTGAAAACAACTCTCTTGTCTGTTTAGACTGAAAACAAATATCGCATCCACCAAACTTGTTTGGGACGTCTTTAACACCAGAAATAAATGGTAAATAACTCAAAACACCAAATGCGGGATGCCCCAGTCGACGATGCCACAAAGTCTGATCCTCCGACGCCTTGACTCGATGACCTCTCGTTACTGTCACATCTCGATAAACATAGACACCATCCTTCACCTCACCTGCTCCAATCAGAGTCCTCGTAAAACGGTCCTGCAACACACAAAGAGTATCAGTAAACATTGCGAGACAACCAGTTTGCCTAAGCAGTTTCGCAACTGATAACAATGTACAATTCAGATTTTGAACGTAAAGAACGTTTAACAACGTAAGCTTCTCAGACAACTTCAAGCTACCGCTCTTAGTTGCCATAACACAACTACCATCCGCAAAGCTCACAGGACAAGGTATCATACTCCTATCTTCAGTAAGTAATGTAATATCCCCTGTCATGTGATGTGATGCGCCAATATCTATAATAACTTCACCCGTTTGTACCGTACCATTCAACCTGTCTGGTATTGAGGCCGGCTTTTGTCGCTCCAAAAGTGAGGTTAGCGACGCCCATTGCTCTGCACTCAGCTGTGGAATCGCAGAATTCTGATTATTTGTCGTTCCTCCAGTAGATGCTTGCATTGCATTGGCTTTGAGGTTGTTAGATCTCCCTCGACCTCGTCCTCGGCCACCTCTTCCACCAGATTGATTACGTTCATTAAACCAGTCTGGAAATCCAATGAGCTGCCAACACTCCTTCTTCTCATGACCAGTTCTTCCACAATGATCACACACAACCGAACTCCGCCCTCGAGCCATAGCAGCCATAACTCCTCCTGTTAGTGATTCAGCTCCTCCTACCTTCGCGCTGAAACCAACTGGTGCTTCTTTAGGCTCAAGACGCGATGCCCCAATCCTTTTTTCTTCACGCACGACTCGTTGATAAACCGAGTTAAGGTCAGGCAACGTCTCTAACCCGATTAGAGTTGTACACACATTTCCATACCTTGCCTCATCCAATCCCATAAGAAATTGGTGTACCTTCTCCTCTTCATATTCCTTGGCATACACTTCAGAAGCATCGCAAGTACACGCTGGAAAAGGTTTACAAGTCAACAGCTCTTCCCACTTTTGAGATAACTTCCCAAAATACTCCATCACACTAGAACCATCTTGCTTACACGAAGCCAACTCAGCCTTGAGCTGATGAACACGAACCGCACTCCCCACCGAGAAGCGCTTCTTGAGATCATACCACATCTTGGACGCATCAGGAGTGAACGGTACAGTCGATCGAATGGTGGGAGAGATTGACACTCTTATCCACCCTACAATCATCGAATTAGCCGTTCTCCACATCTCCATCTCCACTGGATTCTCCTTCTCATCAGGGATCTTCAAACTACCGTTGATAAAACCAAACTTTCGCTTGGCCCTAAGTGCGTTCTCCAACTCGGAGGACCACTCCGCATAGTTTTCTCCCGTCAGAGTCACAGGAGAGATACACATTCCAGGATTGTCAGCAGGAGCCAGATAATACGGTGACATCTGCCCCTCTCCAGGCTTGGATGAACTCACAATCGCTGATTTCTCCGAGCTCATGTTTCTCTCGTGTAAAAATAAATCTTGATCTAGCCTTTATGGCTCTGATACCATGTAAACAAGAGAAAAGGGTAAAGGGTTCTTCTCTTATTCATCATCACAATCGTGACTTATATATACATACACGTAACGTGATCCTCAAATATACTATAGAATCTAACGATATCTATTCTCACTTATCTTCACAACCGAACTTATCTTTATCTCCACTTATGTCGGTCTAGAACCATCTAGACTCTCCTTAACATGTCATAAATTTCAATTTCTTTTTGCTGAAATGTTAAATTGTGGTGTTGGCTTAATGAGAAGAGAGCGTTTAACTTTATATATGTGGGCTATTGTTTTAAAAATTTATGAAAATGCAATAAAAATAAAAATATTATGAGTTAGTGATAGACAGTTATATATTTTATCATATATGATTATTAGATAAAATATATGAACGTACATATTTGAATATTAGCGTATGACATTTAAACTTTTTAGACCACTTGCATGAAGATCGAAGAAAACATTTTACCCTCGGATAACTAGTATATCCAATCATACTCTTTATGTGGTTGTTCCGATTTTTTTTCTTGTTAAATAGATGCCATCTTCTCTAGCTCTCCAATCCCATAAACCACGTCTTTTAAATGCTCTAAAGCTCTGATGGTGTTTAAATCCAGGTCCTTGTTTCAAGGTGCACATGTAACGCGTGTTCCCCACAACATTCAAACCGAAATTGAATTCCCAATGAGTTCCTGGTTTTAATGTTCTTTCTTTTATCCTGTCGTCTGCGGAAAAACAACTCATATTAAGATCTTTCTGGAATTTGAGTTCGTTCGAAATCTTCACTCCATGGCCGTGTACGAGTACAATTATGCATAGGCTAAAAAGGAATAGAAAGATCTTTCATCTTTTTATAAAAAGATGCTAAGATTTCTTTTCTTTTGTCGTTGTTAACTTGGTTTTGAGTTAAATATATTAATCTGTATTGCTATAATGCTATTATAAGTTGTCTATTAGTATTTGAGGTACCAAATCATCACCAAACTGTTGATGTTAGGCAGATGGACGAAAATAGGTATTCTCATATATTTTAATACTTCTCTCTAATACTTACATGTATATATGACCAAAAACAAGAAGTTAATTGACATTTTTATGCATTTGCAGTTCACTGAGCCAGTTTGGTTTACATTGAACGCATTCTTTGAATACTTTCAAGAACCAGTAGAAATAGAACAAAAATATATACAACGAAACAGAGTTTGATATGTAATGAGAGATTGAATGGTAAATTAACATAAGATGAATTTTCCATTTCCATGACAAATCTAAAGCTTAAGGTAAAAATATAAATATACATCTCTATAATATTATTTGAGAAGTCAGTTTTCTATGTGTCGCTCTCACGTTAGTTCTCACGATGTTTGATTACACTGATACCCTTAATGAATTAAAAATATTACATTTGAAATACTATTATTTATTTTTCTATTTAATTTCCTTTTTAAAATTTCCAAAAAACATATACATATAATAAAAAAGGAAAAGTTTAACAAATTAAAAAAAAAACGAATTGAAAAACGAAAATATATGTATATATAATAAGATTTCATAAAAAAGGAAAAGATGAAAAAATAGTAATATTACATTTTAAATTTTTTTAAATGACATAAAATATACTTTTGTTTAACTTTATTATTTATTTTTTATGTTTTTATATTTGTGGAACTTAATAGAACCATAATCAAAATACCAAAGCAAATCTGAATTCTCATTTTTATGATTATTTAAAATAAATTTCAGTTTCCATTCAATAAATCAAAGACATGAAGTTATTTAGAATTTATAAAATATTTTAATTATTGTAAATATTGATATGTGTTCATGAGCTTCGAAAAATGTATCAACAACTTTTTTTATCAACTTGTATCAGCTACTTATGCATGTAACTTCCTATTACTCATCACTTTATTTTCTAATATTTTTTAAAAAACATCAACATATAATTTGATAAATATTATGAAAATACATGCATATTTAGACGATAAATAAAATTGATTTGATTTGAATTAATTAGAATAAAAATAATTATACTTCATTTTGAATTTGAAAGAATATATGTAACTCAATATACTCATAACATGAGTGACTCAACTAATTCAACTTATATCTAAAATTATAGATTTAACTACGAAAAGAATTTATAATTTTATAAGAATAGTAATTTATTTTATAAATATAAATCATAGTACAATTCAAAACATATTAAAATGAAAATAAAATATTAACTAACTGTTACAATTTAGTTATTTTGTAAAATTTATATATATGCATGAGACTTCAGAATATTACAATATATCTTAAGTTATACATAATCTTCATAAAATATATTTACATATCTAAATGCAAATAAGAAATTAATCAAAATTTTAATATATAGAATAAAAAATATTACAGTTGAATTCAGAGATTTAATCCAATTTACCCAAATGATAAGTAAATTTATTGTAAAAACAACAAAACGGATCATATATAACATATATAAAATCATATGTATAATTAAAGTAATATAATATTATTAATATAAATGATGCATAAAAATTATAAATTAATTTAAAAATTAAAAGTAAATAGCAATCAGTTTTTATAGTATATTTACTTTAGAAATATTTAAAATCACCTAGTAACGAATATACCACTATAACTTGTAGTAGATACATAGCGATAATGATTTAGCGGTTTGTAGAAAAATTTGGAACTTGTGAACTTTATTTTCAGGCCACATCGTAGAGAGGAATTGATGAGCATTAAATTGTGCTCCTTCAAATATCATGTGTGTAGTTGTGGGAGATAGCTGAAGCAACGTGGAATATCAAAATAGTGAGTTCTATCCGTTTACCCTTTCACACTGCTATATAAGAAATCACTAGATTCTGATCCGCCCTTCAAAGGGCGGGTATTTTTTTTTTAATTTTTTTTAGAAATTTAATTTTTTTATTTGTGTATTTTTTGTAATCATAAATTTTAATTAAAATCTATTTTATAAAATATTAGCAATTTAAAAATTGATCCAACATACGTTCGGTTCTTTGTTATTATATGTCTGTCTACCCGTTTATTTGTAATCATATTGTCTGTTCTAGATTTTGATCCGCAAATCTAATGTTGGTTTGTAATTTTTTATTTTTTATGTTTCTATAACTATGTAACATTTATTGATACCTCTCTAATTATTGTTTAAAATAAAATTAGATACAATTATTTAAAGAGAATAATAAGAAGCTCCTTAAATAAAAACAATAAATAGTTAGACATAAATTACATTTCTAGAAACATATTTATAGAAACATAAAAAACAAAAAAAATACAAACCAACATTATACCCGCTGGTCAAAATCTAGAAACAAAGAAACCGGTACACGTATATATAATTACAAAGAACCGAACGTGTGTTTAATCAACTTTTAAATTGCTATTATTTTATAAAATAGATTTTGATGAATATTTATACACAAATATGATTACAAAAAAAAATACACAAATATGATTACAAAAAAAAATACACAAATATGATTACAAAAAAAATACACAAATATAAAAACTAAATTTCAAAAAAATAATTAAAACAAAAAATATACCGGTCCTTTGAAAGGCGGATCATAATCTAGTAATTACTTAATTTAAAATTAAATCTAAAATTTAAAACTTGATTGGACCGGTCTGACCATTGACCCAGCTACAATGCCAATGCCCGTCCTGTTTTAAAAAATTATGAATGCCTACGATCAGACAAAATACATAATTGGACCAACATTTATTAATTAGACATGATCATGTTTTGGTAGAATAAATTCCTAAACAGTAATTAATTTAAAAAAATAATAATAATAAAGTATAGTTACAATTATGTTTAGTAATCAAGTAGTAATTAAATAGATAAATTATATGTTTTCATTAATTTTTTATGATTTTATTTTATAGTGTGATTTAGATAACGTTTGAATAGAGTGTTTGACAAATAGAATGAAAAGAGTAAATAATCATACAGATTTGCATAAAACCAAAAGGAATGAGCGATTTTTATAAAGCATAACCGTTGCCTTGTTAAAAAGAAAATCCTAACCATTGCCATATATAAAAAGGTTTAGAGCTAAGTGGATCCGTTAATTGAGGAGATAAAGTAGAAATATTATTAAAACATATATAGATTATAAATTGATGGACGAAACATTTATCAATTGGTCATACTGCTGTTTTAATAGAATAGATATAATGTTCTGATAATGCCATAAAATTACCAAAACAAAAATCCTCAAAGACAGGAACCAAACTCTCCTTTTTTTTTCATAAAAGAAAAATAACCAAAAAGGTTTGAGTTTTATCTAAAATCCAAGAAGCCAAACCAAAATCATTGTCTACCCAAGTCTTTTATTTGATTATAACAACACCTGAAGACAAATTTAATCTAAACAGATTCAGCATTCACTCTCACACAACAGGAAAAACCTACAAAACCATACTTTACTGAAGATGGTCACAATCCTCTCCTTTTTTTCATAAAAGAAAAATAACCAAAAAGGTTTAGGTAATCATACAAACTTCTTCAGGTTTACTGCAGAAACCATCAAATAGAGAAAGATAAAGAGACTCCAAATAACCCTGAGAAATTCCTCAACATCATAATAGATAAACATAGAACACAAACACACACTCCTCTCACCATTGCGCTAAAACTCCGACTTGAATTGTGTACCAAGATCCCAAGAAGCGTTAATCATCTGCGATAGAAAAACAGGAAAATGAGGAACAATACAATGTTATTTGTTCTAGATCATAGCACAAAGAGGAACCACAGAATTAACCAAGCAGATAATGTATTACGATTCATATTGCAGTATGATGACGATAACAAATCTATCCTACATAATTTAGCCATTTTGAACTTATCATAATATACATTCAGATTTCTCCTACATGTAAACATACTGTAATGCGAAATGTTCTGACTAACACCAACTTGTCTTACCGACGAAGCACAAGAAAAAAAAAACAAAATCACTTTTTAAAAAGGTTCATTTCTTCAAGGGGCACAGAGCAATATTCTTCTACATCAGTAGCAAAGACTATTTGAATCAAAACACACACAATCCGAGTTATTCAGAAGGCAGCTAAAAGGGAAAAACACCATCGAGAGAGAATCAAAGTGGGGAAAAGCAGTGTACACAATGCAACATATAAAGTTTAAACGCTGAATCTGCTGCCTAAATGACATGAGTCTTAACCATAATGTAACCACCAAAAAGTATAATATTACACAACTAACTTGAGAGAACTCAAAAGCATGAAGAAAGAGTCTTAGCAGATATGAAGAGAAAACGGAAGCAAGATGTACAAAATAACAACACAAGCTAAGCAAAGCAATCAAACTCAGCTCTATAAAAAATGTTACTTTTACTTCGTTCCGATGATCCAATCTAGGGCAATCTCTCACAACACTCAGTACTAAACCCAATCAAACAAGTCCTGACCTTTGATGTGTTCATGATGATGAGGAGCAACACCAATACCATCTTCATCACCATCATCATCCCCACCAGTCTTGACAGTAACAACAGGCCCATCACGATGATCATCAGGGAATCTAACAACAACAACAGGGCAAACACAGTGATGAACACAATAATCACTAACAGACCCCAACCTCCCATCACTCCCTTTCTTCTTCTTCTCAGCACCAAACCCTCTACTCCCCATAATCACAGCGCTGAGCCCCAGCCTCTCGATCTCCAAACACAGCCTCTCCCTCATATCGTGATCCTTCACTATATGGATCTTATACGGAAACCCACTCTCCTTCAAGGGTTTCGCCAGATCCGCGACCTTGGAGGAAGTGAAGGCGTCGAAGTCCTCCTGGCTAGGCTGAAGGGAGGGAGGATCTTGCGGGGCTTTGAGGGGGAGAGGTCCCCAGTCGGCGCCGTAGAGGACGGAGGTTGGGGAGACGTGGAGGAGGACGACGGCGTCTCCGGGGCGGATGTAGTGGTCCACGGCCCAGCGGACGGCGAAGGCGCTTTCGTAGGATAGGTCGATCGCGACGCCGATTTTGCGGCGGGCGCCGGCGGTGGGAGTTGGGGTTGCGGAGGAGGAGTGGTTGTGGTGGTGGTGGGGGGAGTGGCGAGGGGAAGGAGGGTGGTGGATTTTGATCGTGGGGAGGTGAGGGTGGTCGGAATCTGGATCCATGGTTTCGAGGTTGTTCTTTGATCGTCGGAAAGTGTGAGTGAGATTTTTACTAACGGAGAGGCACAAGAAGAAGAGTGTGTCTTCTCGCTTATTAATCAACTTTAATATATAGAGTTAAAAAAAAATACTATTAAATTATTTATCTTTTGATCGGTCCATTTTTGGTTAACATTAAAAAGCATTTGGTACATTTTGATCCAGTAGGTACCCTGGTCATGCTCGCATGTGGCTTGCACCTATCAGATCTAATAGGGCAGATCGGAAGAAGAATGAATTTGATGGGGCATTGACTGATTGGGACAACTTTTCAGATGAGTTCAAAAGCTTCTGTGGGGTTGATATGAACGTTTCAACTAAACCTTTGACTGAAGAGCAAGAAAAGTATTACATACAGGTAGAGACTTAAGATATGGTCTCAACAATTCACAAAATGATTCACCAACCCTTTGCTCTGTTTCATAACATTTTTTTTTTTTTTTTTTTTTTTTGCTAACCGAGTATCCTGACCCCACCGTGGTGGTCCAGACTAGAGACCGAAGTGAGCATGGACCCGAAGATCACCAGGTGGCTCACCGTGAATGGTCTTCGGTCTCGGATGCTGCAGCCCATATGTAAATTCCGCAGGGGCCAAAGCTTGAACCCAGAGGCGGACACTCCAGCTGGAACTCTTTTACCACTAGACCAAAGCAACTTGATTCATAACATTTGTTATTGTTAAACTTTTCTTTGGAGGCAGACAGCAATGTGGAATGACTTGAATCCACTTCAAGTGATAGGCACACGTACGGTAGTCAAAGAGATGGATTGTTTGACAGCATGTCGGTGAAATCGAGGGAGTCAAATCGAATGTAATCGTTAAGCTAGATGAGCTTCCAACCTAAAATTAATTAGTGATAAGAGGAGTGGTCCATCTATCGTATATATTATTAAGGATCCCTTCCAACTATCGATGTGAGACATGTGTCCCTAGCACGCCCCCTCGAGAAGATGACTCTTTAAGCGTCAATCTCGGAATATTCGGGTAAGGATCTAGAGCTAACTTTGGGGCAGGTAGATGTGGATCTGGTTGGATTACATGGATCTGGCTCTGATACCATGGTAGATTAGGGTTATTATGAGCTTCCAACTTAAAATCAATTGACGATTAGTGGACTGACCATAACCCTTTATATATTACTTAATGTCCCTTAAAATTCCTGATGTGGGATATATATCCCTAATATCCCTCTTCGAGATGATGGTTCTTATCGGCCAGAAATTTCGGAACTTTAGGACATTTATACTCGGTCGAACGAGTTTAATACGACTTTGTACCCAGTCGGAAGGGTTAGTCATGACCTTTATACCCGGTTGGAAGAGTTAATGTTAATTAGGAGTTTAGGGTATTTAGGATCTGGGCTCTGATACCATGTTAGATTCGGGTTATTATGAATTTCCAATTTAAAACCAATTGGCGAGTAGTGAATTGGCCTAACCGCAGAACACGAGGCTATGTGGTTTTGGTGGATGGTTTGATGTTTACTTCCGGTTAGTTCATTTAGTGTTGCATCATGTTTGTGTGTCATGTTGAAGAAACTCTTATACTCTTTTTTTTTTCTCTAACTAGGGGAGACAAGAAGATCCTGCGCAGCAAGAAATTGAGTTAACCTCAGCTTCCAAGTGAACAGCATTGCCCTCATTGGGGACAACAGGTACGTAACTTTCCGAGTTCTTGCTCTATGATATGATTAAGGCTTCAAACTGGAAGGACATGTATGATGTGAATGTGGCAGTTTTTCATTATGTCCAATCCTATAACTAACTGTTGGGGAAGGTGATAATCTGAATATTGGTTTGGTAATGAACGGTCGAAGGAGAATCACAGACTAATGGAGGTGGAGATTAGTTGTGAGATAAAAGAGGCTTCTGGCAACCCTAAGGAGTCTTTCAAGAAGGGTGTGATGAGCTTGGTGGTTCTTGTATCCAAATGCATAAACCCATCTTTTGTACTATTTAAAAAACTTTTTAACTATTCCATTAAACTTTTACCATTAAAAACGTTCTAGATATATGTATCCAATCGACCATTTTGGCTGATCGTTGCCGACGATGAGGAGACCTGATAAAAAATATGCCAAGTTTTCTACTTATAGATCTTTAATTTCTACGTATACAGCATTCACTGAAGGAAGAGGTGTTAGTAATATTGTTGACGCAACTCCACGATAAAGTAAGACATCCCTCGAGTACTTGCGCAATCCAGTGAAGGAAGAAGATTCATAAAATATGCAAAGTATGTGGTCACCCAGTCATAATGTTGAACTTAGAAGTTATCATCGATTTATGGTATGACTGGTTTTCTCGCTGCCACCCGCAAACGCAGCTTTTGCGGTTGATAGCGATTGTTGGCATTTTGTAACAATCGCTCAAACCGCTTCAAACCGCTATAAACCTCATAAATTCAAAAGCTGGTTCCAGCTAGCGTTTGAGGTTGCAGCCGGTTGCGGAAAGATATTTCTTTTTCTTAAAAAAAAATACAAAAAAAAATATTCAATAAAAAATTTAAATTGGAATTATAAAAATACTAAAATATATCTCTTATATTTTAATTAATATTATAAAATTTAAAAATAAAAATATTTTCTATAATTTTTAAAAATTTAAAACTATAACTTTCTAAATATAATTTTTATATTTTATTATAATATTATGATTTTTGATATTTTTATAATTATATAAAGTATAAATATTGTTAATTTATCATTTAAACGCTGCTGCATTTGGTAGTTAACCAATCATAAGTATTCCGCAAACACACCAATTTTTAACCGCATAACCAGTCATACAAATTTTTTAAAACCGCTAGAAACCGTAACATCCGCATCCGTAAACTTCCACAACCGCAACTGCTGCGTTTGAACCAGTCAGACCCTTAATATATAATGTATGATTTAAAAATATTTTTTTGTATATTTTTAGAAACAATCATATTGATTTGTAAATGATGTTATGTATGATAATTATATACTTTTTTAGAACAAATTATATACCTTTCTTCGAGTCTAGTAGTTTTATCTGTACCATTATGAATTGTTTCATGAGTATTCACGTCTATGCTGTTAAAAAAAAAGAATATTCACGCAAATAGTTCCAATTGAATTGGGGATTCTTTGTGAAATAACAAAAACATGGAGAAATTAGATTTGCAGATAAATGAGAAATAAGAAAAAAACGAAGGGAGAGCGAGGATTTTGATTATTTAGCGAATTATAATTTTTTTTTGGTTATATAGCTTAATTTTCCGTTAAATTTTGGATAACTTTTTATTTATTAATTTTTATAATGGTTAGTAATTGAAATTTAGACATCATGGTGTGTCGCACTAGTCAAACTAAAAGACTAATAAGTGCTTGACTAATTCAAAAGCATCGGTTGTGATCGCGGCTGCGGGAGTTTTTGAAAGTGGGTGGTTGCGATTTAAAACGTTATTAAAAGTTTCGTACGAATGGCATAACGTTTGAAAATTGTTGCGTTTGCGGGTTTTTTTTACTGGTTTACCCACAGATGCAAAAATCAATTAATAAAAAATATTTAATAGAAAAAAAGTTTAATTACAAAATGATAATTTTAAAATCTAATATAAAATAATAAATAATAAATATAAAATATAGTATTATAATATTATTATAATAAATATAAAAACTATACGTATAAATCATATTATTATAATAAATATAAAAATTATATTTATAAAATCATAGTATTAAAATTTTATACATAGATTAGTATTTATAAAAACTTATTTATAATTATTTATTTTTATATTTACATAATTTTTACAAAAAAAATAAAAAAAAATTTACTCTCTCGTAACCGCAAACGATAGCTAGAACCACCTTTTGATTTTTAGAACTTTGGAACGGTGTAAAACGATTTGTAGCTTTTTGTACAATTGTTGTAAAACCCAACAATTGCTACCTACCAGAACCTAAAAAAAAGGGGAAACCTATCAGAACCTAAAAAAGGCTTCCATTTGTTGGTTAATCCTCCAGTCTGTTACGAGATAAGTTTAAGTTTGGATAATGATTATCCACTAGACATATTATATTATTAACTAAATAAGTATCTGAACATTAACCGACCTTACCATTAGGCCTAAGACTTATTATCCGAGATCCAGATTCGATCCGAGATCCGCTTCGGATCTGTTTCGAAAATATAATATCTGGGGTGTCCAGATCCGAATCCGGATAGTAAAATCTTGGATCCGTCCAAACCGAATCTGGATATCTTAATTTTTAGGTTCGGATATCCGGATCCGTATTTTTAAAACACATTAAATTTTTAAATTTCATTAATATTTATATTTGATATATTGATATTTATACATGAATTAATCTTATAATATTATATTTTAGTTTTTACAATATTATAGACATATATAAATATATTTAGAAATATTTGATTTATATATTATATTAAAAAATTAGTATTTTTTTTAATAAAATATTTTTAATTATTTTTACGGATCTGGATCCGGATATCCGCGGGTAATAGAATATCGGGACGGATATCCGAAATCCGGATATCCGAAAACCACGAAGCTGGATCCGAATATTAAGTTCACGGATCCGGATACCCTGAATTTCTCGGATATCCGGATCCGTTCCAGGGCTACTTACCTCCCTATATATATTGTTCGTTTGTGTACAAGAAAATTTATGGAAGAGTTCAGCTTTTACTCTTTTCCTCTCGTCACTTTTGATCACATAATAAAGTTCAATAATAAATATTCATCTCTCGTTTTCACTTACAAAAACCACAAAGCTTTGTCTTTATAATTATTAATACACAACACATTATCAACACAAAACTCTGACCAACTGAGGTTTATCAATCCGAAAATTCTTAAACCAGTCGAGGTAATGTTTAAATTTATATGTTTCAATATACTTAATTTATTTAAATTTTATTATTGTTCTGGAGTGAGAGGGTAGGCTTTCTCCGTTTATTTTCGGGATGATAGGCGTTGCCTTCCTCGACTTATCGTTATGGTAGGCTATGCCTTCACGATCAGAAAAACACGTGGTAGGCGTTGCCTCCGTGAATAAAAAAAAATAAAGGTCAAAAATGACAGACTAAATCTTCTCGGACCTTGAAATAAGTAAAAGTCAAAATGGTAGACCATGTCTCCTCGGACTTTAAAAAATGATCAATATGGTATTCTAAAACTCCTCGGATCATGTGGTAGGCTAACCCTACAATTTAATTTATGCTCTTTAAATTTCTGCAATTTAAATTTATGTCTTTAGTTTCTGCATTTCAATTTCCGTCTTTATATATTATTCTATGAATACGGTTATCATGTCAAATTTGACAAAGCTCAAAATAAATGCCCTTAATATTACGAGAAATAATTATAAGACTTGGACAGTGGGTTCAAAGATGCACCTGAGAAAAAATGAGCTTTGAGAAATCATCGATAAGTTGAAACTATATCGGATGAGAAAAAGATAAAGCCATGATAATTTACACCACTTTAATGATGGTTTATAAGATGAGGTGTATCATGAGAAAGATCTAGAAGATCTTTGAATAATCAAATCCTTGAAAGAAAGGATTCACCAAATTGTTGGAGTTGATGTAAATCCTCCGTGAGAATTGAAAAGAAAAGAAACTCATGATACTAAACCATCAAATCGGTCCTTCTTGAAAAGTACAAGGGTGTGGATGCGGTTGAAATCGCTATCGTGGTCGTGGAAGAGGACGAGGAAGAAGATTCCGTCCATGTGAAACAATTAGAACTTCCACGAAAAATGAAAGTGGTCGGGTGATAAAAGGCAAACAGAAAAGATTTGCTATAGATACGGCCAGAAAGATAATTGGGTACATAGTTATCGTACGCAAAATATTTAGCCGATCTATATCGAGAATCAAAAAGAAAAAAAGAGAAAGGAAGTATATCAAACTTCGTCTCTTATGAGCCCGAACCATATTTCATAGCTTGAATACTCATCTTGATGATTCAGATTTTCTGGTTGGTCCAGAAAATGAAAATAAAATATCGATGTGATATGAGAATTATCTTCCTGAATAAGATTTTGAGATTAAGGATGGAGATAAATATACCTAACAGATATTGGGTCATCGTCATAACTACTAAAGGTAACAAATATCTTTCTTCTCTCAAACTAAATAAGTATAGTATCTAGTAATATAAACATATTATTATGAAGAGCTTATGATGAAAAGACATGCATAAGAAAAAGATGACAAAATTATAAATGAGTGGTAAACCTGAAGTTTACTCATATATAGCCATCTCCAATAATGTTATTCACATTATTGTGAAATGTTGAAAAACCCGAAGTTTTTCACATATAGCATGTCAAGAAAATAAAGGAAACCATCATGGTGATGAATCATCAAACAAGTTCACTATATATGATTTCTTTAAGCAGACCCCAAATTAAGATCTCACTCTAAAGGATTTGAAACTTAATTCATCCCAAATGAGAAAACTGAATATGTTATTGGTTATAGAGTGGGATTCAGTACGAGATTTTAGACATGGAGTGTCATCATCACGAGAGGCAGAATTAAAGAATCCTAGTAAGTGGAACATTGAAAAAATTATGTTCGCACTCGAAAAAGAACTTGATAAAGTAAATTCAAATAAGATGATCCCCATGATCGGGTGAAAATATGCAATTGTGCATGTAATAAAGACATATACAATCCAAAATGATAAAGTATATGGATACTTAGAAATATGCTCGCAAGTTTGCTAGAAGCATATGATAAACTGATGGAATGAGATATGTGAAATGGATTACAATGAAAAGTAGGATAATCCTTTTACAAAATGCCTGCCAGACATTTTGATGAAATAATGAAATCTCATATTCCAGCTGAAAATGCTCCAATAAGAAAATAGTGTCCTAAAAAAACGATATATAAGTCTATGGCACGCTAGAGACGTGATAAACCATTTTGGTTCCAATGAGTCCTCGAAAAGGAGTAAATCTATGAATAGAGGATGAATCTCATGATGAGACCGTTGATATGGATAATATTACAGTCAGGTACCTGGGTAAATCATTGATGATGATAAAGAGATCTCGATTAACCATATCAGTACTGATAAAAAGATGAAACCAAAAAGAAAATAGATTGTCGACAATAAATGAAAAAGCGCTATATAAATAAGGATTATGAATCTACCTCTATGTATGAGGGTAGAGTGAATTGATTGGCCATCAATTCGATATAAAGCTCGTTAGAAAAACGAGAGATTTTTGGACCAAAAGTCCAAGGTATATATTTCTCCAGAAAATGAAATGAAAGATGACCTTGAGGTATGAAAAACGGTTTGTTCCAAGGTCCCTGGAGAAATTTTAAAATAGATGCAGTATATTGAAATGTCTGGCAGGACATAAACGAGTTGGATTGCATCTTGATATTTAGTAGTCCCTGGAGAGTTAAAGATGCTCTCGGGAATGTATAAAACTCTGGAAGAGTTAGAACAAGCCACGTATATAAGGTATCTTGAACCAGTAACTGGTAATATGTTTACGGCACGATTTGCCGATTGCCATTTTAATGAGGATGAATTTCCAGCGTTAGGGGGAGGAATTGGTAGAATTCCTAAAGAGATTACTTGGTGTACACCGTCGTTGTTACACCTTGATCTCCCTACGAATCAAGGAGAGCTGGAACTTCAGAAAATTGTGCATTTGCATAATTTGGCAAACCAGTTACCAAATGTGTTCACAGATACGACATGATATATCCTCTGAAAATGTTCCATCAAGAGTTGATGTTCCTAAATAACAAACTGATGGTAACAAAATGAATGAGCCTAGGGTTCAGTTAAAGAGGGGGAGACTAGCGGGTTCTAGAGATAAAAATCCCTGAAAGAAATTGGTTGAAAAAAGTTGCAAGGTTCCTAAAGAACCTGATACTGAAAAATGTCTGAAAGAAGACATAAGTGGAAAGGTTCAAAAAGAACCTGATACTGAAAGATGTCTGAAAGAAGGCATAAATGGTAAGGTTCGAGAAGAACCTGATATTATAAGATGTCTGAAAGAAGGCATAAGTGGAAAGGTTCCAAAAGAACCTGATACTGAAAAATGTTTGAAAGAAGTCATAGATGAAAAAGGTCAAGATGAACCAAATAAAGATGATCCGGATGACGAAAAGGAAACAGAAAAGTATGAGATTTCCATCAACTACACCCTTGATGAAAAGTTATAAGATAAAAGATGTTGATGGAATGTTCTCCTTTTCTGTGTCCAAAGAGATCGATCATAAAAATGATGATCCCGATCCAAGGTCCATTTTGGAATGTTAAAAAGACATGATTGAGAGGAGTGGCAGAAGGCCATTCAAATTGAATTATTCTCCCTAAATAAAAGGAATGTCTTTGGACCTATAGTCATAACGCCTGAGAATATAAATCTTGTTGGGTATAAGTGGGTATTCGTGAGAAAAGTAACATGATATAAAACCTGATTAGTTGCCCAAAGATTTTCTCAGAGACCGGGAATTGATTTTGAGGAAACGTATTTTCCGGTAATGGATGCAATTACTTTTAGATTTTGATGAGCCTAACGGCGTCTAAAAATCTTAAAATGCATCTCATGGACGTTGTGACTGCGTATTTGTATGGATCGTTGGATAATGATATATATATATATATATGTATATATGTATGTATATGAAACTCCCTGAGGGATTGAAAATGCCAGGGGCATTGAAAGAAAAATCCAGGGAGATTTGTTCGGTCAGTTACAGCGATCACTATATGGATTATAAAGAAATCGTCATCTGGCTTTGTGATCATTGCTGTATATGTAGATGACCTGGACATAATTGGAACTCAAAAGGAGGTTGATGATGCTCGAACTCATATGAAAGAGGAGTTTGAAATGAAAGATCTCGGAAAGACAAAGTTTTGTCTTGGGCTCCAAATAGAGGATCTCCGAGAAAAAATAATTGGACATCAATCAAATCATACGAAAAGGTTATTGAAACACTTTTGTATGAATAAAGCGACTCCTTTGAGTACTCCCATGGTAAATAGATCTCTAGATGTTGAAAGAGATGTTTAAAAGATCCTGGTAAAATCTTATATAAATAAGTACTTTGGAGATGCTAATGGTAATAAAGCATATATGAGCTTATATATATATTGCGAGTTGTGTTTGATTAAATATACTTTTAGACACTAATATCTTTGTGAGATATAGCTCATTTCCTATTTATGGAAATTAGAACGGCGTCGAGAACATATCCGTTCTCTCCAAGGTACAGTTGATTTAGGGTTGATTTATTATAGAAAACCCGAGTTTGGTATGGTTTGTTTTGCAGATGCATGATACTTATCAGATCCTTATAAGGTTCGATCGCAAACCGGCTATGTTTTTACAATTGGTGGAACCGCGATCACTTGGCGGTCCCAGAAACAAACTCTGGTTGCAACTTCTTCAAATCATGAAGAAACTATTGCGCTTCACGAAACATGTCGAGAATGTGTGTGGCTTCGGTCAATAAGTCACCACATACAAGAATCAAGCGGAATAGTTAACGAGAAAGAGTCGACGAAAGTATTTGAAGACAATTCGGCTTGTGTCGCTCACCTCAAAGAAGACTACATCAAAAGCGACAAAACAAAGCATATACCTCCGAGATTTTTCTCATACATAAGGGAGTTCGAGAAAAATAAAGAGGTGGACATCGAGTATGTACGGTCATGCGACAATCTGGCTGACTTGTTCACAAAAGCTCTTCCGACTACAACATTCCGAAAACACGTTTATGGTATCGGAATGCGGCATTTGCGTGATCTGTGACGAGAAAGCTAGTTCCACTATTTTTAGGGGGAGATTACGGCAGTGTACTCTTTTTCCTAGTCATGGTTTTTGTCCCAATAGATTTTTCCATAACAAGGTTTTTAACGAGGCACTACGTAATGCTAGATGGATAATCAAGGGGGAGTGTTACGAGATAACTTTAAGTTTGGCTAATGATTATCCACTAGACATACTCCCTTCGTTTCAATATAGATGATGTTTTAGAAGGTTTGTTTTGTTTCAATTTACATGAAGTTTTGAGATTTTAAGAAAGTTTTGAGATTTTAAGGTTAACTTTAACTTTATTGAAAACTGTTCAACCAATTAGATTTTACCGTCTTTTTTATAATTGGTTAACCGATTTTAAAATTATATCTTTAAAATATTTTTCTAAGAAATATAATTTTCTTAATCTTTGTGTACTATTACAAAACATCAAGTATTATGAAACGGATGGAGTATTATATTATTAACTAAATAAATATCTGAACATTAACCGACCTTACCTCCCTATATATATTGTTCGTTTGTGTACAAGAAAATTAATGAAAGACTTCAGCTTTTACTCTTTTCCTCTCGTCACTTTTGATCACATAAGAAAGTTCAATAATAAATATTCATCTCTCGTTCTCACTTACAAAGACCACAAAGCTTTGTCTTTATAAATTATTAATACACAACATATTCGTTAATATATTCATTTTTACATTATTGGAGGATGAGACCCTGGAGAAGAAAGAAGGTGAGCGAGCAGAGGGAGTGGTTCTTGAAAAACGGCAGCACTTTCCTACAAGAACTCATCGCAGATTCCAACGGTATTTCAAACCCGATCCGGTTCTTCTCTTCGGATCAAATCCTCAAGGCCACGGATCGATTCCATCCAAACTGCTTTATCTCTCGTCACAGATTCTTCACCTGGTACAAGGGCGTCATCGAAGACCGACCTTACGCGATCAAGAAATTCACAGATTCATGGTTTTCAGAAGAGAGTGAGCGAGAGGTTTACAACGACATCGTCTTATCTTCTCGGGTAAGCAACCATAGTAGCTTTCTCAAACTTTTAGGATGCTCTCTCGAGTTTCCACTTCCGGTTATTGTATTCGAATACCCAGAGAATGAAGTTTTGAACGAGCGAGGAGCTTGCGTCGTTGACGGCACGTTATTGCCTTGGAAAGTTCGCTTGAAGATTGCCAAGGAGGTGGCCAGTGCTGTGACTTATCTCCACACGGCTTTCCCTAGGATTATTATTCACAGAGATATCAAGCCGACTAATGTTTTCTTGGATAAGAACTGGAATGCTAAGCTGACTGATTTCACGTTTTCGGTATCACTCCCTGTGGGGAAGTCATGGATTAAGGATAAAGTGGTGGGAACTTTCGGTTACATAGATCCGGTTTACTTCTCCAGGGGTTTAGTGACGGAATACACAGATGTGTTCAGTTTTGGAATCTTTATGTTCGTTCTTTTGTTGGGAAAACCGGCAAGTTTCCCTGGATCAGATGGGTATCATTGTAATATTCTTGATTATGTGAAGGATCTACAGGAGAGAGGAGAACCTGTTGAATTCGTGGGTGGTTCGAACGATATGATGCCTGGTCAGATGAAAATGTTTCTCGATCTGGCACTGAGATGCTGCAAGGAGAGGAGTGAAGACAGGCCAAAGATGATTTTGGTAGCAAAAGAGATTAAGCTACTAGCAAAAGGATCCCATGATTGTTCTGAGGATGGTCAAATTTAAGATTTTTGAGATTATGCTCATATTCGGGTTGTGTATTGCTGGATTTCTAATTTTTAAGAGTTTTTGTTTTCTTTGATCAAAAAAAAAAAAAAAAAAAAGAGTTTTTGTTTTCTAAAACATCTCTCTTATTCAGGACAAAACATCATTTTTAGGTATATAATCTGTATTATGCTCATATATGTGTGCCTTATTTAAGACAAACAAAAAAATCATTTTCGAGCTATCAGATGTACATGCTTTGCCACAGTAAGTTTTATATAGGTTTCCATTAACATTTTATTTTTCGTATAGTTACTATTGCTAGTTCTAGTATTTGTTTTGTTAAAAAGTGTTGTTCTAAGTTTCTGTCTCATAGTCAGGTAATGATAAAAGTGTTGTACATGCTTTGCCACAGTAAGTTTTGAATGGTGATGATAATGTAGTGTGTGAAAGCAAGGTATGAAACTGTCTCATAGTCAGGTAATGTATGATTGTTTACTGGTATAAAACAGAACTGATCCAATCCAATCTTTATGACAGTCACATAAGATATATACTTTATATACTTTGCAAAATAATACATGCAAAACACTTGCAATAAATCTGGATAACTTATTCCCAGAGATATGCAGTTTTCAGCACAAAGTGATTGAGAGAGTTGCACGGAAACATAACATTGAAAGATCTGAAACAAGAGGTGGTGATAGACTGATAGATAGTGACCCACAATACTAAAAGTCTACAACAATAGCCAAAAGACCAACAATACTACAACGATAACCAAAAGATAGACGTTTTTATTTTCTTCTGATCTTTCGGAAAAGACCTCACAAAATAATCAAATTAACAGCTAACACCCGTTGTGTTACGAAAAAAAAGTGTTACAAAAAAACAGCTAACACCCGCCGCGTTTTGATAGTCATGCAACCTCATCAGTTAACAACATACAAAAAGAAATATTTAATCATGTCACTCTCACATACGGCCGCGAGCTATAATCAAATGTTTTTCTATCCATCGCATCTTACAACTAATCGCATCAGTTAATTACAAAATCAACAGAGAAAATAATTCTAAATCATTAGAATTCTAACGACATAAACTCATAATCTGCAAAGAATTAGCCACACAACAAAACAAACAATAAACTGAGATTTGAGATTAATTGTAAATCGCAGGTCGTAGCTATATGTAAAAAGGTCATTATTAAACTTCAAAACCGAAAACTGTCCTAATATTCTTTAATCTTTAATCTAATTAATTAGTCTCTCACTCTCACAAATATCTTTTGTGTAGGCCCTTGTGAAGGTCTCCATTTGAGTGCAGCCTAACGAACCAGCCTGTAAAGTAGGTACAGAGAAGAAAATCTGCAGAAACTTCCACTTCAAAAGTCTCTTGTCTTTTTCCCTTTTCAGTCTCTACTCTCTAGCAGTTGGTCGATTCATGTTCGTCCCAAAACACATTCCCACCCAAATTAGGTTTCTCATCATGTGAATCCAAACATCCCAATTCATTGAGCAATCTCAAACAACACCTCTTCTTCCCTTCCAAACTGTGATTCTTATTGGCATTGGGATTAGATTTAGGGATTTACTAAAAAACAATGGTGTTCATTACAAGACCACTTGTTCTTCTTGTTCTGTTCCTCTCTTGTTCTGCCTTGTACACTCCGCCAGATAACTACCTAATCTCTTGTGGCTCGTCGCAGAACATAACCTTCCAAGGCAGAACCTTCGTTCCAGAGTCTCTCTTCCTCAAAACCGGAAACTCCTCCGTAGCAGCATCAACCAACTCCAACTCCAGCAATATCTCCATCTACCAAACCGCTTGCGTCTTCTCCGGTTTAGCTTCGTACCGGTTCAAAATCGCATCACCGGGCCGACATTGGATCCGCCTCCATTTCTCCCCAATCAAAAACTACACCTGGAACCTAACCTCCGCTTCGATCACAGTCCTAACCGACGACTTCGTCCTCTTGAACAACGTCTCGCTCAGTAACCAAATCTTCAAGGAGTACACAGTCAACGTCGCCACAGACTCCTTAACGCTGACTTTCATCCCTTCGAACAGCTACTCCGTGGCGTTCGTCAACGCGATCGAAGTCGTCTCTGTTCCGGACACCCTTATCCCCGACCAAGCCACAACTCTAAACCCTTCCTCTCCCGTCGCTCTCTCCCACCTCGCGTTCGAAACAGTCTACAGGCTAAACATGGGAGGACCGTTGCTGACTCCGGAGAACGACACGTTGGGGAGACGATGGGAGAACGACGCGGAGTATCTCCACGTGAACAGCTCCGTTCTCGTAGTAACAGCTAACCCATCTTCTATCAGATACTCTGTCTCCGCGACGCAGGAAACAGCTCCCAACATGGTTTACGCTACTGCTGATATGATGGGAGAAGATGCCAACGTGGCGTCTCCGAGTTTTAACTTGACTTGGGTTCTCCCTGTAGATCCGAGTTTCAGCTACTTTGTTCGTGTACACTTCTGCGATATCGTGAGTCAAGCGATGAACACGCTAGTGTTCAATCTTTACGTGAATGATGATCTCGCTCACAGGAGTCTTGACCTGTCTTCGTTGACTAACGGTCTCAGAGTTCCGTACTTTGACGATTACGTCACCCACACGTCTGGTGAGTCTTTGACCGTTAGCGTTGGGCCTGACTCTCTAGCTGATATCACCAACGCGACTATGAGTGGGTTAGAGGTTTTGAAGATTAGTAACGACGCTAAGAGCTTAAGCGGCGTTTCTTCAGTTAAGTCTCTTATCCTCCCTGGAGAAGGTTCCATCAAGAAAGTTGTTATCATCGGCTCCGCGGTTGTTGCGGTTACATCGGTTCTGTTGATCGCGGTTTGCTGCTATTGCTGTTTAGCTGCTTCGAGGAAGAAAAGTCTTCAAGAAGGCGGTAACGGTAACGGTAAGGGTAACGGACATCCGTGGCTGCCGTTACCTTTATACGGACTCTCTCAGACTTCTCACAAGAGCAACACGGCGAGCTGCATTTCGTTGGCCTCCACGCATCTCGGCCGCTGCTTTATGTTCCAAGAAATCATGGAGGCTACCAACAAGTTCGACGAGTGCTCGCTGCTCGGTGTTGGCGGGTTCGGCCGGGTTTATAGAGGGACGTTAGAAGACGGGACGAAAGTCGCTGTCAAGAGAGGAAACCCGAGGTCGGAACAAGGCATGGCTGAGTTCAGAACCGAGATCGAAATGCTGTCGAAACTCAGGCACAGACACCTCGTCTCGCTGATCGGGTACTGCGACGAGAGATCGGAGATGATTCTTGTATACGAATACATGGCGAACGGACCGCTGAGGAGTCATCTCTACGGAGGTGAGCTTCCTCCGCTGTCGTGGAAACAAAGACTCGAGGTTTGCATCGGTGCAGCGAGGGGGTTGCATTACCTGCACACCGGCGGGGCATCGGAGGGCATCATACACCGCGACGTGAAGACTACTAACATCTTACTAGACGAGAATCTAGTGGCGAAGGTCGCGGATTTTGGTTTATCCAAAACCGGACCTTCGCTTGATCAAACTCATGTGAGCACTGCGGTTAAAGGAAGCTTTGGGTATCTCGACCCGGAGTACTTCAGGAGACAGCAGTTAACCGAGAAGTCAGACGTGTACTCGTTCGGGGTTGTTCTGATGGAAGTGCTCTGTTGTAGACCGGCTTTAAACCCGGTTTTGCCGAGGGAGCAAGTGAACATAGCTGAATGGGCAATGGTTTGGCAGAAGAAGGGTCTTCTTGATCAGATCATGGACGGTAACTTAACCGGGAAAGTGAACACTGCGTCTTTGAAGAAATTTGGTGAAACGGCTGAGAAGTGTTTAGAGGAGTATGGAGTGGATAGGCCGTCGATGGGAGATGTGTTGTGGAACTTGGAGTACGCGTTGCAGCTGGAAGAAACGTCTTCGGCTTTAATGGAGGCTGATGATAATAGTACAAACCATATTCATGGGATTCCGATGGCGCCAATGGAGTCGTTTGATGATAGTATGAGTATAGTTGATAGAGGAGGAGTAAACTCGGGGACAGGGACAGGGACAGGGACTGATGATGATGCGACTACGAGTGCTGTGTTTTCGCAGCTTGTTCATCCTCGTGGAAGGTAGAAGAAAACAAAAGCATTTGGTTAGGCATTGTTTGTTTCGTAATTTACAGAAAATAACAGATATCTATAAGACTTCCAAAAATTTTCGTTCTGATATTTGTTTCGAATTTTGTAGAATTGGTTATGAAATATAGTGAGTTCTGATGTTTTAAAGCAATCAAAGATCAGAATGTGATTATCTATATTTTAACTGTTTTGTATTTCATTATCATTTTCCTCTAAATAAAAAGTATAGCTTTTTTAACATTCAGAATTTATACTACTAGCACGCGTATAAATGTTTATGAAGCTCAAGTTTCAAATCTTCTTTAATTGCATTACATAAGTGTGACGACGCCATTCCGGAGAATTTTGGATACTCACAAGTCACAAGTAGGCATATGTGTGTTTCTAAATTCTAAGTTAATTGTAACTAAACACAATATCCAAACGGAATCTGAAAAAAAAAACTCAAATCCAATCCAAACCATTTAAAAAATAATCTCGAAATTAGATTTAAGGACCACATATTTTGGGTATCAGGTATAAACCGAACTGAAATCCGAAGTAGTACCCGAAATTATCTTAAGTTAATAAAACATATTTATCCATTTTACATATATAACTTAAGGTATTTAGATATCTATTTATACTATTATTTATGAAGTGATTTTATTAATTTACTATATTTTCATGATTTTCAGTAATTTTGCTTATTTGTCGTATTTTTAGTTAATTCATTATTTTAAATAATATTTCTAATATAATTTTTGATTATTTAGTTACATAAGTTTAATATTTATCTGTTAGTACAACTTTAAATAAATATCTCAAAAGCATAAAAATAATTTATTCTAATGAGTTTGATATATATCTATTTACATACTTTTGTAAAATTATTAAATCCGCAACTGCGGACAAAACACCTAGTTTAAGGATATTTTAAAATTTTGCTTTAAACTGATTTAATGCTTTCAACTTTTTAGATAGCTTGGCTAGTTTTTTATTTGTATCAAAATTTTAGAATAATTTAAGGTATTTTAATATAACCCAATCCGAACTGAACACGAGAAATATCTAACCGAATCCAAACCATTTAAAAAATAATCTCGAAATTAGATTTAAGGACCACATATTTTGGGTATCAGGTATAAACCGAACTGAAATCCGAAGTAGTACCCGAAATTATCTTAAGTTAATAAAACATATTTATCCATTTTACATATATAACTTAAGGTATTTAGATATCTATTTATACTATTATTTATGAAGTGATTTTATTAATTTACTATATTTTCATGATTTTCAGTAATTTTGCTTATTTGTCGTATTTTTAGTTAATTCATTATTTTAAATAATATTTCTAATATAATTTTTGATTATTTAGTTACATAAGTTTAATATTTATCTGTTAGTACAACTTTAAATAAATATCTCAAAAGCATAAAAATAATTTATTCTAATGAGTTTGATATATATCTATTTACATACTTTTGTAAAATTATTAAATCCGCAACTGCGGACAAAACACCTAGTTTAAGGATATTTTAAAATTTTGCTTTAAACTGATTTAATGCTTTCAACTTTTTAGATAGCTTGGCTAGTTTTTTATTTGTATCAAAATTTTAGAATAATTTAAGGTATTTTAATATAACCCAATCCGAACTGAACACGAGAAATATCTAACCGAATCCGATCTAAAATTTAGAAAAATATGAATGTGATTTTTGAGCATAGTCTCATAAACGGAAGCAAATTCGAACCTGAGCGCCCAAGTCTCCTCACAAGCACATGTTTAGGAAGAACAATTTTTAAAAAAATTACAAAATAATGCGGTGAGCGTGGATCGAACACGCGACCTTCAGATCTTCAGTCTGACGCTCTCCCAACTGACCTATCCCCGCTTCTGTTATCTTTGCATTTTATAACTAACATATTTGTTAATTGATGGTTTATTTCATCTACTGCAGTGTTTATAAATATTACATATCATTAACAATGATTAGCTTAGTACAAACTGGAATACACGGTGGATAATACATTGCATAAGTGGAACATAGTGAGGTTAATCCAACACTTATTTATACTTAAAAACCTCCAGCAGAAGCTAGCGCTCTCTGGTATTATTCTTCTGTGAATCCAAGCTTTTATATGATTCTTTACTTCCTGCAGATGATTCCATTACCAGAAGACGCTCCACGGGTACAATCCATAGTAGCATATTCAATCTCTGACTTAACGGAATCAATCTCTGCTTGTGATCCAGAGAAAATGCAAGTTTTACAGTCATTGGAGAGGAGAGATGAGGTCTTGAAGCTGTCTTCACCACCAACCACTGGCATTGCGACTCCAGGCTTAGCCGGATTCTGGAAGTCCGGTTTGTAGGTTCGTCCCAAGATTCCATCGACATTTGGTGAAAGGTTAAAGAATTTGAACTGAACCTCGAGATGAGCAAAACAATCGTCTGATGGTACTTTGTAGCTGTGGATCCTGTCGTCCTCTTTTGTCACTGGAACAACATTAACCATGATCTCGGCCTTGTCTTTGATTGTCACGATCACGCTGTTTCTCATTGTCACTCTCTCGATCTTGATGTCCTTGTTTGGTGAGTACCTGGTTTTAAAACAAAACATTTAGGTTTCAAACATTCAAGAATCTTGAAAACATTTTTGGAACTGAGGCTAACCAGGTGGCGAGAGTTTCTTCGGGGACAGATAGATCTTGGCCATCGAAAGTGAACTTGAGATGGTCTACTTCGCTGTCCCAGGTGGCGGATTTGGCGGCATCGAGAGAGAACTTGTGGGAGTTGAAGAGGAATCCGAGAGCTTGGATCCATGTGAAGTCTCTGGCACGACCAGCGGGTCTGTGGCCAATGAACCTACCGTTGATCTGAAGGTCAGAGTCAGAGACGAGGCTGAACTCTTCATTGCTCTTTCCATGGAAGTAGAACACAATGCCGTCTCCTCCAATGAACCTCGGGTCATAACAAGCTGATCCAGGTTTGTTACAGTTTGGTTTCCTCACTATACAATAATAACATATGATTCATTATACTTGAAAAGAATCCAATAGAGGGTATACGAAACATATGTGAGGAAACTTGTGTGACAAGGAACAAAAAAATTTACTGCGGCAGTGGGCGCTGCAAGTGGGTCCATCGCAATCGGCGTAGCAAACTTTGTTCTTTGAATTCATAACGGTTGTGCTTGGACATTCTTCTGGGCATTGAATAGTCTTGTAGTAGCACCGAGATTTAGGGTTGGCACAGTAAACTCCAGCTGCCTTGGCTTGCAAGAAACAAGTTGCAGCCACAAGAGAAATCACAAGCAAAAGGGTTTTTGAGATCTCCATCTTTGTATCCTTATTTAAAATTCGAGGAGAGAGTTGAATGTGTTGGTAATGATGAGGTTGTGAATTTATAGGAATGAAAGTCAAATGCTTGCTTAATGAAGGGGCTATTATGTTAATTGATTATTGAGGTTGTGTGCCTATGGACGAACTTCACGGTGACAACATCAACAATTGCACTTAACGTTTTTTTTTTTAACTTCGTTAATTCAACGTAAAAGTATGACTATTTCTCCAATTTAAGCATCGTTTAAGAGTGATTTTGTAATAAAGACAAACTGTATAGTATAATCCTAATATATAATTCTTAGAAGCAACAAAAGAAGTAAACAATAAAAATTCAGTCAAAATTTAAAAGAAGTTATATAATACTTTTGCATTGTTAAAAAACAAAAGAATTAGAAAAGAAAGTAGAATGATCAACATTTCTCGGTCCTCATAAATAAAACAATTGCATTTTGTTATAAATGTGTTAGTATATAATCTGTGACCTGCTAGAATCTTCTGATGTTCGTTCACGTACGGGTGTTATTCCAGGGATGATATATATTGATATTACATGTGAAATTTTTTTACAGAAAAAATAAAAGGCAGCACAAAATATCACCGTGAATTTTGCTCTCTTCAGTTTTGTCCGGATCACATGGTTAACTAAAACAAACTAACAGTTCAAAGTAAAGGTCTAATTTTTGTTTGTTTCACGTGTCATTCCCTTGTACAATGAGCTTCAAAATATGCGATTTAGAGAACGTTCTCTTAAGTCAATAACTTCTCTTTAACAAGAACTATCTCACACTCAAATAAATTTCCTTTTAAAATTCACAAGATCTATATTCGAATATAATACATATTAAGTATATAACTAGAAAATGACTACTTAGTCTACTTTGAGTAACATGAATTTGTTAGAGAATTTGTTTTCTCCTTACGGCCAAAATATACTTTAGGATGAACTTAATTACTCAAAGCTTTTCCGTAGATTCATCGCTTATTAAGGGAGCCCATAAAAGGTGGAGAATTTTGAGGCAGACCAAAGAGACATTAGGTGGAACATCGACTAAACATAGTCCTTTGAGTGTAAGGTTTTCAAGCTGTAGAGAGGTGTACAAGATTTTGGGCAACTCCATATTGACCAATTTTTTGATGTAGTAATCGTTGAGATTTTAAAAGTGTAGGCACTCTACCTATGAGATTTAATTTGGTAACGCATACCACAAACCTGAATGCAGTTCTAGCTGAGGACTTAGAGTCCGGATCACTGCCATTATACCTAATTGTTCAACCTCTTTCCAAAGAGCGCCACCGGTTTGACAAAAGACTCATTGTTAGCACATCGTTACTAGGAAGCGAATACAGTATCTCCAGTAGCAAATTAAGGAAGATATCCTAACCTAATTTGAATCAAGGAAGAAAGACCCAAAAAATATTAAAAGAGAATGCGGTGAGCGTGGATCGCACACGCGACCTTCAGATCTTCAGTCTGACGCTCTCCCAACTGAGCTATCCCCGCAATTGAATTAGATTCCATACACAATATATAAGACAAATGTACCAAAGCACAACTATAGAGATGAAGGAAACGGCAAAACCTTATAGACACGTTGTTTACTATCGTTTTTGAAATGTTAGGCAAAATGCTTCATCAAAACTGTCATATAATCTCATTAGTGCTGGTTTGCCAAGTAAAATTAAAAATTTGCAAGTTGAATTTTTTTCTTCAATACAAGTTAGACGACAATTATAGTTTATTAATTTGTTTTCTTCATATTCTTGTGAGATTCTGCAACAATGTATCCAAATCGTCATTTCTGACAAAAAAGATCCAAATCTTCACGAACTCAAATCAATATACAAAAATTAAGAATCTCATTGATGTTAGACTAATAATTAGATCATTTTGTATCGTTACAATTTTTTTCGTCAACATCAAACGAATAGTTTAGACCTTTCGGCTCTCGTCAATGATAAACCATAGCTAAGTTGAGAGTTGCATCAAAAAAAAAAAAAAAATTGAGAGTTGCACTGATATGGGCAGCCCTCCAATCAGAATTGATCTTTTCCGTAGAACTAATTATATATAAGCGACAGCCAACCTGCAAGATTTCTATAGTTTGTTTAGAATTAGAAGCATTGATAAAGGTTCTACTAATTATATATAAGCGATAGCCAACCTGCAAAGATTTCTATAGTTTGTTTAGAAGCATTGATAATGAACCTTTTCTATATTCAAAAGTTGCTACAGTTTACTGAATGCTAGGAAGCAGCAATGGTCGGCCAGCTTGGACATTTCAGTTTTTAGATGTTTATGTTGAATCGTTTTTGGTGTAGTCAAGCAGTTGATAATTTTGTCCTGACAGTATATTCAAAGCACTCTGTTTCAAAATGCAAGATTGTTGATGTTTACAGTTTCAAAAGCATCTTGACCTTTTGTAATTTGTACGTTAAATAAGATTCATTTTACATCATTCGTTCGCTTCCTCATATTCAGTGTTAGACATACGACATACCAAATGAACGGTTTTGCTGGAAAACTTAACCATGAATCATAAAATGACGTGATTTAAGTTAACTATGTTGGCTCACTCGCTACATAATTTAATTCCGTTGCTAATCTCCTCTTTGAGATACCTGACACCACTAATTAACCTTAAAAAAATTGACTATATCTACGTTTTCGTTGATATTTCGTGCCTATATGGAGTCCTTTTATTTTCTAAGAGTGCTCTGCTTAACTGCACCACATTGTAGTCCTTTTATTTTCTAATTCAATGCATTTGCCGTTCAAAAAAGACAACGATATACGTTTGTACCAAATTTGGACCGAAGCTAAATCATAACATAAAGGCACGAATTTGCCAAAAAAAAAAAAAATTGTGGCAAAAAGCCACATTTCGTGGCTATTTTAGCTCACTAAAGCTATCCGCCAAGTGCTCACAAACTACCAAACCAATCCATCCCATGATTAGCCTATGAGTTAACCATGCCACCTCGCATCACTGCACTGGAGTAGGAAAAACTTCAAACCGTAGAGGCTTTGCCATATCAATGCGAAGATGCATAGCTTCACCACCGCATCTGCTGGAACTACAAGCACATATCCAACTATCCACCGTAGAAAACCCTACCAAGACAGCAAATCAATGAGAACTCCAATACCACTAGAATTCAATGTTTCATTCTCTGATTCTACGGTACTTACTTTTTACAGAGCCTTCAGTGGGAGGTTTTCATAGGTTCTCTCATCTAAAAAATATAAAGATGAAAGAGAAGAAAAATGAGTATCTTATTAGGTTATTCATGATATACTTCTAAAATATGTACCATTTTCAATTGTTTATTTTTCTGTAATTTCAAAATTTAAATAAATAATTAAATTATATCAAAATATGGATATTTTTGTTTCTATACCCTGTTTAAGAAATTATGGGCTGGCAAATCTCTTAGACACATTATTGTTTAGGGGTTTTTGCAAATATGACTCAAAACTTGAAATCAAACACAAAACTAACATATGTTTCTTTTGGAACTTTGATTTGCCTCTTTCATCCCTAAAGTTCAGATTATTCACGAAAATACCACCATTTTTTTTAAATGCATATTTTACCCTATCACCCTCATCTTCCTCAAGTATTCACAATATTGTCATTGTCATCAATACACCAACTACCATGAACAACCAATTTGAAGCTCTTAATGCACCTAAAAATCGATTTACACTCTTTCTTTCTCAATTCTTATGAAGTAAAAACAACATCTCTTTCACTTTCTCTCCATATTCATCCATAAAAACCCAAGATTTTGATTCTAAAATTTTTATGGTTCATAGAGCCATTGAAGCTTACGATTCTTGGTGGGTCACTTTTGTTTGAGATTCTAGGTGCTTAAAGAAGACTTATGTGTGCTAGACAAGTTATCTCACTGGTTGAAACTATGAAATCGGTTTTTTTCCCAGATTTGTTCGTCCAGACGACTTACCTGTAAGTCGTCTGGCTGTAGACGACTTACCTGTAAGTCGTCTGGCTGTAGACGACTTACCTGTAAGTCGTCTGGCTGTAGACGACTTACCTGTAAGTCGTCTGGCTGTAAACGACTTACATGGAAGTGTTCTGGTCAATGCAGAGGTTAGTTTTGCAATTGACTTTTAAATGTGTTTTTATAGACGACTTCCATGTAAGTCGTCTAGGGTAAACGGGTTAGTTTTGCATTTGACCGGATTGTGTCAGAAATTTGACTTTTCCTGGACGACTTCCACGTAAGTCGTCCAGTAGAAAATTAAAAAATCAATATTTTGTTATATCTAGACGACTTACATGGAAGTCGTCTCAGGTTAGTTTTGCAACTGAAAAATAAAACAAAAAAAAATTATTTTTTTCTAGATGACTTACACGGAAGTCATCCGTCCGACGACTTACACGGAAGTCGTCCGTCCGACGAATTACATTGAAGTCGTCCATGATTTTATTTTGAGATTCTGGTCAAACCTTGCTTATCTTGGACGACTTTCGTGTAAGTCGTCTAGAAAAAAATAATTTTTTTGTTTTATTTTTCAATTATAAAACTAACTTGAGACGACTTCCATGTAAGTCATCTAGGTATAACAAAATGTTGACTTTTTAATTTTCTACTGGACGACTTAAGTCGTCCAGGAAAAGTCAAATTTCTGACACAATCCGATCAAATGCAAAACTAACATGTTTTTCCTAGACGTAAGTCGTCTCGAGTTTTTCTTTTAACAAACAAAGATGGACGACTTCCATGTAAGTCATCTAGGTTAAAATCAATTGCAAAACTAACCTAAATGGATGACTTCCTAGAAGTCTACCAGACGACCTCCGTGGAAGTCGTCTGCGTCAATGTTTAATAAACTTTCATTTTCTCTAAAATTGTAAAGAATTTTTAATTTTTTTTGTTAATTCTTGTATATTAGTCAATATTGGGGCTACTGAATGAAATTTATAACCTAATTGGTGATATTTATGAGGTTACCAACATTCATGCTTAGTAAAGTTTCTAGCTAATTGAGAAGACTTCTGTGGAAGTCTTCTACGTTAGTTTTTGTAAATTTGTTAAGTAATTTTAAGATATGTTTATTTAATTTTCAAAAGTGTTAAGTAACTTCAAGAATATCAAGTAACATGGTTTAATGTGTCTTCTCAGATCATAAGATATACTTTTTACTTATGTATCTAATGAAAGTGTTCTAGCTTTAAACTTATGTAATGTTTTATCTTTTGTGAATTTGACAAAGTTTTCTTGAGAATTCTTCTCTCTTAGTTGTAATAAATTTGATTATTTTTTTTGTGTTATTGTGTTTTTCTATTGAAGTTGTATCAATAACTTCAATTATGTCAAGTAATTTTTGCAAGATAATATTGTGGAAAATGAACATATTTACCAAACTTTTTCATTAATATCTTTTCAAATTTACAAAAAAATCACAACTAAAGGAGTACACATGAAAATCACAAAACATACCACAAACAAAACTATTATAGATCATTCCTCTACAAAGACAAGCTTAGACTCCACTTGATATGGAAGAAGACCCGTCAAAAGACTTCCTGGAAGTCGTCTGGAAGACTTCTTTGAAGTCGTCTGGAAGACTTCCTGGAAATCTTCTAGCGCATTATATTTTAGAAGACTTCCGAAAAGACCTCCCATAGGTCTTCCAAAGTCTGATCCAGGTCTGAAAAACATGTACATCAAACCCAGATCTGAAAAACTTGCATATCATATCAAAAAATATTCAAATGGCTTAAAAATAGAGAAAATAAGTGGAAAATTAGATAGACATACTTTTATAGAACACGCAAAGTACATATCCAAGTGGAAGATGAGAACCATCTAATTTAAAAATCTGCAACAAAAAGATAGATTAGTGAGAAAGACATGAGACAAAAATGAAAAAATTAATATAGAGTTTAGTGTTTTCAAGTCAAATAGATTAGAGTGGGTTTGGAGAGTTTTAGTTTGGAAAAAAATGTATGAACTTTATGCAACATGAGGTTACCAAATGAAGAAAAATCAGACATAAAAATTTACCAAAACGCTCTGATCTATTATGAAAGGAAAACATGGGAGAAGACTCCGTCAGAACACTTCCTGGAAGTCATCTGGAAGTCTTCTAGCCCAGAAGTCTTCCAGATCTGAAAAACCTGCATATCCAAATCCAGATCTAAAAAACCTGCATCTCCAAAACCGTTCAAATGGCTTAAAAACAAAGAAAATAAGTGGAAGATTAGATAGATCTACTTTTATAGAACACACAAAAATACATATCTAAAATTAATAAATTCACCTTTAAGTGAGTGGAAGATGAGAACTATATGATGAAAAACCTGCAAAACAAGATAAACTAGTGAGAAAGACATGAGACAAAAACAATAAAGTTTGGTGTTTATAAGTTCAAAGAGATTATAGAGAGGTTGGAGAGTTCTAGAATGATGAACATACCATTTTTGTTGCAGCCATTTGAGAGGAGAAGTCTTCTAATCGCCAGACGATTTACATGTTAGTCGTTTAGACCCTAAACATATCTCCTAAACTAAATTAACTAACTAAACACTTCATAAAATCAAATTAAACTTAAAAAGTGTTTACTATACACAAAAATAATCACATGTATGTAAGAATTTAATTTTTCAAAAAAAAAAACATTTAAGCTTTCCAAAATCTAACCCTAAGAATACATACAATACTACAACATATTTTGCCAAACCCTAGACCAAAGAATATCATGATTCACTACTTTCACTCATCTATGTTGAAAACAATTCAATTTATTATATCTTAATTTATATCACTTAAAACTGTTTATAATTACATGTTTTGATTTTTCGCTTATCAAAATATTTTTTGCAAAATTTATAAATTATTTTGAAGATCAACTATACCAGACGACTTCCGTGGACGTCGTCCAGAAGACTTAACTTAATCTCAGAAGACTCGGAAGATTTAGCGGGGCTATATTCATAAAAATGAGTTCTGTTTTTTTGTTTGGTCACAAGAAACTGGCTGTAATTTCTCAAGACTTTTAAGTTACTTTTGCTTTTGATTAAAGTTTGAGTATACTTTTGCAATCAAAATTAAGTTTTGAGTCATATTTGGTAAATCTCTCTATTGTTTAATTTAGATATAATCTTTAAGAAACTACGAGCTGGAGATGCTCTTGGATACATCATCATATTTTCAAAATAAATCTGTATTTATTTATTTTTCTACATGCACCTTATTTATCAGAATATTCAAAATAATCCATTGTAAAAAAAAAAAAAAAAAAATTTGTTACCAACACTTCCAAATTTTGTTAACCTTTTCTCAATGCTAAACTAATAAGATTCATTTCCATGTTCTTTATTCCAAGCTTTATAATTCACTTGATATATAATAGTGTTTTTATAAAACAGTTTTTGATCTTTCCCTATGTATGGTGAATTGTGTTCCCGACGAATCGCATGTTCTTTTAATGCCTCAATATGATAAATAAGATAAAGTTATGTTTCTTTTTATCAAAAATATCATACATGTGTAAAACACATAGGGGATGGAGGTTACATCACTAGTCAGTCATGGAAGACCTTTTTTATATTTCTCCTACATTTTGTTTGTCGATTTTCCAATGCAAGCGATTATATAAGTCTTAACATAAAATTTAATAGTAAACAACCAATGAATAGATTTGATGTTTTTTTGGATTTTTAACGTTAAAACTCCTCAACTAAATTTGTTTTGGGTAAAAACTCTCAAACTAAATATTTAACGGAAAAACCCCTAAACTAACTTTATTTAATGAATTAAACCCTAACATGTCATAGTTACCATTGCTACCAGTAAATCTTTAAATTAGAGATTTCTACATTAAGTAAACATAGTTGAGGGGCTTTATTATTAAAAATAAAAAAAATTCAAAATTTTATAATATTATCTAAAAATTAGTAACTTAAATTTTCAAAATTAGCATTTTTTAATTTTTTTTTGTAAATATATGAGTTTGATGTGTTTTTAACATCAACATTATATATGTATAAAAAAAAAATGTAAACCCTATTAAATATAATAAAAATTATCTAAAGATTTATTACTACATTTTTATTAGATAAGATATCATTTTTATTATATTTTCTTCTTTTTTACATTTTTAGTCTTCTAGTAATTTTATTAGAGGTATATCTTTAGATAATTTTTATTATATTTTCTCGGTTTTATTTTTTTAAATTTATACATATATAATGTTGATGTTAAAAACACATCAAACTCATATATTTACAAAAAAAAAAGCTTAAAAATGATAATTTTGAAAATTTAAGTTACTAATTTTTAGATAATATTATAAAATTTGATTTTTTTTTATTTTTATTTTTTAATAGTAAAACACCTCAATTATGTTTACTTAATGTAGAAACTCCTAAAGTAAAGATTTACAGGTAGTAATGGTAATTATGACCTGGTAGAGTTTAATTCATTAAATAAAGTTACTTTGGAGGTTTTTTCGTTAAATACTTAGTTTGAGGGTTTTTACTTAAAACAAACTTAGTTGAGGTGTTTTAACGTTAAAAATCTTTTTTTTTTGCAAAAAAATAAAGGATTACAATGCAAAAAGCAGAACCTCTTTAACCTTTGAAAGATGAAATTCACATTCGAATATTTAGACCAGGACTTTTGAAATTTTCAGAAAATTTTAAAACAATATTGAGAAAAAAAGATAAATGGGGATTCAGGAATAAATCGGAAAATTAACTAAGCGCAAAATGTAACATTTCAATCTTCAAAAGACAACAAAGCATAACAGAGAAAAAAAGAGAATGAGGTGAAGAAATGATTCAAATAGTTATGAGACAATACAAAGCATTTAAAACTGAAAAACACAAAGGGAAGAAGATGAACCACGACCCCAACTCTTAGCTTAAACTTCTGCCGGCTTATCCGCATCATGACCTCCAGTCACCCCGTTATCCGTTTCATCATCATCAACCACCATGGCTTTGTTTTTCTCCTTTGAGATGAGACTAGAGCCCGGAACATTCTCATCATTAGAAAGACTGGTAGCTGGAGAAGGAGGAGGAGGAGGAGGAACGTTTCCAGTGAACGAATCAAGCGGGTAACTGCTGTAAAAATGATTTCGAGACACAAGAGGACGCACTGGCATGTTCAAGTCCATGCTTCCTCCTCCAGTGACTCCACCATTCAACGAGCTGCTGTTATTGTTGCTGCCTCCCATCCACTTAGATGGACCAAGAGAGAGCTCAAGTGATATTGCACCTTGTGAGCTACTGTTATTGTTGTTGTTGTTGCTACAGCTCCCTAAGGTATTAGGTTGAGAAATAGAATTCATAATTTTTGAATCATGTGAGCCATAGCTCGGGTTCATTGTGAAAGGAGGGTATGGGTAGTTACCGCCTCCATTAGGCTTAAAAGGACCAAAAGAGAAACCACTACGGTTGAGATCTGATAAATTAGGGCGGTTATAGTTGTGAGTGACTAAGGGAGCCCCTGAAGAAAAACCATAGTTAGTATTCCCGTATGGAGGAGGCGAAGGATAACCTATGACCTCGCCAATGTCCATTTTTCTGACGCTACTACCCTCTCCTCCTATGGACTCACGAGAGATCTCAAGATGCTTATCATTTGACAAAGCGTTAGACGTACCTTGGTAAGAGTTATCATGTTTCTTCCAAAAGCATTGTCCAGGACCAGGAGGAGAATAGATTGGCTCCACCTGCTTCAGCTTTCTTTCCAGCTCTAGGTCATGCTTGTGGGTCTTTTGGTGAGCGCATAGGGAGTTAGCGTTGGGGAACCCTCTCTTGCAGATGTTGCAAATAAGGGCATGATTATCCAACGATGGATATTTTTTTATCAATTTGTTTATTGCTCGGAGAACACGTAACTCGAAACTTGCCCTCTGAGTTTTCTTGCTTTCAGTTTCAGGCACAACCTCTTGAGGAAGCCCTTGTTTCGGATTGTTCGGGTCTGGCACAACCTCTTGAGGAGACACTTGTTTCAGACTGTTCACTTGAGACACAACCTCTTCGGGAGACACTTGTTTTGGATTGTTCATTTCATGCACAACCTCTTGAGGAGACGCTTGTTTCAGATTGTTCACTTCAGGTACAATCTCTTGAGGAGACACTTGTTTCGGATTGTTCAGGCCAGGCACAGCCTCTTGAGGAGACACTTGTTTTGGATTGTTCACTTCAGGCACGACCTCTTGAGGAGACACTTGTTTAGGATTGTTCACGTCAGGCACGACCTCTTGAGGAGACACTTGTTTTGGATTGGTCATTGTACTCTTCTCCTGCACGGCCACAACAATATCATTGAGTCTCTGATCAGTCTCGGGTGAGGAGGAGGAGTTTGAAGGAGACATAGCTTGGTTAAGAATTTGTTTTGTAAAACTTTGGTCGGATTGAGTGATGTCTTATTTCTTTTGTGTTAGATTCAAGGACAGGAACTCTCTATTTATTGAGAGGATTCTTTATTGTCTGTTTAACTATTAAGGTATAAAATCTCTGAGGGTAAATTGAAACCATACAAACTAATTACAATGCATATCTATAGTTTTCTTCAATATTATATAGTTATTTATCTTACTATCTTGAATTTTTTTCTCTATAACTAGTGTTATTGTTTTCTTCAATATATACAGCTCTATCTTAGTCAGATTTACTACATTTGCTTCTTTTTTCTTCTTCTTTTTTGCTTAAATTTGCTTATTTTTATCATGCCTAAATAAATAAAAATCTGTTTTTTCCTTACTTTGTATGTTATTAATTATTAGGAAAATAGTGACAGTGAAGACAATGTTAAATGATAGTGCATGTGGTCTATTAGGTACATTTTTCTTTACAAAACTAGAGTAGCTAGCATTATGAAAATAATTTCTCAGGGACCAATACAAACATTTTATTCGTTCCAAATCATTTCCTGTAAATAATTAAGTAAAAATAATTTTCCACTGAAACTTTTCATTTTACAAGCAAAGCAGAAAACACTACCCTATGGCATTTGATTCTATATAAAATTTAGGGGACATTCAAAAATATATTACTTATACATGTTCTGCAAGTAAATAATATTTTTACGTTTTTTATTCTTGAGTCTGGATATCTATAGCATATCTCAAAACCTCTTGTTCCAATCGCAGTTTAGAAATTACGCTGTGTTAATATATACTTGAACTTAGAGCAGAGCATTTTATCTGCTAAATTTTATTCAATTTGTTATTTCTTTCAATTCGATCCGAAAATTTCGGATATCTATAAATATTAGAAGCAAAGAAATATTAAAATTAATATCCGTTAAAACTGAAACAAATCACATATATTAATTGAGAAGATGATATCTGTTCTGATCCGGAAATATATAAATACATGTATATCTTGATTATATTTAGAGTTTTAAATGTATAGTTTATATAATTATTATTCTAATATATGATTTAATTTGCCAAATTCTATTCAAATTATTACTTATATAAAAGTGTAACATAAAAAAAATTGATGATAATTATAACCTTTTCTTAAGTTTTTTTGTTATTATAATTGTTAACTAAGTTTAAAATTTACAAAATATGTAGCTTCACTACCTCTTTTAATTTTTATTTTATATATCATGCAAAAAAATGTTTTAAAAACAAATTTGTATCAAAATTTTAAGATTATTTGTAATAATTAAAAAAATTGAGATATCTATAAATATTCATGCATGCATATCCGCAAATATCTATTTATTTTCTGGATATATGTATTTTTCCGAAGCAAATCAAATCAAAAAATTGGCTATCCGTAACTTACGAAACAAATCACAAATAGTTCTAAAAATTCGGATATCCGATCCGTGCCCAGCCCATATCTAACCTATTGTGGATGTTAGAATTAGTTTGTATCACACAATTGACAAACCAAAGTCATATTAAGTTTTTAAGAATTTCTGACCGATAAAACTCGTACCTGACAAAACCAACAACTAAACCAAACCCGACAAATTAAGGAAAAATTAAACCGAATCGGTAAACCAATCCCAAAATCAGAACGGTCCAAAAGCATTTGACCCCATAGAGGAAGAGAGAGAGAGAGAGCGTTGAAAAGAGTAAAAAGACGGTTTTGACCTCCTCGTCTCCCGCAGATTCTTTCTCCATCTTCAGCTCCTTCCTCTTCTCCTCCTCATCCGATTCTCCCATACCCACCATGAACGAGAAAGCCAACGTCTCTAAGGAGCTTAATGCCCGCCATAGAAAGGTCTCTCTATCTCTCTCTCGAAATCTCAGATTGTTTTTCGTTTTCTCCTAGCTTTGCGGATTTGTAGTTGTGTCTATTGTAATTCTCGTCGATGATTGATCAAGGATTACGTACGATCTTAATTCGATTGGATCTGTGTGTTTTAGCAGCTAGAGAATCTTCATTCTCCGTCGATTTCATGTTGTTAGGTGAGGTCCCGATCGTTTTGAGCTAGGATAGTTCTTCGATTTGTCTTTTATGTGAGAATAGCTGGTCACGATCACCACGTCAATGAGATATGATCTCGTTCATATACATGTGGTAGCCTTTGAGTTGAATATCTAATGATGTAAACTTATCATGACGATTTGAGAACTTTGATTCATTTTGTTTTGTTGAGCATTTCTTGAATATTTCGTTGTTGTTGTTTTTTTTTTTTTGCAGATTCTGGAAGGGCTTCTTAAGCATCCAGAGAACAGAGAATGTGCTGACTGCAAAACAAAGTATTGTTTTTGTCGCACATGTGAAATTATCAGCATTATGGGCTTCGCATTTATACTATATTCCATTTTCTTTGCAGAGGTCCAAGGTGGGCTAGTGTTAACTTAGGTATCTTTATCTGCATGCAATGTTCTGGGATTCACAGGAGTCTCGGGGTACACATATCAAAGGTCCTCTCTCACTTTCCTTTCTCGATGCTGCGTTTCAATAGAAAAGCTCAGATCTTTGTTCAATGTTCTTTTAATTGTTAGACTCATCCTTCCATTTGGCTCTGATTCTTTTCATTCTGTCAATTTGTTATTTTTTACTAGGTTTTCGTATTTGCAGTTTCATCGTTTATTTCCATCTCAAGAGTCACTTCTGTAGTTATGTAGCTGAGAAGCCTGACTTGAATGCACCATATTTCTCTGTTTTCTGTGCTGCCCCTTCCTGAGTAGAAAAAAAATCATTTATCCAGTTTAGTAGTTTATACCGGAACCTCCAACAATTATGTGCAAAAGTACATGATTAAGTTGTGACTTCTGATTTTTTATATGATGTGGGTCCTTCTGGTCAAGTCCATGTTAACCTTAGCAGCATAAGCGACTTATTTATTCGACTTTTCGGCTGATGAGTGTAGGTTCGTTCTGCCACTCTGGACACATGGCTCCCCGAGCAGGTTGCATTTATCCATTGTAAGTGTCTTTCAAACTTTAGTTCTTTATAAGCGGTCCATTTTTAGGCAGGGTAGTTTCGCTGTGTAAAGTATATAAGGTCAATATTTGCTTGCATGCAGCAATGGGAAACGAGAGAGCAAATAGTTACTGGGAAGCTGAGCTACCCCCTAACTATGATAGAGTGGGAATTGAGAATTTCATACGTGCAAAGTATGTCCCTCTCTCTTTTCAGTTTACAAACTCCTCAGTTAATTCCAACTTATTGAGTTGACATGATCTCTTCTAGGTATGAAGAGAAGAGATGGGTTTCTAAAGGTGAAAAGGCTAGATCACCCCCAAGAGTGGAGCAGGAACGGCGGAGATCTGTGGAGAGGGCTGTGCCTGGATATGAGCATGGCCACAGTAGTAGTCCTGTAAATTTGTTCGAGGAGAAGAAAACTGTCCAAGCACCTAGAACAAGAAGTAGCATCCCTGCAACGAGGATAAGTCTTCCAGTGCCTCCCCGGGGACCTGAGCAGGTACCAAACATACAACCTGGACGATATGTGTAACTAAAGATATCAGTGCCTTTAGTTATTCATAATTATCAAGAATCCCGATGCCATGCTCTTTTTGATAGCCTTAGGATATAAGAAACAATGCATATGATGAGATAGATGTCAGACCTTATATTCTTCCATCTAGTAGACAACTTTGTTTCTAGAGCATCACAATCTTTCTAAGCGTGAATTCTTAGTCTTATTAAAAGTATCCAAAGGCTGGTTTCTGATACATGATGCTTAAAAATTCGTAGGTTATAAAGCCACAGCAAAAAATAGAAGCTGTAGCCGCTCCTGTGGAGCCAACGAAACCAGCAGTAAATGTTGCACCGGCATCAGATCCTCCAAAGGTGGATTTTGCTACTGACCTCTTCAACATGCTATCGGTGGATGAGCCGAGTGCAAATACCTCAGAGGCAGCTCCTGCTGATGATAACTTATGGGATGGCTTTCAGTGTATATATCTTATCTAGTGCATGATCATGATTATTGTGGCACATTTTTCATTATGTTACCCTTTCTTCTCTACAAAAATGCTCTAGACTAAAATATTAATTTCTGAATCCCACAGCGGCTGGAAATGGTCAAACGGCAGAGAAAATTGTCACAGCAAAGCTGGAGGAGAAAAAGCCTGATGAGAGCAGTTCTCCACCAGCTACCGGGATCGAGGATTTATTTAGAGACACACCTAACTTTACAGCCCAACAAGCACCACAGAAAGATGTGAAAGGCGATATCATGAGCCTATTTGAGAAGGTAAACGCTTAAGTCAATTATATACTCTTCTCATATATACTGCTTTCTTGGATCTATCTACCTTTCTGTTGATTCTCAGTTTTCCATATTTATTTTGTTTATCGTTAAACTCACAAGTTACATATATAGTGTGAGTATGTGTTCAATTACTCTGATTCTTTCAACACTGGAAATATAACTCTTGTGTTTCATTTGTTTACAGTCGAATATGGTGTCGCCTTTTGCCATGCAGCAGCAACAGTTTGCTATGCTTGCTCAGCAGCAAGCCCTTTACATGGCTGCAGCAAAAGCTGCAGGAGGTACTCCAAACGGCGTGAATCAACAAGCTGTTGCTAATGCTCTTAACATAGCATCCGCAAATTGGTCAAACAATGGCTACCAGATCCCTGGAATGACTAAACCAGGAGGTGGTCAACCTGATCTCCAGAAACTTATGCAAGTACGATCTCCATTTTGCTTCTACTTTTTTGAGCAAGATTTAAATTACCCTTGACAAAGTTCTTGCAAAATTCTCACTGGGTCTTGCTCTCTCTTAACTTTAGAACATGAACGCAAACATGAACATGAGACCTGTACAACCGCAAGAGAACACTCCTCAATATCCAATATCCAAGTATGTAAACAATACTGATTAAAAAGGAGGAAACTGTACCCCTCTCATTCAATTTTTCCTTTGAAGATAAATTTTCTTTATGTACTCTGATACATATATATATATACTGATTTCTGGTTGTATCATCTCTAATGCAGTTTCTACACGACGGGCCAAGCTAACAATGCAGCCAACGGTATGACCTCATACTCCACCGGTAAACCTCAGTCATCAACCGCAGCACAACAACCAACGGGCACCACACCATCTTCTCAGTCAGGCAAAGAGTTTGATTTTTCTTCCTTGATGGATGGAATGTTCACAAAACATTGATCAACAGAGGGACCTTTTCTGAATTTTGCTTATCTTAAAATTTGTCATATATGTGAAGAACTAAAATAAATATATACAATCATCTGCGATCAGCTTTTTCATCAAACAATTTTATTCTTTGTAATCTTTTGTTATAGTTTGGGCTCTGATTTAAAAATAAACTGTTATTATAGGTTCATGTGAAAAGATATAACATGTAAACGTAAAAATCAAACGCAAAATTCAAGCAGAATAATCAAGTTGTTGTTAGTTACACCTAACTATGTGAAGTATGCTTTGTTCTAGAAACCAAACTTGATAGTTGCTTTGCTTATATAAAGATGGATACGTACGATTGCTTTTTGGAACTAAGCAAAGAAAACAAACGGCTAGAAAACCCGTTCAAACAGAAAGTTATCGACCTTTATTGGTAAGATCAATAAAGGCTACGTGTTGATGTTGAACTTGTTATGTATGGACGGCTGTTTAAGCGTTACAAAAGGTTTAAGTTTGGCATTGTTCGGGCTTTCGGTCAAATGGCTTAAATAAAAAGCTCATTCATTCTCCTCCTTCACCACAAGTTTTTGTACCTCCCTCTCGCCAACCTTTGTTTACCTTTTTCCTTTTAAGATGTCATGATCGTGAACCAATTCAATTGTAGATAAGATTATAGTAGTTATTAATGTTTGATTCTTAAATAGCCTTTTTATATAGCAGCAAACTAACGACTCAAAGAGTGCGCACCGGATAGTTAAGTTCGGCAATATGATAAAGACAACTTGTAAATGCCTTTTGTTCAAATCCTCGATTGATCCAGTTAAGATCTAATCTAATTAAGTTGTGTACATTGGATTTGTTGTTTTAGTTTTCTTAAATTCTTGTGAATCTTGCCATTTTAGGTCTGTCGCAATCAAGCTAATAAAACACGTATTATTATGATAATTAATGCAACACAGGAGACAAGTCAGACTTGAGAGCCTTATTCATTTTGTTGTTTATATAATATATATACACATTATATATTTTAAGTTCTATAATCTATAAAGGATATACACAACATTCGTTAACCAATAAGAAGAAGAGGATATACACAATATAGCCAACATGCATTTAAAATACAAGAAGATCAATCATTTTCAAGCCAAAAAAAATCCAAAATGGTCGGTGTTTTTTTGTTGACCTGTAATGCGATGTATATCTTTCATTGGTTTGAATTGTCAAATCAAAAATAGTAATAAACTATGCATAGGCGCGTTATGCAAAACAAAATTGAACGCTAGAAATGAGATGAGAATGAACGTATATGTGTATGCATACTCATCTCAATTATTTTGTTTTTAGATCTGCATGTCCTTATTTGAAGCATTGTTCACCATATATCATAATGAGAGCATATATCATAATTCTCATTCTCACTCTGAATTTCAAACTATTAATTTTATAATGTCAATGAATATGGCCTACAACAATACCTAAAAATCATACCTCGGCAGTTTGTAATGGTTATGACCTGTGACAATTAACTCATACACACCAAAGTCGAGTTGGCCTAGTGGTAAAAGGATTGCGGTGTGTAACTTTCACCACTCAGATTCAATTCGTGCTAGGAAAAACTATTTACAATGCTTGGGTTTCCGGTAAAAAAGTGAAACCATTTTTTTTTTTTACCAACAAAAAAAAACTAACTCAGACACATTTCTCTATAATGACTATTACCGTATTATATGTTTTGGAGCCACCGATGTATCTCTATCCTGAAGTTTCTTTTTTGCCGTCTCTCTTATCCTGAAGACTCACAATCAGCTTAACTTTTGTTGCTAAGGGAAAAGAAAAATCAACGCTACGACTTGGTACGCACTTGGTAGATTCTCTAGTATCTCAATTCTATAATCTTTAAATGCCCATACATACACTTATTTTACATTTATTGTCAAATCTTGTTGTAGTGTTAGGTATGGTCTAACTTCAAGCGAGAACACCACACCCAAACCGCCACGTGTAACTCAGATAAGCCCCCTAAACCATACCTTATGTAAGACCATGTTTATCGCTAGGTCCTAAGTGAGTTTTTAAGCAAAATAACTCATTTAATTAAATCAAAACAAAATAAAGACGGGCTTACCGATCCTTAACTAAGGTTTTTTGGATTGGTTTTGAAGTGGATTTTTCCACCACGTGTCAGCAAGAAAGGGCACAAGAATTTTTTTTCTTTTTTCTTTTCTTTTCTCTCTTTTGTTTCCTCGTCTTCTCCGTCGAAAGTTTTCTCTCCGGTTAACGTCGTGTTCTTCGTGAGTGACTCCAGGCTTCTTCCTGTTCCTAGCCATAACCGCCGCCGAGTAAATCACCGCCATTCTTCCCGAAGACGAGGAAGTTGGCCGGAGCTAGCTCTTTCAAGACGTTGAAGGATATCGAGATCTCGTGGATGGTTTGTTGTGGGGTTATGGTGGAGGTCGCATAGTGGACGATGGCTTGGAGCTGGATCGGTGTAGCTGAGTAATCAGCCGCTGCGGCCACCGATCGGCTTTTGGCGCTTGCGGTGGAGCAGAGGAAGAACATCGTATGAAGGATGTGAAGAGTAGAGCGCTTCCGATAAGACCGGCGAGTAAAACGAAGGTGATGATCGTATGAAGGATGTGAAGAGTAGAGCGCTCTCGATTATGTTGAACGTGTAAGCTTATCTACTACTTAGTACCATCAATGCTATTGATTGATTGCTCTTTTTTACTTAATTTTTGTTGCCTATTTGTAGAATGTGAGGCAAGCAAGTAGATCACTGCAGCAAGGGAAAAACATGATTGTTGCGGGCTTTGCTGACTTGGGATCGAGCCAAGTGTTTTGGCTGCTGTAAGAGAGTGAGGCAAGCAAGTAGATCACTATAGTTTGTTCACGCTGAGGCCTCACTGATGCCAAACCTTTATAAATGTTTAGTACTTTTCCATGTCTCATCTTTTTATGGTTTTGTTTGACTAATAAGTTGCTTTGTATGTACATTGCAATAGTATATACAAATGGGAATTGATAATGGAGATTTACAATGATGCTAATAAGTCACCCAAATCGATAGCTGTTAGCAACTCCAGTCAGGCAATTGATTGGTTGGAAGCTGTATTTCTAGATTTGACTGAACATGGAACTAGAGGTGATAATAAAGTGGTGGTGAAAGCTCATCCTTATGCTTTGCTTGGTGCATCATTGGCTTTACAAGTAAAGATTCTTGGGTTTGCTACGTAAAGTTTTGAATTGCTCCCCAAGTCTTCGTCATAGATTTTTAGTTAGACTCACCAATACTCTCAAAGTTGTAAGTTTATTAGCTACTGATCATCATCAAAGATTTACTTGTTACCTTGTTCGCTGACTCCCTTTTGCCAAAACGAATATATCTCTCCACGACGATGGCGTTGATTCAACAGCCTTACACTCTCTTCCCTTCACAAGTTCAGGCCACAGGAAGAGATGCAGCTCTCAAAACGCCATCTGTTCACACCGTGCTAAGTACATGCCAAGAAGAGTCCGACGTATCATCTCTATTGGACAAAACTACACCGTCACAGAGGGGAGTTCAAGCCGCGAAACCAACGAGACAAAAGACACCCCACAACAAGATTAAGGTGTGATATATATGTTTCATGTAAATACTCATGATAATCTAGTTTAAATTCTATTCCATGCTCCATTATCTACTCATATACGTTTTTCATCTTGTCATTGTTTGGTTGTCGGAGATAGATGATCCTTGTTTGCATTACCTTTTAGTAGTCAACTAGATAGTTTTGGACTAGCTTTTTGTTTGATTTGTTGGTTTAAGTTTTAGAGACCCTATCTATTGATGACTTTTATGTGTGTAGTACTTCTCATTTGGATTGAAGAAAGTTTCATTTTGTAACATTCAAGCTTTGGAGATGATTCCAAAGTCTCATTCAAGCTTTGTATTCACAAAGTCTCATTTTCCTCTTGTTCTTAAATCGTATCTCTTCTTGTTCTTAAATTTTTAATAATTTTATAAATACATTTTATCTTTAAATTTTTTTTTAAGAATCTTTAGTTGAAAAACTCCCATTGAATTATTCAAAATGAGAGTTTCTTAACTAAAATTTTTAAGTTATTTTTATTAATTAAAAAATCATTAAGAAACCCATTAGGGTGATAGGGATAAACATACGGTCTCACTTATGATTCTGTAAAAGGCCAACACAATAGGGACCACGTCTTAATTTTATTTTCATCATTCTATTAATAATTTAATATATATATACACACACCTCAGCTTCTTTTGTAGATAATAAGCTCATCATCGCCTTGACCAAAAAAAAAATCATCATCTCCATGCAGCACCTCCCTACCTCTTCCTTTAAAACGACAGCCACCGTCGTCATCGCCGGAGTCTTCTCTGTTGTGGCGGCGGTGAGTTTAACCGTTCCATCAGTTTCCCATTTTGCTGCTTCTTGCATTCCGATCATTTACGATAACACCATCTTCCTCCTTAAGCCACCGTATCTTTACCTAGTCATTAACTGTATCATCCTCTCCATCGTCGCTACATCTAAGCTCACGCATGAATCATGTTCCAGTACTGACGATCCTGATACGGTCGTCCCGGTACCTACTTATATCGACGCCGGTTATCTAAACGTGGCTCACGTCGCCGGTTCTGATTATACCGGATTTGTGGAGAATGATGCGACGGTGAAAGATGTCCACGAAGTCATTGATAATGATAAGGTGATAGGAGAAGATGTAAAGACAGAGACGGAGAAGCCAAGAACGAGTAACGGTTTACCAGAACCGGAGACAGATAAACCAAAACTAAAAGATGGTTCGCTGGAGATTTCGGTTCTGAAGAACACGAGGAAAGCACCTAGGTTCGGTCGGCAAAAGTCGCTTAAAGCTGGCCAAGAAGGTAAGAAGTCTGCGTTGGGAGTGACGAAGCCACCGAGGAGACATGACACGCTGGAGACGACGTGGAAGAAGATAACGGAAGGACGCTCGACGCCGTTAATTAAACACTTGTCGAAATCCGACAAGTGGCAAGAAAGGTCGCACGCCCGAAGCTCAAAGGAGAAGGAGAAGACGACCAAGTCTGAGAACTCTACGGAGGATGACACGTTGCGAAAAACGCGTCTGAAACGCGAGCCGTCGCCGGGTCAGGAGGAGCTGAACAGGCGCGTGGAAGCGTTTATCAAGAAGTTCAACGAAGAGATGAGACTGCAAAGATTGGAATCTTTGGCTAAGTATAACGAATTGGTGGTAAATCGAGGGACTCGTTTGTAAATAAATTATTCATGTTTTTTTCTTAGCTGTCGGAGAAGACTAGGACGGCACCGGCACCGGCACCGGCACAGTCGCAAATGTTGACTCTTTTTAGAACCACTTAAAAGATTTTTTTTTTGTCTTCATGGGAAGATAAAATTGTATGTTTGATTGTTTGTGTATGTATGATTGTTCTATTTATAATTTAAAAAAATCACATTAATCATATGGTTTAAATGAAAGATATTGGGTAAACAGAGAGTAGACAGTGACTAGTGATTGAATCCATTGTTTGTTTGCTTTCTTAGATTTTACATTCTATAAACAATATTATTATTATTATTTATAATACTACGCATTTTGTTTTTTTTGGCAGAAATGAGTATGTAATTCTCCTGTGTACAAATATTTACATGCCCATTGTAGCAGCAGGAAAAAGCCTATCCAAGATAAGTATACAAACGTCCTCCCAGCAGAAGAGCGCCACTGGACATACACAAAAAGAATATAAAATAAAACCGATATTTTGTGACCTGGTAAAATAGATTAAATAATAAATGCTTCAGGATGCGTACCTAATGGGGGTTGATCCAAGGTTTTGAAAACCAGACCGGACCAGCCGGTCGAACTGGTCCGACCGTGACTCATTAAAAAAGCCGAATCCGGTTCGATTTAAAACCCGAATTTAAGAAAATCCGGTGAAAACCGGCTAAAAACCGGTAAAACCGGTGATCCGGTTCAACTTCAAAATCTACAGAAATCAACATATAATTAATGTAATTTCAACTGTTATTAAAATTTAATATTTCATAATTAATGTTTTGATTTTTACTATTTAATTGGTTTTCTCTTGATTCTCTTTTTTAAGAAAAAAAGTTTAAAAAATTTCTTTTTGACTCTCATATTTTATTCTCATTTTATATATTCATAAAATTTAAGACTTTTAGCTGAAAAATAAATAAATATGTAATTTAAATGGTCAATCATTTTTTTTTAATCAATTTTAGTTGATGTAGTATTCACTTGTATATATAACTAAACTTATGGTTATTGTTTATTATCTAATTAATAAAAGAGAACATAGAACATATTATATGTAGAACTACATTTTAGATTTATTTATTTTTAAATAAAAAATCCGGTTGAACCGGTCCGACCACTTAACCAGTAGCTTTACCGACTCATTATCCGGTAAAAACATTGGGTTGATCCCTTTCGAAACGAAAGTAAGCTCTACAGAAATTCAAGTCTAAGTAAAAAAAAAAATACGCAGTGTGCAGTTCACTATTTGTTGAATACAATGGTACACATGATTACCTGTAAAGCTCGGGCGAAAGAAGCAGCGGGGATGATTGGAGCAACGTAACCTGTTGTATAAGTTAATAGTAAGCTTCCACCTACTACTGGATCCTGTGTTTGTTTTTCACAACCATTTACATAATTTATATAACAGTCAATTAAAAAAGTTAAACCAGCTCTCATATTCATACTGAGGTCATCAAATTTCAAATTGAAGGAGACAAAAAGTAAATTACCCTGGAAGTAGCTACATAGCCAAGAAGGGTGGCTAGAACTGGAGTACTACAAGGTGAAGCAGCAAGTGCGATTGTCAGACCGGCTAGATACGCTTGTACACCTAATAAAACATTTTGCTACCAAAGTGTTAGAAACCGCGAAAAAGTGTCCACAACCCAAAAAGGAATCTGTCATACGAGCATTACTAGATGGGAAGTTTGCTGCTGCAGCACGAGGATCAAAATTGTTAAAGAAAGATGGAAGCTGATGTTCGATTACCTGTAAAGAGGAAAACAAAAAAAAAAGGATTGTTTTGGACATGGCAATTCAATGCTAATGATGATGGAAATAGCAAGACCAGATGCAGCTACAATACCTCAAGGAGATTGAGACCCATTACAATAGCAAGACCAGATGCAGCTACTGGTAATCCTTGACCTATTTGTCCTTAGGTTTTCCGGCGAAAGAGGATACTATCCTATTGCAGAAGATGTCTTCCTCGCAAACAACAACGCTCCTTCCCCACATGGAGTTCACCTATAAAAAGTTCGGGATCAAGGTATTATTAGCGAGGCGTGGTTAAATATTCCCTTCCGCTCTGGAAGTCAATTTATTTCCTATCTTTCGGTTCTAAATCTTTTTTTCTTATAAAGATTGTATTGTATGGTCGGAGAAGGAGGAGTAGGAGGAGTCAGACGGAATCAAATGGTTACAAGATAGACAACGAGATCAGGGAGTCCCCCAATTTCTCCTCTTCCTACTTGTCAATGGGCCTAGATGGATCAAAGTAAATTCTTTCATTTTGATAATTTTTCAATTACATGGATTATATCTCTTTGCACAAATAACCTCGACGAATGCCACTCGCATGTAGCCGCAATAGCATTCAAATAATGTCTTTTGATTTCACATGCGCAATTCACATGGTTCAACAAGCAATAAATATTTCACGAGTTGTTTCATGCCATAAATAAACTCGAACGGTAAGAAATCCATTGGACATGCATGTCCATTTTTATTAGATATTAGAATTTTCTGAAAGGTCCTTTTTTTTGCCTAAGGAAAGATAGATAAGGGCTTCGAGCCTGATTATCCATAAACCCAATGAATGTGAATTTTTCTATTTTAACTTGCTTTCTTTCTATCTACTATTATCTAAAAATAATCAAGTTATTAGTTGTTATTGTTCCAGTAACGAATCAACTAAATAACTAAATAAAATAAGGTAGTTGCTAATCACAGTGAGAAGGCAACTGCATCTCTAATAACCGAAGTGCATCATGGAGAGCTGAAATGTTGCTGAGAGCTACAAACGTAGCTAAAAGTGATATAACTAACTCGTAATGCTACAGCTATTATAGAAATCTGATTTGAACAGCCACTGACCTGAGCTCTGTTTATGCCAGTCCCAAATGCACCTATATGTTACAACCACATTAATAATAGGTGAGGAAAGAATGGGAACATCAAACTGAAATTTTTAACATTTCATACCAATATAACCAAATGTCAGAGGCGTTGAGTGTACATGGAGAAGGACTTTTATCACAAGTCCTGCCACAAATATTATTGCCAAACTACAAGAAGGATAATAGCAGAAGAGTCAGAGAACTACAAGAATGTCAAACTCTCAGAAATTTGTTCGTTGGAAAAGAAGCAGAGAAATAAACCTTGTTGCAGTGAGAGCTGATAGCTGATCCTGAACAGCTTCATTAGCTTGTTGGTTAGCTGAATACAACAAGTTTCCAAGTGAATCTCCCAGGGTTCCTTCATCCAAGAAATTAACGGAAGTGGCTTGACCTGTCTTAGGAAGAAATTAATTTCTGATTTTACAAGCAAACTGTAAATAGATAATAGTCGAAAAGCAGAAGCATCTCAAGGTATTAAAGCATAGGCACACATTTGTTCCAGAAAAAAAGATAATCAGATCCTACATGTAAGATGAAGTTCCAACTAGGCCTTGGCATTCGAGTCACAATCGGATTTCGGTTTTATCCAATCGGGTCTTGGATTTTTGAGTTTATCAAAATCAGCCTCACTCGGGTTATATGAAAGTTCAGTTCGGGACCGGTTTGGATTCTATCGGATTCGGTTCGGGGTTAGTAAATCTTCAAAGAACTGTATAACCCAAACATAAGTAAAATTGGTTCTTCAGATTTAAAGTACCTAATTTGTACATATTTTGTAACCAAAACATAAGTAAAATCGAAATAAACGTGAAACGTGATCATTCAAAATCAAACGAAAGGTAAACATAGTTATTGATAGAAAGAAAACCAAATAAATGAAAGCATAAAATGAAAACTAAGTTCTCATGAAATGAGAAATATCATTCAATGAAAACTAAACCAAAAATTAAAAATTTCAAGCTTAAACCGCCACCTTCAACCATCAACCTTCATGTAATAGATAAATATTTTAGATGTTCAATAATATTTTAAAGTATTTTGGATACATATTAGGAACTGAAATCATGTTTGGTACAAATTCTTTTTTTTTTGGATTTTAAATACATGTTTCGGGTTCTATCGGATATACATTTAGGTTCGGGTTCGATTCGGATAATATCCATAACCCAAAATACCATAAAACAAGATCCATTCAATATTTATGTCGGGTTTGGATCAATTCAGATTCATTTTTATTAGATCAGATTCGGTTCAGGTTTTTGGGTTCCCTTTACACTCAAGACATTGGAGATCTCTGCATTTTCCTCTCGAGGTCGGAATCTTTCTGTGTCCCTGCCGCTTCCCTTCCTGGCACGGATCCTAACTTCGTTTACATATTAGATTTTCACGAAATCGCAATTTTCAATGTGGCTGACTACACCTTCGGCTATAGTAGAACTGGTCAAATACTCGGCCCCTTACTATATTCCTCCTCAAAATATTTAGACTAGTTAGTTTGTAGTGTCGGTCACTGACAAGTAGGTTTCAATTTTATCAGTTGGCGAAGTCACAGATCATAGCTTATTAGCTCTGTGTTGCTTAATAACTCAAATGTCTTTCTGATCTTGCTAGTTAGTGAGACTTGTGTCAATTTATTATATGATGTATGATTTGATTATATATATTGACAAGCTAGATCATTCCTCATTCGTGATTATATACATATAGCACTACAGCTGTTGTTACTTTCTTATATACAAGCTCCAAATGCAAGTAAATTGTGTGATTTGTACATTTTGTACGAATATGATGGCCAATATGAGAATAATTAACTCTCTTCAAGATCTAGAATAATCATAAAAAAAAAAATCAGGACGTGTTACGTAGTACAATCTATACCAAAACAATTATGTGGACTGAACGCATAAGTATAAAATTAGTTTATCATCCATATCGTTAACTGGATCCATCTTCTGAAAAAGAGGATAGAGTGATCATCTCATAGTGTATTTGGGAACCGATTTTCAAGTCTATATCATTCTGTGGTGACGCTCCATTCATAAGGCAAAAAAGTTGTCAGCTGGCTGCTTTCAGCTACTAACGCTTGTATATTTTGCTGGTTCGGTTCTTCTGCATAGAAATATATATATATATATATATATATATATATATATATATATATATATATATATATTGCATGTAAATCACATTAGAGAAAAACGCAACGCTGAATGATATTTTTTAAATAATTTTTAACATAAATTAGAAATGTCTAACATAAAAAAAATTAATGATCTTTTCTTTGATTTCATTAATTTAATTTTGTTAAGAAAGGTGCTTAATTTAATTTAATCAATAACTATGATGTTACTTTGTTGTATATGATATATACTTTATTAGTCTTAAACTCTTAATTAGTTATTGCAGAAGCATATGCATTGTCGTCGACAAAAAAAAATGGAAAGCATTTATGCAGATGCTGGTACCGCTATGGTTCCATGCAAACGTTGAGAGGCATGCATAGAGCTTTCAGTTGTACGCAGAAGAATAAATGAATAAAACTTACCTTCAAAGTTTACTAGCAAGGATTGTGACATGGTGACGTGGTTTCATGAGAAGCTTTTATTTAGTAAAACGTTTAGGTGTCACGCAGCGAACGTTTTTCACAAAAACTGTCAATTTAATTCGTTCACACTAACATTCCTTAAAAAGAACTTCATAACATATATATTTTTCTTGACGAACACTTTTACGTGATAAACCTTTAGCTTCAAGTTCGATTAGTTGATTTATCAATCCTCTCAATATAATCATAGCTTCAATAAAGATTTCTTATTCCTCTATATGTTTCTGTTAAAAACTGTAACCCATCTGATCTATCGCCATTAAGTCGACAGATCCGCAGAGACGACAAAGCGATGAAACTTTAGTATGATGCCAAGTGTTAATGAAAGAACCCTTTTCTCCATACCTGCTTTCATGCATTTAACAGAGTACTCACGTTCTTGAGAACCGCCTCTCATTACTGAAAGAGGACGTTGAAAATCTATTTCTAAATAAATATGTCGTACTCGGTTTTGTTACTGCTCGATGAGGTGATCTTTGTTTCGAGGAGACTGAATCACTATAAATTGTCTCGGCTTAGTGTATTAGTCTTCCCGAGCAAGCAATATAAGCATGTAAGTGTCACCACCTTCGCCGCCATGAGAGCTCTGCATTAGACGACCTTGAAGATGAGACTTCCAGGAACGAACCACCAGCAAGTCTCACATGATGGTCGCATCTGGAACAACCTTTACAATTTGTAGGGTCAAATAACCTTCATTTTCTTTTATTATGCAACTATGTTTTCTGAATTTAAAGGAGCTATACTTTTTTTTTATTTCACTCAATTATTGTTTTGATTATAATATGTTATTGATCCACATTTTTCGATTTTATTTGTTAAACCCCTAAGTTCATAACTACTACAACGTGATAGGCGGAATATAAAAAAAATTGTTTTCCAAAGCTTCTTCTCAAACTTGCAAACACCATATATTAAATTTTAATATTAGTAAACTCATTATAAAATGTCTCTGGCTTCACCCCTCATAACAATCATACCTTTAGTTCTATCTAATTATCGATTAAAGTATACCTTATGTTATACATAATCATAATATATACTTTCAACATTAATATAGATATCTTATCCCGCGCAAATCGCGGGTTACTATCTAGTTACAATTTATTTTTGTTGCTAAAATATTACAATTTTTACAATAACTTACACGAAAAATATTACCAAAAAAAAAAGCTAGTGTACGAGTGCTGAGGTTGGGACAAAACATCATTTTTTTGACCATATATAGTTTGTAACTATTGCACTCTACTACTCCGTCAAATAATAGGTTTAAAATTTCGAGAAACTGAATTATACATAGGTGTTTATTTGTTTTCCCTTCGAGGCAAAAATATCAAAACAAAATTATAGCTTCATTTTTTATTTTAATGTTCAGTGTTTTCTACAAGAAAACCATGCAACAACTCTGAAGCTATGAGAGCCTTTCATATTGTGATATAGGGCTTGCAAAAATGCCTCCATCCGCAACCAGTTTGATCCGATACGGCTGCAAAATTTGACTTTTCGGAGATTAAATGAACACGCTAGTTATGGAAGATTGAGTAGAGAGTCAGATCGAGTTAACTACTCCTTGGAGAGAGGAGGGAAGACAACTGGTCTCATGAGTGTGTGTGTGTGTGTGTGTGTGAGAGAGAGAGAGAGAGAGAGAGAGAGAGAGAGAGAGAGAGAGAGAGAGAGAGAGAGAGAGAGAGAGAGAGAGAGAGAGAGAGAGAGAGAGAGAGAGAGAGAGAGAGAGACTGAAACTCATGTAGCCAGTATAACATAAATGAATTTGATGTACGTGGTTAGTGTGATCAGCAGTAGCTAAAGTTAGAACTGGCTTAGAAATTTAGAATAATTATATTTAACGTGATAAACAAGTCTTAACAATAATTAATAGAAAACACGAAGTCTTACATTGTTAACAAACCCTAACTAGATAAACAAGTCTTAATTAAAGATAACATTAAAAGAAACAGAAACACACAAGCCTTAATTTGGAAATCCTTAACAAACCCTAACAACATAAAAGTCTTCAGGATCGATAAGATAAACTGATATATCATGTTTTTATAGCTTTTTAGCACTTGTTTATAGTTTATTTTAATTATTTTAGGTTGCATTTAGATGTATATATTGCATTTGTGTGTTCATTTGCATTTGACAGGGTCTAAAGAAGTTTGGAGCAAAATCGTGAGGTTATGGTTACAATTTACAAAGTACGGGGTCAGAAACGACGTTATCAAAAGGCCAGGTACCACTGTGAAATTTCTAAGAGGTCTGGAATGTTCAATCGGAACTTTGGGGGTTAATTCGTGAGGACATATATGTAATATCAAGGGTTTTTAGGTCAAATCATGAATACAAGAAAAGTGAAGGACCAGATGTGCAAAACAGCTAAAGATCACCATTGTCGTTCTTCTTCACTTCGATCCCGACGATTTCGGCGGTTACCACGGCTGATTCCGACGATGGCGATGGCCGAGAGCACGACGGAGTAGGCGAATCTGACGAGATATCCATTGGAGGAGCTGTCAAGCTTCTCGATCTGAAGCTCAGCCATGACGGGATGATAACCGGAGTTGCAGAGGGCGAGTCCGGTGCTGCTGGCTGGAACACGAACTGAACCACCACCACGAGCCAAGCCTGAGACGAAGAAGAAGAAGAAGTTGGAGCTCGCGATTCAGGCCCGAGACAGACATACATGATGATCCGCGGCGGAGTTCGTAGTGGCAAGCGGAGGTTCATGGCTGAAAGAGACGACGACCAGACGTGAGGCTGAGGACGTACTAACTACTAAACAAAGATGAAGTCGGCCACGGAGGAGGAGCTGAGCACGACCGCAGAATCACGACAGGGGCTTGAGGACAGGGGCTCACCGCGGATTCATGGCAGAGACTTGAGGCGAGGACCGCGGACCTGTGGACGCGGGATAACACGAGTCGCGGAATCAAGGCAGAGAGAGCTCCAGGGAGAACCGCGGCGAAGAACAGCGTTTCTAACGCGATCGTTTGCGTTTGCGATCTGGAAAGTGCGGTTGACGTTTTTAAATCAGCTTTTTATCCAAATTCAATTGGTTTAATCCGGGTTTGTCCGGTTAGACCCGCTTTAATTTTAAGAGCCTATAAATAAGTATTTGAGGGCAAAATAAACCCTAAACTTCCTAAGCATTGGTTTTGTGATTTTCTTGTTTCTAAAATTGAATCTTGTGAATCTTGCTTGGTTTAAGTATTTATTTTGTTAACCTTTGTTTATCTATCTCTTAATCTCTTGTTTATCTAATAATCTATCATGGATTTGTGTGGTTAGTGAATAGAATCTTTAGAGTTCTTGGGTTTAGTAGATTAGAGTGATTAGTGTTGATCTATGATGCTATGTGTTTAATTTAGATATCTTTATTTGATTGATGTTCTTAATGCTAGATATAGGTTGGGAAATCATATTTTGATCATAAGTTATTTCATGCCCGGAAAATGTTCTATGAAATACTGGAAATATCAATCAATGTGCTTTAATTGCTTAGCCAACGACGGTTGGTGCGAGGGATGTTTAGTGGCTCTTAGGACTTGATTTAAATGCATGCTTGATGATAATTAACCAAAGACATTTGATGTTAAGAACTTGATTAGCATAGGAGTTATTGCCACGACAATGGATTAGCTTAAATTAGTGATCTTAGATCTAAAGATTAGCAATTGTTGATTGTTTGAGCATCTTGAGATAGTATTTTATCACTCTAATCAATAACTTGACCCAAGAACTTGTCTTTATTTGCTTGTGTTTGCTTTTTGGTGTCTTTCTATATCACTAGTTTAGATCATAAACCTCTTTCTATTTGCTTAGATTAAGAATGTTTGTGTATTATTGGTGTTATAAATCTCTAGTTCTTTGTGGATTCGATCCTAAAATGCTACAATAACATATCATTTGATTATGATATTGTTGACATATTAGATTAATTGACTTGTGTGTACACGCAGTAATCATAAAACACAAGCATAGCAATGAGATTTAAATAAAGACACAAGCGACCTTAACTTGGACAGTGAGTCAGTTTCCTTCGTCGACGTCCTCCCCATCAACGCCGTCACCGCCTCAACCGCTTCCACCTCCACCGCTGCTGTCACCACCGTTTCCGCCTCCATCCACCTCCCTTGCTTCCTTCTCTACATTTCCAGCTTCTGCGAGGATAGCTTCTTCATCTTCCTCATCCAGCTCGGTGTAAGCACTTTGGACATGAGCTCGTCAAATTTCTTCCATCGGTACTCTGCCGTATCCTCGTAGCTCGCCAATTTTGATTTCAGATTCTCTATCGCAGCCTCTTCCTTAGTTGGTACCGAGAAATTCAAAATTTACATGTCATAATTAGTTTATTGCCATGTCATAATTTTCAAAAGCCATGTCATCATATTTTATTGAAATTGAATGTAGTGATTAATCATATGCAAATCACTTTACAAATAATGTTTAGGAGATATGTTAACTTAACTATATATAATGTAGATGTAAATGTACAAGTAATAAACTAATATAACTAAGTTAAGTAAAATATTAACAAAATTATTTTGATAAAAATATGAAAAAGTAAAAAATTGGCAAAATATAAGGAAATTATGATATATCATTATAGTTCTTACATGCATTAGTACATGTAGAGAAGAAAGTGGGTTCCTATATAAAGACACAAGGAGAGGAAAATCAAAGAAACAAAAAATTATGCATCGATTTTTCTCAAAATATGTTTGAGGTCCTCCGACAAGATGTTCCTTCAGCGTCTGAACAGATTGTGTTCCTTTTGCCACGAGAGATCAAGACATGACTATAGAGTAGGGTGAAAACGTCATGATGATGACGAAGAAAGAGGCTGCCATAGAGTACTTAAAATCAGAAGTGGAGAGAGTCTTAGGCTCTTAGCGAAGTAGAGCCGGAAGAAATTTGACAAACTCATGTGGAAAGTGATCAACACCAAGCTGGACAAGGAAGATGAAAATGTAAAATTTCAAGTGTTAGTTGTAGAGAAATGAGGATTATGATGGAAAACAAAGATAGAATGAACATAGATAAAATATTATTGTATATTTTTCTTTTTTTACGATGATTTTAGATATGCAAGAGAAAAGACATGTGGCTTAACCAAAAAACTTGTTGTCAAGATAATTAAGCACATGTCATAACCACTAAACATGTAGTTATGAGCTAATGATGAACAATATTTTGTTGTCTAGACTCCAATTGTTCCCCGGATTTCACTTTTGTTTTCCAGACTTCACAAAATGATCTCCATACTTCACTTTGTACCTTGGATTTCACTTTGTAGTATGTGTGCTTGTTCCTTTATTTTTTTTTAACATTTCCCCTCTTTAAGATGGCTTGCTGGTGTAAATCCAGTAAGTCCATTTTGATGTGAAACTCATCACATGTCTTTGTATCACTGTCTCGGTGAACACATCAGTTACCTGGTCTGAACTCTTTACAAAGGAAGGAAGAATGGTACCAGTTTGAAACTTCTCTGATATAATGAAAATCCATCATTTGTTGTCCTTTTATGAAATATACAGTTAGAGGCAATATTTGATTGTCACAGTGCAATATAGTCGGTTCTGATGACTACTCCAAGATCTTTGAGAAGACACTTCAACCAAACTGATTCACATGTGATGTTTTCCATATTTCTGTACCCATCCTCAACATCTGATCTTGAGACAATTTTCTGATTCTTGCTTTCCAAATATCTTCCAAGTAACTAATTGTTCATATAATTAAAATTATTAATTATACTTTATGTACTTTTAAAGTTAAAGAAAAAAGTCAAAATTATTGAAAGAACTCTATTTTTTAAGTACGTATAAATAAATTCTAGAAAGAATATTGGTGCATGAATATTTTTTCTCATTTAATTTTTACAAATACACCAGATACATCTAAAATCATACATACAACAAAACTTCTATATTTATAGCCCAACAAAAAGATATTTTAACCAAAAATTTCTACTTTGATAGCCCAACTAGTTATCCACCTTCTTTTAAGTTCAAGGTAATTTAATAAAAAATTCTAACTGAATATGAGAAAAAGAAAAAAAAAGTTAATTAAGCTGCCTGCGTCACACTTTTACGTGTAAATGTGTCGTGGATGGTTTCTTTTTGTTAAAGAACAAATGTTATAGCTAATATATAAAAATATATCGTGGGTATATTACTGATCATACAATCTTAGAGTTAGGTCTCTTTTTTTAATATTTTTGGCTAAATCGTTAGACCCATTTCATTTTGTTTATGTTGTTATTCGTTGGAAAACCTATCGATCATTTATAACCAAGAGAATGCTTTTTTTAACAACCAAAACTCCAAAAGAATGCTTTAACTGTCATTCTAACCAAAAAAAATATCAATCAATAAGAACTTATATTTTATCTTTTACTTTGTTAAAATGTTTTTCAAAATTTTAATTTTTTTTATTCGATAGTATTTGGCGAATCAAAGCCTAACCGACTAATTCTCTAAAAATCTATCTATTGGTGCTAAATAAATTTGGTTGTCGTAACGAAAATTATGTTCATTTAACCACACGTATAAATATATTTGAGATAGTAGATTTCGAACCTAATTGCTTACCACCTTACATCTATAAAAGTATCATTTTATTTTGTATCTATGAAAAAAATATTTTTTTTATTTTGCATTTATTGAAAATCTTTATAAAGAAAAAATTTTCAGAAAAATATTAACCAATAATAACAGTTTCATAATTTAAATTTTTAAAAACAATTATAGTTTCAACGTTTGGATTCTAAATTGATTTAGGATAATTAGATTGATTTAAACAAGAAAAACAAAAATTCATAAATATATTTGTATACAAAATATTAATTTAAATACACATAATTAAAGGTATATTGTTGGAAAAGTAAAAATTTTGCTATATAATATATATATATATATATATATATAAATGAACCATATGATACTGTAGTTGGAAAGAATATATGTTGTACAAAAAAAAAGTTGGAAATAATATAAAATGTAGCTACATACAGGCGTGGGCTTCATACCACACACAAATTTCTAGTTACGAGCTAGGTGACGATTTGTTTGATATGCTCACTATCGAATATACAATTATATATGAATTTCCCAAAATATAAATATACACTAATTTGATACTATTGCGATTATTACGTGTTTGTATTCATTTGTAGATACAATATCATAAAAGTTACCCTCATATATGTCAGATCTGGCAAAATAGATTTATAAGTAACATTTTTTGTAGAATATATTTTGAATAAGGATGATGAAAAAATATTGCATGAAGACTTTTTTTTGGGTTCTTACAAAACAGGTAATATTTGTATTTTTTTCATTCCGATCGTTTTCACTTATAACAGTAGAGCGTATTCTAGAATGAACTTAAATGTCCCTTGTCACAATTATTCCGAGCGTATATGATGTATATGGAGGATATGGAGGATTAAGACTTCCAACAATTAAAAATTTGAGAAAGAAAGACATGCAAGCAATGATGTAATGAAGTTTGAAAAATCTCAAATGAAAGACGAGAAAAGGAAACTTTTATTATTTGAATTTAAATTACACTTAATTTCTTATGGAAAACTGAATGGAAGATGGTAGCTGATTAACGAATTGACATATGAAAAGACTTGAAAATTGATAGTTTGTTGTGTGATAAGACTTGCATAATTGATAGTCGCAAATTTTAAAGAGACCAAATATATTTTGAAACAAGAAGCCACATTATAGTTTTCATAGTTTTCTAACATTGATTATTTTAATGATACTAAGAAGCCACATTATTTTGAAACTGATTTAATATTGGTTTGTTGGGATAATCAGGCAATAACATTATCTACCAATAGTAGCGTCTAGTATATCTTTTAGTTGAGAAATTAAATATTATTTGACCAGATTAACATGAAATTTTGTCGTCTCACTAATTATTATCATTATTCTTTGAACTCTGGTAGGGATCTAAAATTCTAAATAATTTCGTTTTTCGTATCCGAATACGATCTAGTAGTAACAAAATTACTTTAATTTCAAGTTACAAAAAAAAGAAGAAGATTACTTTAATTTTATAAATATATTTAGTAAGTTTAGTAAATAACAAAGAGTTTGAATCGAAACCTAAATAAATTTATAATGAATGAGAAATGCGGAAGAGCCAATTTTTTAATACCATTTACGAGTTTTAACATCATTATAATTAATGTTAAAAAAAAACATCATTATAATTAAATTTTCAAATCCTGGTATCTCAATCTAAAGATCGAATCATTCAACCAGTATATTAAGAACCGATTGACGTCTTCTGCATATATAATGGACATTTTTACCCAAAAATATATAATGGACTTGTTTTTTTTAACGTAAATAAGGGACTTGTTCTTGAAAAAGCTTTGTATTTTGCCGGTTCTAAAAACTTATAGTAAAGCGACTGTTTTCTCAAAAACTTTCTAAACATTTTATTATCGATGCACAAAACCAAACTACTTCTCAAAGGCTTAGTACTTGCAGGTTATATAACTTACACGCCACCTATTTCATATTAAGTGTTATTTTAAAATTAAAATAAAATTATTACAATTTTATTTTACATTTTCAATGCATTTATTTTATGAATTTTCTAATTTACCCTTAAGCTTTTAAATTATTAGTTAAAAAAACTAAACAAAATAATATATTAAGTAGAAGTAAAACAGAAAATTAATGGTTTGTTAATATGTGTGAAAAAAATTCTAATGATAATTTTGTGAAACAAAAGAAAAAATAAACAATATTAACAGTTTGTAAAATAATATTACAGTGGAATCAAAACGTTTATATTAAATAAATATTAACTACTCTTTCCGTTTCAAAAATACATGTTTTAGAGAAAAAAATTGTTTTAAAAAAATACATTTTTAATATTTTCAATGCATTTTTTTCAATTAGTAATAGCTAATTGTAAATTTCATGAAAATTAATTAATTTATTGGTTTAAAACTATGAAAAATAGATAATCACAAAAACTATGCACTTAATACTGTAATTTAATATGTTTTATTAGATGGGGTCTGGACTCCAACGTCGCTTGTGATTATTCTCCAGCTCTCCGACATTGTCGTGAAGGTTTTACCGACGCGTTCAAGCATCATCTCGAATTCGCTGTCATCTTCTTCTCAAGACCTATCTTGTTTAGTTTATTTATATGTTGTAGTTTATGCTTATTGCCAAAAAGGATAGATAATTCCCCTTTGCCCTTGTATTGAAGAAGATCAAGATTGAATGAAAGTTAGTTTGTGTTAAAAAAAATATGTTTTATTAATCTGTGTGAAAAAAAAAATAAAACATGTACTCCATCTATTTCATTTTAAGTATTGTTTTGGGTTTGTGTACACAGATTAAAAAAATAATTAATTTTATATATATTTTTATATAAAAACACTATTACTTATACACCTAACCATATTTAAACCAATATAAAAATAAATTGCTGAATAAAATTAATAAATTTTGTATTAAAAGTAAAAAAAACACTTTTTTGTAACGAAATTTTTTTTCTACGACGACACTTAATATGAAACGGAAGGAGTATCATTTTAAATCAGAGAGAATATTTATTAATACAGATTGGTGAACTGTCTCGAATATTTCATATTTAGCATTGAAATTTAATTCTCTAAATTTAATAGCAAGTTAATAACAATCTATTGAAGTGTTCCGAATATTTCATATTTCACCGTTTTAACAGAATCCAATGTTACTGGAAAAAATATTCAATAAATGATACCGGCGGTATTACTGTATTAGCAAGTTAGCTCTCACTTTCAGACACATTTATAATATCATTTAATTACACACTCGTGTATTTTGACTGGAACTATTGCTTGTTCCTTACGTTTGTTGCACCACAACGACCTTTGTCGTTAATTCACCTAACTTGGTAAAAACAAAAGTACATGTACTTTTTGAAAACTGGCCTAACAAAAGTAAATGTCTTTGTTGGGGGGGGGGGGGGGGGGGGGGGGGGGGGGGGAGGGGGGTGTATTGAATCTGAAATTTAAAGTAATTTGATTTTTAATCAGTTTGTAGATAATTACATGAGAATTAAGGAATTTGGTGTAATTTTTGTTAAAACACTCTAGAATCTCATCTAAAACAATGAGATTTTTATTTTTATTTTTATAACTAAAGAACTCCCTCCAAATATTCTAGAAATAATTAAAGTACTCTAAAATTTCCAACTTAAATTTTGTTCAATAACAGTAGATTTCAGAGTGTTTTATGAAATGACAAGTTCAATAACATTAAATTTTAAAGTGTTTTTTAAAATTCATGTTTGAATAACAGTGGATTTGTCATTTTAATAAAAATCACTTGAAACTCTTAATTGAATACACCCTCCTTAGATTATCAGTTATATGCATGCTGTGCAATAGAATTGCTAGTCACATATATATAAAAAATTCTCATATGTTTACTAAAATTTAGAAAATATTCTTTCCACTTAAGAGATTATATGAGAATAAAAAATACCATTTTTGAACTTTTATAGAAGACAATTATGAAGAAAATAAATTATATATATAAATATATACATAGTCTATTATAAATAATTTATTTTGCTAATATTACGAACGATCTTTCTATTTTCGTTTTATGTTATTAACACTCTTTTAAACCAAATGAATTGGCCTATTTGCAAAATTATTGGAATATTAAATAAATAAATAAGATATCACATCTTCAAATTTTGCTGAAAGATAATTATTTTTAAAAAGAATTAAATTACATGGTATATTTTTGCTTTAGAAAATATACAAGTATAAGTGTTCAGAAAACTTTTAATTATTAAAAAAAAAACTTTTGTAGAATGTCGTACTCAAATAAATTGTTGAATCAAAAATGAATAAATAAACAGACTCAATTCTGGCTGAATAGGAAATCTAAACTGAATTTCAACAGTTTTAGTCAATAATGACACAATAATTTCAAAATTTATCAATAAAGAAAACTTCAAAAAGTCATGTCAGTTCCATTTAGATTTTTTTTAAAACTTTTTCCTTGTTTTTAATAATTCCTGTTACTAAAATTTTTTAGTTGTGTTTTCTTTTTTCCAAATAACAGAAATAATAAGAGGGAACTATTTATAAACATTAAAAACGAATTTAAAAACGAAAATATATTTATATAGAATGTGATTTCATAAAAAAAAATTCGCAAAATAATCTTAAAATTAAGAAAAGAAACAATATTCTCTTTAAAACTTAATTTAAGTAACATAAAATATATTTCCAAAGTAATAAATATTTTTTTATATCTATCTATTTTCTTTGATGAAACAAAATATATTTATATATAATGTGATTTCAATGGAAAAGAAAGTTCAAAAATAATCTGATATTAATTAAGAAAATTATTTAAAATATTACAAAATATACTTAAACGTCTAAGATGAAGAACTGAACTAATGTGATAAATTAAACTTATTCAATTTAGATTTATTAGAATATTAAAATAATTATACTTCAATTTGAATTTGAAAAAAATATGTAACTCAACATTCTTACAAAATGAGTAACTCAACAAGTTTAATTTCTTATATCTGAAATAAAAGAATTAACAAAATAAAATAGATATTTTTATAATAATATTTTACTTATTTTATAGATATAAATTATGTGATGAATCAAAACATATTAATTTAAAAAATATATTAACCAATTTTCACAATTTAATTCTTTTATAAAATTATATATAGGGATGAGATTTGAAAATATTATTGTTACATTTTTTTTATACAATTTTGAGTTAAACACTTTAGTTAATTTGTTATTTTATTCTTAAAATAATAAATATTAAATTATACATAATCTTAATATAATATATTTACATATCTAACCAAACTAATGCAAGTAAAAAACTAATCAAAAATTAATCTATTTAGAACAAAAAATATTATATTTGAATTCAGAGGAGTAAATGCAATCCAATATATCCAAGTGATAACAAAACCGACTAAATATTACATATCTAAAATTATATTTCTAATTAAAATAAGATAATATTATAAAATAAATTAAAACTAAAACTAAAATATCAATCACTTATTCCAATATATTTAATTTATAAATATTATATCTGTGCATAGGTACGGGATTATCACCTAGTATAGTATCGTATTATATGCATCTATGTATATGATCAATATAAAATGTACTAACAATAAATTGATTTTGTGGTTAAACTCTTTGGCTATCTTCATTATAACAATCAGAGATTTTAGCGAAAAAAAAAAACATAAAAATCAGAGATCATAGATTTGAGTTGGAAGGCTTTTTTGTTTTGAGTAACTAAGGAATTTTTTCTTTAAAAAGAGAAAATATATAGTTTGGGTTTGCCGAGAGATATGCGCAATTAGCTTATGAGCCTAGAATTTTATAATCACAAAAATATAATAAATGTAATCATTTTTTTTGACAAAATAATAAATAATAAATGTTATCATGCCTACAATATGTTTCATTTTCGTCTCTAGTAATATTATAACTACATATCGATATGCGTATTGGTATTTAAGTAAAACATGCACGCAACATAGTTATCTTGCATTTACCGAAAAAAAAAAAAAACAGATCTATCTTGCTAACTGTTTGATGATTTGAGACAAAGAGACCAAAACAAATTAGAAGCTTCCCAATTTATATTATCACACATCCACATAGACCATTGAGATTTTGCCAAGTGCATGCATGTTATCGCTTCATCACAATTAAGCCATTAACAAAGATGGTTTAGTCTCATATTTTTTGTTTGTTTTGTTTGTTTGGTCAGAGATCTTTGTTGTTAACGTCTTAAAAAAAAGTTACACACCTAATTTTTTTTGTCAACAAAATAAGCTGTTTTTTCTCCGTATATCATCAAGAAAAGACACGTATTTAGATGGATAATGGAAGGGCGGTACCGAATCACCTTGACTTGACTTTGCGTATACCACATATATATACATACATATTCATGAAAGAAACATATTTTCTTTGTAATCAAGTTCTCAAACTATTAGCTCCTTTTATTTTTTTCTAGCTTCCTCAACAAATAACATTTCTAAAGAGATGGGAAAATCTTCAAGCTCGGAAGAAAGTGAAGTGAAGAAAGGACCATGGACTCCAGAGGAAGACGAGAAGCTCGTCAGCTATATACAGGCGCACGGTCCCGGTAAATGGCGAACCCTTCCCAAAAACGCCGGTAAGTTACTACCACTTTATAAGTTATAAGAATCTAGCTACTACCCTTAATATATATACGTACGCACAAACCCTAGCTAAGATCTATAGCCTACGATTGTGCTCTTGCGTTTTGTGTTCACGTTTGTGGTCTAAAAGTTACGAATAATCATTAGCATTTTATCATGTTAAGTGTCAACACTTAAGCATGTAAACATACGCGCAAACCGTAGCTAAATCCTCTAAGCTACGATTATTTTCTTGCGTTTAATGTTTACATCAACACTTGCCCTTAAAATTTAATAATAATAATAATAAAGATTAGCATGTTACATCATATGAACGTCTATGTTAGTATTACCTTTAAATTAATCATGGTTCTAATTCCATTTTCTTGGTGTAAATCTTGAAAAGGGTTAAAAAGATGCGGGAAGAGTTGTAGATTGCGATGGACGAACTATCTAAGACCCGATATTAAGAGAGGAGAGTTCTCTCTTCAAGAGGAAGAGACTATCATTCAACTCCATCGTCTTCTTGGAAACAAGTTAGTCTTTCTTCAACTTGTTTTTCATCTCATTTTAGTTTATACTAATTGTTTAGTGATTATTGTGTGTAAATATTATTAAAACTAAACCAGTGACATAGTTTTCCACTACTACACCTACTTTGTTGGACTTCCATGTCTTTTATATTTTCTATAAAAAATACTAGTTGCATATTTTATGTAATTCAACTAAAAGACAAGAACATAAGTACTATACCAAAGTCAAATGTCTAAAGTTAAGCTTGCGATCTACAACTGTTTACGAAACCAATCCATATCTTAGCAAGTCAAAACTTTTTCATTCCATTTTATTTTTAAAATCTAACTTGTTTTTTTTTCTCCTCTATGTATAGATGGTCTGCCATTGCTATTCACTTGCCAGGAAGAACAGATAATGAGATAAAAAATTATTGGAACACTCACATAAAAAAGAAACTCTTACGAATGGGGATTGATCCGGTGACTCATTGTCCAAGGATCAATCTTCTTCAACTTTCCTCCTTTCTCACCTCATCTCTCTTCAAATCTATGTCACAACCAGTGAACATTCCGTTTGGTCTCGCTAATACAAGTATTAATCCCGAACTCTTGAATCAACTGAATACCTCTCTAAGCAATGTTCAAACCGAATCATACCAACCTCACCAAGCAAACCAACAGCTTCAAAACGACCACCAAACCAGTTTCACCGGTTTGCTCAACTCAACACCACCGGTTCAATGGCAAAACAATGGAGAATGCTTGGAAAATTATCTCAGCTACACCGTTTCTGGTGGCCAATCTATTAACCAGGTCCCTCTAACGGGAAACTACTCATCGGCCATTAATGACGGTGAGAATTATAAGGTCGGGTGGAATTTCAGTTCTTCAATGCTACCGAGCAGCTCGACTCCGTTGAATTCATCTTCCACGTCTTTTATCAATGTTGGAAGCGAAGATGACAAAGAGAGTTACGGAAGCGACATGTTGATGTTTCATCATCATGATAATAATGCTTTGAATCTATCATAATATGTTTCTTCTTCTTCTTGATCCTACTTGTTTTTTTTTTGTTTTTTATTGAGGTTTGTAATTGTGTTACATATTTGAAGAATTTGATCTTTTTTTATCTTGGATATGTTATGCTTTAATTTTACTTCTAGTATCTTATAAAAAAAAATAGTCCGAAGAATTTTACGCTTGTTTACTCTCAAAAGGTCAGAAGATGTATTTTATCTGAAAGAATGTAAAATTTTATCCATTTGAATAAATCATCTTGAATTTTGATAGTTAAGAATACAGTTAATGTAGCAGGACATAAAAATGATTAGATGTAACTGGTCCTTTACTTATAAAAGGGTAGTTATCATGCATTCTTACGATAATTTAATATATATAAGGAAAAAAGAAAAAGAAATGATAAACTTGTATTCCCGTGCATAATGTCCGATACAGCTTTAAGATAGCTTTCAATAGTGATCAATTAAAAGTACATGTGTATAAGAAATTAAACTATGAGATCTATAGTCAACGTTGCGCGAGACACCAAACCCCAATTATAAATCTGTTCATACAGTTGTATGAGATGTATAGTCAATCTTTGTTCCATCAATTATTATTCAAGTTGCATCTATTACTTAACATTAAAGGCGTAACTTAAAGAAAAAAAATGACTGCTAACTACAGAAACGAAACATCAACTACATGGTCACACAGCTGACAAATTTATTGTATCAAAACTACACAGACTATATGATTCATATGATAACATCCATACATTAGTACACTACCGATGATAATTTCATATATATCACTGATTATAATTTTCTTAAAATCGTTTGTGAGTACTGCCAATATATGCCAGAAATGGTTTTCCTATACATCATAGGTAAAGATATTACATATCTAGCCGGTCCTGACACTATACAGGCTAGAAGCAAAATAAAAAATTGGCCATTTTATTGTTAAAAAAAAATAAAATAAAATTAAAACATGTAACTAGTAGGATTCGAAAATGGTTTAATCGGGAGGAGATTTGTTTCAGGGAAATGAACCACTAGCGATAGCTTTACTAAATTTGCGACCGATATTTTAATTATTTAAATGCGGCCGGAAGCATGGGCATCATCCGCTTGGCCTAAGGGCCGGCTAATCTACATATTCTACTATAAGAAATGAAATTATCACTATATATATATTGATAATTGTTTGTTTTGCTAAATAACAATAACTATTAGTTCGTAATATTATTCCGTGATAAAAAAAAACTGTTTTAAGAAACGGAAAAAAATGCAATAAGGACATTATTAAAGTTAGATATTTCTATGAAATTCGAGAAAGAAAATTGTTTTTTTATCAAGTATAGATATTATAAAGCAGAAGGACAGATATATTGATCAAAGAGAAGGAGGTGGAAGAATTATAGGGTCGCAACAACAACGATAATAAGGTCGTTTAGAAGGACCTTCTGGGTCAAAGCAACTACCATCTTTATAAAGCAATCCTATACAAAATTTGTTACATTCTGGATTATGAAACGTTGCGTTACATCCCTCGTAACAAGTCGGAGGCACAATTCTCGCGTTTATTCCTATACATGCAATCATGCAAAGTAATTTAAAAAAAAACACATTAATGAGCAAACAACTTGAGTCTTGATTCTTGAATATGTGACTAATGTAACAACCATAAAATATAAATAGACATACCGGAGAAAAGATCGTAGGAGATGGACATTGTAACCACGAGCGCAAATGTAAGCAACACTTTTGAAGAATCCATTTATAAAATAAGTCTCTCTGGCACTCAACTTTTTAAACTAAGCTCTATTAACAACCCAACCTCTATTATATATTCAAGACAAGATGTAGGTTTGTGTGATTGAGGATGAAATGATCCATTAATATATGGTTAAATAATACGGTCAACAGCAAATTTCTGTGAGTCTGTCCAAGATCTAAGCCTATCCAATTCTTTTTTTTGTTTCTTTCAATTTTGTTGATACAATAAATGTGCATCTTGGACTAAAAGATAAAGTCTTCGTTTGCTCATCAGAAATATCTCATTTAAGGAAATAATCCAGCAATAGTATGACAAATTTAGAAGGCTGACTAAACATTAGCAAGCTTTTGTATTCAAGTCAAAGTAGTATTCGTGTATTATGTAAACATGATGAAGTAGTTTGTATGAATTAAGTAAATGATTTAAGTAATACAATCTAAGACAATCCTTCTATAGTTCCAAACCCTGTACAGATGAGAACAAAAATGATATATAATGTTTAACAGATTGTTCGATTACCTATATAAACTAAAAAGTAAAACTATATTAGATTTTGAAGTGTGCTTTGAAAGCGCATGATTAGTTTTAGTTTACAAAATTTTGTTAAGAAAATTACAATTTATTATATGATTTCTGAATTTAAATTATATATATGTTATAATTAAATTTATGTAAATGGCTTATTAAAAAAAATTAATTTATGGAAATTAATTGAACTTACTTTTTGGTTTTGAGGAGAATAATGATCTGTATTATTCTAATTTTAAATCCAAATATTCACAAATTAGATAGGAAACTTATTCAATGTGTATTTTTGAGTTTTATGTTTTTTTTATAAATTTTTAACAGAATTTTAAGTATTATTTAAAAAATTTAAAATATATATAGCGAATTTTTCAATACAAAAAAAAATTCTAAAATTTTGTTTAAAGGGGGGGGGGAGCTTATTGAACTGATAATTTGAGAGGATTTCGTTAAATACAAAATTCAAAAGATTTTTTAAAAACTCGGGATTTAAACAAAATTTTAGGGAGGTGGTTAAAATGGATTTAGGAGTTTCAGATATGAATAAACTTTAAATTTCTTTTATGAATTAACCACAGAAAATCTGGAAACAAACCTTTCTATGACGAGTAAACAAAAACTTTAATTATCTTAAGAGGCTCATCATCACAGTGAATAATACTGCAACATATGAATCATCATCAGATCAAGTAAAAAAAATTTTGTTAAAAGAACATAACCGAACCATGTCAAGTGTATATCTAGCAGTGGGTCCAGGAACCGACGTGGTGAAAACGTCTGCGACTAGCGTTTATTGATAGTGGTTGGAGATGACGATAGTCAGTGGTGATAGCACGGCTTTATGGGATCACATAGGGTAATAGAACTACATCTAGTCGCATTCGTATTTTTTTACGGATGATAAGACGAAGAGGATGAAATCCCTTTTTTATTTTTGTGAAATACCATCTCATTAGGTGGTATTTGCTCTAACTGAATTTTGACTACAAAATTTATTTTAGATAATCCAAAATAATTCTTGATAAATATTATTTATGAAATTCTAATTTTCCAATAAGGGGTGATTTAATGGGATTTATACAAATGATAAGTTCAATAACTATGGATTTGTAAAAGGTTTTATAAATACTAAATCCAATAAGGTAAGATTTGCCAAAAAAAAAACCAGAATTCTTTCAAATACCTAATTCAATAAGCCCCTCTAAATATTTTTAAAAAATTCCGTTTAAATTTTAATATTCTGATTTTTTTTTATTTTTGAATTATTGCTAACTATTACTTTTAAAATATTTCCTTTAAATATTTTAAATGAAGTATACTGTAAAATTAATGAGTCTGTGCTATTTTGTGTGTATATTAAGTTATTTAACTTTATTTATTATTCAAAATAATAATTTAATTATGCATACTAAATATATATATATATATATATTATATAATTTTATTATAATTTAAAATAAATATTAAGAATTAAAAATTTGATATTGGATAAGAATATTTAATCACATAAAATACGAATATATATATATATTATGTATTTATGTTTAAAATAATATTTTTTTATATGCAACCTTATAATATATAACTAGATTTTGACATGCGCTTCGAAAGCGCGGGTTATTTTGGATGATAAAGAAATTTTGATATGAAATAGTATTTTTTGATTGTTGTGTATTATTATGTTACAAAATTGTATTATATCAAAAAGAAATTAATTTTTTTGTGTAATATATGAATTAGTTTATAGGTTCGGGTTTTGTATGGATTCAAGGCAAGGTATCTATTGGGTATTTTTGGACCCGCAAGTCTCTATCGAGTCTAAGTCCTACCCGAGACCCAATCAAGTATCCAAAGCACCAAAAATATGTTGTGTTTATTAGGTATATTTTCATATTTTGAATATGTTTTTGATATTACGGATCATTTTTAATTTTCAGGTTTAGGTTTTGGGTTATCATTTCGGGTTTCAGGTAAAATTTCATTTAAAAAAAAAAAAATTGGTAGTCGGATTAAAATTTAGGTATTATTTGGTTCTTCGGGTCAGATTTTGAAGTAAAATTTTATGACTCTTTGGATATTTTAATATTTACGGTATTCATTTGAGTTTTTGGGTATGTTTTCGTGTCAGTTATTTTTCAGGTTTTCGAGTATTTTTCAAATTTTTGGATATTTCAAATTTTTTCGGGTTTAAATGTTCTAACCGATCAGACCCGTTATGTATCCAAAAGTTACATGTATATTACAGATATTTGAAGTATGGATCCAGACCTGAAAGAAAACCAACTTAAACTCAAATCAAATATTTTCAGATACGGTCCAAATATCTATAACTTAAGGACTCATACCCGAAATGAATTGATCCGTACCCAACCCAAAAAATCGATGTCTATCCTTTAATATTTTGTGTGTATTTTTTAATAGTTACATTTGTTAAATTGGTGAGACTTGAGATTTTGTTAAGTTTGTGAGACTTGAGATTAATTGGCATACTTAAGATAAATTAAAAGAATATATCTATAGGATTTTTAATAGGTTTTAAAATTTTATTAAATAATTAAATTTTATCATAAATATTTTTAGTTTTAAATATTTTTTGTACCTATTTTCCAAAACTGTTAGATTAATGATTTTACTATTATGATTTTGTTTTCGTATCATAATATGCTTCCTTATAGTACTTCTTTCTTTAAACTCTAAGAAATAATGTATGATCATAAGTACTTATGTTGTAATAAACATCAATTAGTTTCGTAAGCTGCCATTTAATATTAGATTAATTATTGTTTGGAAGTAGTGTTTCTTTTATATGGATTAGTAACACTAATTAACATAATTAACGTAGTGGGTTCCTTATAAATAGGAATAGATATATTTTGATTGATTAAGGAAAATATTTAATAAAACATATTATTAATGAATGGGCCCAACAATTTTGTTTAAGTAGATTTTTATGAATTCTTCCCTTTTAATAGTATAGATATAAGAGCATATTTTTATATTTTATTATAAATTTATATTTTGTGACCAACAATGACGAAAATATCTTTAATAAATTTTAATCATGTTTAAAATTTTGGTGACATAATCAGTAAATTACGTAATACTAAAGTTATTTACAAAGAGTACTTTTTATTTTAATAAAATAGATTGAAATCCTTCGAAGTAACACTATGGTGTACACATAACAGAAAATGAAGCAACAGTTTTCACATTCTTGGATCTGTTTGTAACATCAGTAAAAGAAGAAAACTATTTCATCAAACAAACAAACAAAAAGAAGAAAACTAATTATTTAATATTCTGGAGGAGGATATGTTTATGAATTATATACTACCCAAGAAAATGGCGTGCCAAAAATACCAAAAAACTATAATGCATCGACCAGGGAACAAAGATGGAACTCACAAGCCAAGAAAAAAAAACATAGAGATTCACGAAACATGACAGTCTTGGTAATTAAGTAACAAAGACTTTGCTTTATTCTCTAATTGTTCAAACACTCATGTATAAATCATTTTGTACAACAACAATACTTGAGAGAAGTGGGGATTCCAAAACCAATACAAGAACCATCTTTGTATGTCTTATTCAAACAAATCGTTTTGCACTCTTTGTCGCCAAGTTTAACAGTGCAAGGATTGAAGCAAATGGAGGGTTCGTCCGGTGCAAAGTTGCCTATTAAAAAAAAACAATTCATTGATAAAGTCATATTAACACAACAAATACAATTATTTATGATATATTTCATAACCATTTTTTTATTAATTCAAATATTAAGAAAGCTTTTATGAAAACAAGGATATGTTTTATAATTTGGAGGGTTATTTTAATCAAAATTAATACTGATATTCATATCAGATATATCAACAATAATGTAAATATTTTTTACAAATATGTATAAATATCCGGAACGAGATACTGATATTCATATCATATTAAAATTATATCCACAATAATGTAATTTTTTTTTGGCAAATATGCATAAATACCCGGAACGAGATCAATTGTTTGGCAATGAATGGAAGAAACCACCATGAAAACGGAGAAGGTGAACAAAAGCAACATTGTTGAGAAATTCATCTTTATATAATTTGATTTTAAACACGGCTTAACTGATTTTTGTTAAGTTTTCTTTTCTTGCTTTATTAATTCACAAGAATGTATTAGTCTATTTATAAATGCACCAAATTGGTTTTGGTCATCCTTCATGTTTATAACCAATAATTTTGTATATACTCATACAATATATATAAAGTATTATATATAAGGTATGTTTAACAGTAACAACAAATATATATATATAAGGTATGGTCAATTGACCATGATAAAATTATAGACTTTTGTGATATAATTTTTGATTCTGAACCTTAATTAGAAATGTTTTCCCTTTTAGAACATTAACAAATAAGTCAGGTTATTGATTTGGTGACTATGTTTTAGTCATAGAAATCCTTTAAGAAAAAAAACTAAAGTAATATTGTAGAATTAGATAGGGGAAATTTTATGTTTACCACTTTAGTGGTACCAATTTTCATCTTTACCAACACTAAATGACATTTTCAAAAATATCTTCTTCATTAAGTGGCAAAAGACTCTTATACCCTTGTTATATATATATATATAATAAATCATTATTTAAATAAATAAATAAAAACATATTTTTTTATGTTTTCTAATTATACTTTTTCAAATTTGAATTTTTTATAATTTTTTATAATTTTTTTATTACTTTTTTCAAAATTTCTTTTTGAAAATCAAAAATTATGTTTGAAACTATTTTTTTTTTTTAAATTATATTTTTTAAGTATTTATTTATATATTTATTAGAATCCTAAATTTTACATTCTAAAAACTCTACTCCACCCTTCAACTCTAAATCCTAAGTCTAGATTAGTTAATCCTAGGGGTATAAGTGTATTTTACCCTTCATTAAAAGTGAGGGTAAAAGTGGTTAGTGTAAACATGAAAAATGATACTATGAATGTGGTATTTGTGGCAATTTCCCAATTAGATATATCAAATCCTTCAGCTTGAGTAGTAAAGCAAGGCCGGCCCTGGACCAAAGCCCGTAAAGCAAAGACTGTAGACGCCAAAAAGTATAATAAGTTTAGGGACGCCAAAATTTCCGAAATATGTTTTAGTCTAGTGGTTTGTAATCTTGTCTGCTTGTCCTTCATGGAGTTGGTTCGAACCCCTGTTCTAAAAATCGGCCGCCTAGGCGCTACGCGTCACTCTTCCGCTCCGATGTATGCCAAATCGGTTAAAAAATCAGATATCCGATTTTCTCCGCCTACACTGCCTAGACCGCCTAGGCGGTCGTCTAATCTATTTTTAATTATTATTATTTATTTTATTTTTAATAATATTTTTATTTATTTATTTGATCTGAACTTTTATAAATATCATTTATATTCATAATTTTGATGAAAATTATACTATATTAAGTTTATATATTCTATTTGTGTGTTTTATACAATCTTAAACATGAAAATGTATTAATGTTATACACAATTAAAGATTAACATGTTTTATAACATAGTGAACAATTTAAAAATTTTACCCCGCATAGTTTCCTATTAATCCCTGATTTTCTCTTTATGCGCTGGGTCCAACCCAACCGCCCGACTAGCGCCTAGCGCGTTCCCGAGCAGGGTTCGAACCCACTTTCTTATTTTCCTCCTTTTCTTATAACATTTTCCTTTTCTAATCATAATCTAACGATTGCTAAAAGTTGGATATACTCAAATTCTAGCTATGCCACGTAGGATTAATAAACCAATAGAAAAGAGCCAGCTGGCCCATCTAACCTAAGCATCCTTATTTCTTCAGTTTTTGTCGCCGTAGTGCTTACAGATTCTGGCTTTTCCACTTCCTCCATTTCGTCGCCTTTCAGCTTCTTTTTCAGATTTAAATCGCTATCCAACTTCTCCTCCTCCCACTGGATACATCTATTATTGCATTCATGATTCATCAAATCAAAGACAAGAACTCCACGAATTACTATTCGACTTCCCCTCTCCACACTATATATATACACGCCAATGTCGCCACTCTCTAATACTGCTCAAATCATTTCCGAGTTGGAGTATGAACTGGAGGGGAGCATAAATGTCTGTCCATGGCTAGGTGCTACTTCTGCAGTCCCAACTATTTTATGTTTTATGTCAAAGAAACTATTTGCATTAGGATCTCTAACTAATGAGTTTCAACCTGTCCATACCGGACTTTCTGAAACCTTTTTATCTTATTTTCTCAGATCATGGTCGGAGGAGTAAGGAAAGAGAGCTACTGAATTTACCGATCCGCTTTGAAAGTCAGGTTTCCATGTCAGTCCTAACTTTGTGGCCTTTTCTCATCCGACAGAAGAACACTAGGTAAAATTTAGTTTAAGAAACCTTCTATTTGATTGAAATCTGGCTCCTCTTATTCAGTGTTCCCAATTTGTTTATATCACAGTGCTGCAACTGTAATTAACATCTCAAGCAACATAATATTGCCCAATCAGATGATATGGAATTACTGTTTTTCCTTTCAGAGCACGAGAATAGCAAAAGTTTTTCGTTTTTAATTTCTGGAAGCTGCTCCCTACTCCACGTTCGTTGTCCCTAACTCTCCTCTCTATTATGCCGCCGGCCAAGGCCACCACGAGGTAAACCAGTTTGTAAGATCTCAGAGATTCCAACAAGTTCTGACCTTTATGGTAATGCTGAATTGACTATGATGATCTTAATAAAGCTTTTGTTGTTTATATTCATAAATAGTTATATCTGTTGGTGGAATCAGGAGTTGATATCATCAATCTCTGGAACTACCGCGGAAAGGTAATAGCTCTTTAGACGGCTTTGATGCAAGCTTGCCAACATGGTCATTGGGAGGTCGGTTGATTCTCATTCATTTTGGTGCTAATGTAAGCACTTGATAAACTTTTATTCTCACAGATTGACATAGTGATTTTGTTTTATTATTGGGGTTGATATAATCACATACCATATTAGCTTAAATAGTAGTACTGCTCTGTATCTTGCACCTCAAAATGGTCATCCTCGGTGTAGCAGGATATTGCTTTCCGAGTATATAATAAGTGTCCCCAATTGCTGGAGCCTGTTGAAGAGTAACTAATCCTCAGTTGCTGGATTTGGTAGAATGTTTAATAGTGTTTTGAAATAGTTAAAGCTTATGGCTTCAGTTGACATGATTAGCTGAAGATATCTTTCAAATGTATGCAGTGTTCTTCACGAGGTGATAAACAGAGCATCAGATGGAGGAATAACCCCTCTTCATGTGGTGGCTCTGTAGGGAGCTTTTGTTGCTCATGTCACTGTGGAAGATGGAACCACCATAGATCTTATAGGTATTATCATATTATCTGATTGATGCTGAGATTTTTAAGGGATATTTTGGAGGTATACTATGTTTTTTCCTCAAATCTTTCTCTGTTTAGTAACTGTATACACACTACTATGTTTGTCATACAAATTTAGATCCTGAGACAAACGCATGGTTAGAGCAACACAAACATTTTGTGTGATCACCTCCTTCACCAAGCGCATGCATATGAGATTATGATTGTGAACAACAGTACAGCACGGTTGGTTCTCTCACTCACGCAAGACATGAGAATTAATTTGTATATAAACAATTGAAATGTTTGGTGAGCCACTATTCTACTTTATATCGATGTGTACGGTTGAAATGTTTTGACTGCACGTCAATTTGTGTTGTTATAAATAAAGTGGATCAAATATGTTACCATTAAAGATTAAGTCAATGCAATGTTTACGTAAATAGTAAAAAAACAAAAAGAGATAATTTATGAAGCTTAAACTAAGTTAATACAACAAAATAAATTGAATATAAACAAAATGAAATTATATCCCAACTATTCACACGGTATCTGATTTTGAATTATTTTATAGATTTACATCTTATATTGCTATCATATTCGTCCGTCCTTCTATACGAGACAAATAAAAATTGTGTTCAGACAATTACTGAGCACTAAAGCCCTCCGAAAAAATAACCATGCTACTCGCAATCATCAATCTCATAATATATAGAAGTTAAAAACCCATTTTAACTAGGGAAAATTGTTTTTTTTAAGGCCAAAAAAATGGTAACTATGTTTACTAATTTCTATTTTGTACTACTTTTACCTCTAATGCCCTTTACTATTTTCGAAAATAAATCAAATAAATAGTTTTACAAATTAAAAAAAAAAATTGGAAAAATAGTAATTATTGATGAAATATCCTTATGAACTTAGTGATTTTTTTTTGAGTTCTAAAAATATTTAAATCATAATTTCAAATTATGTTCTACATAAAGTAGAATTGACATTTTACAAAGTAGAAAATGAAATCCACTTTTTTATTGAATCTACTATGTTTAGAATACGTGATCTACATGAATAATAGTACCCTAAAATATTTAGAATACACATTATGCGCTTAACTTATCGCTCTAAAACCTGTAGAAATCAAATTCTACACATTACTATAAATCTAAAAACTTGTTGAAAACAAGTTCTACAGATTTACTGTAAATCTAAAACCTGTAGAAATCAAAATCTACACATTACTATAAATCTAAAAAACTGTAGAAACAGAGTTCTACAGATTTATTGCATTCTACGGATAAGAATAATCAGTTCCGAAAAATATGAAAAGAAACTATTTGGAAATATTTAGTTTTCATATATGAAAAAGTAAAATTTTCAGAAAAAAAAATTAAATCGTGGGACATAAAGTGTATGTTTAGTTTTTTTTTTTAATTTGAGGATTTTAATTTTTTTTCTTTTATTTTAAATACTTTAATTATTTATTATATTTTAATATTTACAATTGTTTTGTTAATTGTAATTTCGAATTTATAATTGAATTTGAGGGCATTATTGTCATTTTGAAAATAATTAGTCTAATAGGACATTAAATATATGAGATTAGTCTAATGAGACATAGTTACCATTTTTTGGCCTAAAAAAATAATTTTCTCTTTTAATTATATAACATATCCTACAAAACTAATGCAAAAGAATGGAGAAAACAAGATTGCTAATAACACCATCAAGATGATTTACTTCCATTGTACCTTTGATATTATTGAAACTTTAAAAGGAAAATTGCAATATAAAAGTGATTTATGAATGCCAGATTCAAAAAAAAAAAATTGCAATATAAAAAAAGTTCTACACCACGATGGATAAGAGTAAGACGAATACAACAAAGAAGAAGACCAAACTACATTCCCCCATATTTTGTTGCGTTGCTCATTTTCTTGATTTTAAAATTATAAACATTTAATGATAACACAAATTGTATGCTGAAGGGAAAATAGAATTCTATTTTGCAAACTTACAACAAACAAAACCGGGAAGTTTTCGTCACTATTCTGACAAAATTTGTAAGAAAAAAAAATATACAGAATATTTTTAGAAATTTAATACAAAATCAAAAACACATTAGAAAAGTATTTTTTAGATCCAACATTTTTGAAATTGGAATAAAAATTCCTACAAATTTAACTCATGTATACTTATACTTCTAGAAAGATTGGTTTTATTGGTAAGAATTTAAACTCTTAGCCACTAATTATATATTACGAACCAGAATGAACAAATGAGTTAGGAAATCAAAATTTTAAATGATTGGAGTATTAACCTATTTTACTGTAAAATATTTTAAATAATGTAATATGTATTTTATCATTATTTACATTTTGCGTTCTAATAAGTTAAAATTCAGTTTAGTAATTTATATTTGCCAGAGTTTCGGATATACATATTACATATTTAAATAGAAATAACATAATACCTTAAAATAAATTAAGGATTTGTGGAAATAAACCCGGGCATAGTCCGGGAAAAGCTCTACTAACAATTAAAGCTTTGATTCTCTTGCACGTAAGATTTTGCTAATTGAATTATTATCCCCTTTCTTTTTTTTTTATTTCTTCCTAGCTAGCTCTCCTTTCTTTTTCTTTTTCTTTTTCTTTCTGCCCATATTTGTTAAAAGTGATGTTATAACATTTAAATTAACTATAATATGCTTGGACTCAAATCCCTCGGTTGCCCAATGAAAAAAAAGGACTCAAATCCCTCAACCATAACAATTTTCCTTTAAACAATTAACCCTAATCACCAGTTGCTCATATGACACGTTTCATTGTGATTAAATCTTCTTTTGTAAGTTTTTGTATTTTTTATAAACTTTTCAAATTTAAACAAACTTAAAATTATCACATAAAAATTATGCAAGGTGAAATTGATATTGACATGATTTTTCATATGTTTTATTCTACTATATAGATTAGAACTTTTTGGTTTTGTAGAAAATGCTACTAGCAAATAGGATTAGAATTATAAATGTTGTCAAAAGCAATTACAAAAATTGATGACATGCTTAAAATTCTAAGAAAATGCATGGTTTGATTATCGATAATTTGGATTATAGTTGCTTCTGTAGAAATAAAATTTTCATTGAATTCCATAAAGGATTATATAACGTAAAACTATTTCTCATGAGCAATAGATTATATATGAATTAACTAAAATACTTGATTATTTGAAATTAGTAAACTGCTTTTATGAAAAAATCAAGACTGATTTTTTCACAAATAATATTTTGATATTGTTTATTTTATTAATTTCAGTGAAAAACAACATAATTTCACGGTATCTTTTAGTATTAATTAACAGAGTTTTTAGTTTTATAGTAAGGGGACATTATTTTCTTGTACGCTTTAGGCGCCGAATTAGTCCAGACCGGCACTGAGTAGAAAGATGTATGACCTATTGGGAAGTGATTCGAGATACCGTGTGATTGAGACAAAGCACGGAGAAATGTCATGTGGTGATTGCATTGCATGGTCAGTATAAATAAGTCTTTCGGGCCTTGAAAAATTAATGCACCGACCGTTGAAACATTATGGGCCCACGGGCCGAGAAAGCGGGCGTGGGTGGCCTATTAGCCGTGGACGGTCGGGTCGTATATTTTCCCATTCTCAGCTTTTAACTTATGGATCAAAAAAAGACAGAACCTGTAAGGATGATCGGTGACTATGAAGTAGAACCAAAACTGAGCTATCTCCCACCATTAAGAATGCCCCTGACATTTTTTTCCGCTAAATAGGATGCCCCTGATATGGTTTTTGATTTCGACCAAGCAAATCATATATATGTTACACTTTAAACAGCGTTCCTCTCACTGGATCCATTTAATTTTATTGGTTTGTATAGTAGTACTCGCTTCCATCTCTCTCTTTGGTGTAGTGTGCATCGTCATAAGCTATTTCTACTATTTTCTGACAGAAATTTGACACCTTCCAATAAACATTTATTTCTGTTCTTTCATAATATCCATAGAATCCAAGGTGTCACTTGTCTGATTTCTTCTAGGATATCGATTTGTTTTGACATTTCCGTAAGTAAAACATGCTCTCCTAGATAGAACCATGGAGGCCTGAAGCGGGTAACTGAACATTCAGAAGTGTCCACACTTGTTGCGCTATAGAACATTCAAAGCCGGTATGATTCACTGTTTCTACTTCTTCAGGACACAAGAAGTACCACCCCTATGCTTTTAAACCTTGAGTTTGCAGTCGTTTTGTTAGGTAACTTTTGACTCGGAAGACAACACTTTAACTAATATTTTAAAGCTTTAAACTTTCAACTTACTAACATATGTCACCTTCTCTTTACAATTCCGTCTATTTTGTATAGAAAACAGTTAAAAAATTTAGTTGATGGGTCTTATCACTAAAAAACTCCAAAATATTTGTAAGAGTTTGTAAGTTATGATAAAGGTTTATAAATCACCAAAGTTGATAAAATTATTTATAGTAACTTGAACATGTAAGAGATTATAAAGGCATATAAAATCATTTAAAAAGACTTAATCACTTATAAATTAAATATAATAAAGGGAAAAATTCAAAAATAAAGAAATGTTTATAATATTATTTATAAGACCTTTTAAATATTTTATAAAATATTTAAAAGATATAAAATATTTATAAGATTTATAAACAACGTATACTGCTTATAAAGATTTATAAAGTAATTTATTAAGGCTTATAAGTTATTTATAAAAGTTGATAAGCATTGTAGTAAGAATTGCGAATTTTCATAAAATCATTGATAAAACATTTGTAAACATTTGTAAAAAGTTATAAATTTATAAGTTAAGTTTAAAGGCTTGTAATTTTTTTTATGAGTTTAAAAATAATGTATCAATTGGTTATAAAAGTCAAAAGAAATTATAAAAATATTTATAAGGATTTATAATCTAATTTTACAAGTTTTTATAAATTACTTTACAAGTTTTTTTAGTGATAAAATCCCTCAGCTATAATCTTTAATTATTTTTCATTTTAAATAGATGAAATTATAGATGAATGATGACATATGTTAACGGTTTGTAACTTGAAAGTTTAAAACGTTATTGAATGCCCGTTTTGTTATTACAGCTAAAGCTTCATTCATAGTTTTCCAGAATAGGGCTTTTATATCCGGTACTGTATTCAACATTCCCTAACTTCATAATTAACCTGAAAATACAGCTCTTTCTTTGCTCTTCTTTTATGATTTGTATTCGGAAGTTCAAGTAAATAAATATATATATATATCCCAGACCAACTATGTGCAAGAAAATGGTTAATAAAAACAAATGGATTAAGCAAATAACCAGTAATAAAATTATAATATTTCTACGCCACATTTACAGTACAGTTGTACAGATTATATATAAAAAATTACATTATAAAAGTTATAGTGCCAATAATAGATTTTATAAATATAATTTTTTTATCATGCGTATGAAATTCTAAAATAATTTTGCAAGAATGTACACCAAAACCCCTGATGAAGAACTTCACATACTTCGCGGATTATTTAGATTTTAAGTAAAATTAAAAAACAATAAAACTATATATTTATATGATCCTAGCACTAAAAGAATAATATTTATACATAATGTTTACAACGACGAGAATAATCAATAGAAGGTTTGTGAAGAAGTTCATGGTATTGAATGCAACTAGCCAACTACCACCCCTGAAAGCCATTTCCAAACACCGTGTGTTGCATTGCATACTCTGGTACCATGCGCTTACTCTTGTACCAATTTTTGACTCTTTACAATAGTCAAAACACGTCTGAGATTGAGCGTTAATTTTCATCTCTACAACCATGAATCATCATAAGAAATTGTTATTGGGAAAACATACGAAGAGTTACACCAGTAATATATTTAAAAGTATAATGAAACACACCACAAAAAAGGTCATAGGAAATGGCAAACGCAACCACCAGAGAGAACGCAATCAAGTATTTGAAAGAACTCATTTTGAAACTCACTCTGTAGCACTCAAATTTTTAAAACATAATATGGTTTGATGTATATATAAACAAGATATATATATATATATATATATATATACATAATTTAGTTATGGTTATGACCACTTTATTAACAATAATCCATATATGGTTAATGCATCAGGAGCAAGAAATTTTATTATAATTATGCATTGACTCAAAATAATCTAAATAAATTTTAATTATTAAAGAGAGCTTTAAAATGGTTATATCATATTTAGATAAAATGGTCCATGTTCTTAATATATGGTTTATGTAAAACTAAACAAAAGAGATTTATATTAGAAGTATGGTTATGGCCCAATTTATTAACAGTAATTATATTTTAAAGTTAGAAGGAGTAAGTCATTTCCATTATAATTACGCTTTGATTAAAAACCCCAATTAAAAGAGCGTCTATCTATACAATTACATAAGATATCCAAGTTCTGAAGATATGGTTTGATATATAATAATAAAGAAAGCAATATTAAATAAATAAATTTCTTACGAATAACAAAGGAGAGGTTACATAATAGTTAGAGGTCTCGTAACCATAACGCTTTTGTTCTAATATCGTCATATCCATAACTTCTTCCAAGTTGTGTAAGACTACTCAGTCAAACACTGTTTAATGTGCTTTGTGTTTCAGTCCTTTTCTTGTGCCGACGGTTGGGCCAATACATAAGTCCATTGGGCTTGCAACAGATGCATAACAAGAAGAATCATCGTTTTCTTCATACGATTTACAGAATAGTGAAAAGTAAGTTAGAGAAGAGAGAGAAAAGTTGAGAAAAGAGAGCTCAGAGACTATATCAAGATCGATCGGAGAAGAGAACAAGTGAGATAATTTAGCTCATAGTGTCATTATCACTATCAAGGTGTAGGAACCTTATTTTACTACCATAGGACAACTGATATTTGTAAAGAATAATAAGAACATAAATTAAAATTACAATACCGAAATAAAAAAAATAAAGAAGAATTGCAGAGTCGAGATAGTTAATTTCTTTCCTTAAATATTTAAACGCCCCGTAGTGTGACGGTTTCATGGCGCTCAGATTCTCAGGATACAACTGCAGCATTGTTTATGTTTACTATCATCGAAAAACAGAATCTATCGACCCTATTTATGTGATGCATTCTCAGACTCAAAATAAAAAAAAATACTAGCATAACTATTCTGAGTGAGAAAAATGTTTCTTGATTGTATGAATGTGTGTATTTTCTATAATGCTAGCAAGCCTTTTTATAGAAAAATCATGAGAAAAACAAGTATCATTTTTCAACACAAAAAATGAAACCTCCATGGTGCACTAATGGAGTCTTTAATTCTTGCAATTACTATGTGAATTTATTCCACATTTTGACCAAAAAATTAAAGAGTAAAATTATTTTTTGTTTGACCAATTCAAACTAAATAATATACTTTAAAATGGATTTTTTTTTATATTTTATCAATATAAAAGATCAGCATATATTTGATTTAAGTTAATGAACATGAAGTCCAACTAACAAATCAAAACCCAAATCCAAGATCAAATATCTAATGTATGTATTTGCTATTTTATACAAGATTCTCAAATTACACACATTAGACCTCCATTTCTCATTCAAATAAAACTTCATTTTTGACATATGAATACCTTATTCATAATGTTCAAAAAATAGTTCTAACAAAGGATCCCAAGATCAGAGGTGATTTCAGTGTGTTTTCAGGATAAATAAGTTATATTGAGCTTGAGGGATACAGATCCCTCCTCTGTGAGTAGTCACATTGGTTGAACACAGAATAAGTAATCTTTGTGTGTTATGTTATCGTATAGCTCACTGAAATACTCATCGAGATTGGAAATTTGAAATCAATCATTCGTGAACGAACGAACTCAGATGTTGAAACAGCCATAAGAAATCATAATACGTTATCAGAGCATTACCTACATGTTCAAAGGTATGGAAATAGAAGGTACGTGGATCTTAAGGCTTGTTGGTTTATTGAGTTGATTTCCATGTTAGATGTTTAATCATTCGAATTAACAGTTGATTAAGGTCAGTACTGATTTAGATAGATTTTCAAAAAATTATATAGTTTATTTAAATATTTCGGAGTTCATGATAAATTAGACACATATCTATAATTAGAAACGAAAATTATGCATAAAAATTCAGTTAGAATAACCATTGTCTCTCAGATTTTCTTACACCTTTATGATTTTAGAAAAATATTTATTGACAAGTTTTTTTGTTAAATAACAATCACAATTATCTCGATGTAAAAAAAAATCAATCACAATTATGTCATAATAAAAAAATATTATTTTCTGCACAAAAATACAATAAATGCACTAATAAAATTAGATATTTATATGAAATTCTTACAAATTTTTTTATTTTCCTAGATGTTTAAAGCATTAAAAAAATATATATTGATCAAAGAAAATGTAGTTATTTTGGGTTACAACAACAACGCCAGAAATAGGGAGGGATGAGTTCAGGGTCCGTGCAGCGACCATCTTTATAAGACATTCCTCTACACATTTTGTTACATGCTTGATTATTAAACGCTATGTTACATGGCTTGTCGTTGAAACAATCCGGAGGCAGAACTATCGCGTTTATTCCTATTCCTACAATCATACAAAGTAATTTTTAAGATGAAAACAAATTAAAATCAGTACAACTTGAATATGTGATTAATGTAACATTAATAAATTATAGATAGACGACATACCGGATAAATGATCATAGGAGATGGACAATGTAATCACTAGCGCGAATGCGACCAAGAGTTTTGAAGAACCCATTTTATAAATGTCTCGCACTCAATCGTTTTTTCTTTTAAACTATACCAAGAGTTGTCTTCTTTTCTCTTAATATATAGTTTGATGTAAATTGAGTGAGAATAAAAAAGTGATAAATTTATAATTGGAGAATTAATGATCATGAGCTTAGTTTTCTCAGATTCTTTCATTTTTTTCTTATTATCGAGAATCTTTGATCTATATTATTAAAATTGAAATAACTTTTGGTATTGTTTGAAAACATAGATAACAGTATAAATGAAAATTGTTTAGAAACATGGATATCAGTATAAAAAAAGATATAGTGTTTTTATTAATTTCATTAATATAATTACATTAATTGTATTTTCATATTTTACTTAGTTTAACAATTTCATTAATTATATTATCTTAACAATATATCACATCTTTCATTATATTACCATAATAATAATAGTGCAGATTTTATTTATTTGCTAATTAACATTAACTTTGTGCAAATTATAGAATCAAAAATGAAAAATAATTGGGTTTTGCATATGGTTAGACATTCGGTTTAGTTTGTTTTACTAATTTTTTTTTAAATAGTTTCAATCGGTGGAATATTACATAGCCAAAATATAATTCAGAGAATGTTTTGTGAATAAAATAATAACTTAAATCAAAATAATAAAAAAATATTACATTTATTGTCACTTAATTTTTCACTCTGTGTAATTATTTTACTAAATAAAAAATTATTTCTATTTCACTTAATTTAGAAAAACATATAAAAAAAGTTTTTTTTATTAGTTTATAAAATCAGTTAGGCATGAACATTGGGTTATACATTTAGGTATGAGTTATTTTTTTCGGGTATCATTTTTTTTTTAAATTAGACACAGCTTAAATATTATAAATTTATGTGTGGGTTTTGAGTTGAGTCCTTTTGGGTCTGGATGAGCTCGGTTCTGATGTATAGGAACCTAAAAATATCTAAATAACAAATGTATCTGAAATGAGTTCGGATATTTATACCAAAAATTACCATATTACATGATTTGGTCCATGTCTTTTAAATACAATTAGTTATATTACGACACATCTAAAATATGAAAAACTAATTTTAAAAAACAAATATCTTTGTCTAAAAATATAAGAAACAATACGCGCACAGATGCGCGGATCAATCTCTACTTAATACATTAAAAAGTTAGTCAACAATACTTTAAAAAACTATAAACACATAAGCAAATCCAGTTATTGAGTAGTAATACAATTAGGTAACTAAATCTACTTTTTACTTTCTATATCAAATATGCAGATAGTAACTTTTTTTTCATTAGTTTATGTAAACCTAATTAAAGATATAGATACCTAATATTTGCAAATCTATTCTATTAAGAAAAACAATAGATATTCATTGTCTCTATATGTGATTTACCAAAAATACCATTGATTTTTAAAATTCTTAATTATTCATTAATGAAATTTATTTAAAATTAATTCCTAACTTTTTATTTATAATATATTTTACTATTTTGAACTAAATAGATGTTTCTTTTTATTACAAAAGTATAATAACATTAGTTTACATATCTTTTAAAATAATAAATTTATTTCATAATACGTTCTATTAAAACAGAAAATATATAAATTTAACATTGTATGTGTCCCTATCATGTTTTACCGAAAACACTATTTAAATTTTTAAAATTATAGATATTCATTAATGATAATTATGTAAAATGATTTTGTAACTAATCTACTCTTAATATCTCTTAATATCTTTTTTGTCTTAAATATAAATATATGTTCCTTTTATACAACAAAATATAATCATATCTTTTAAATGTATTTATTAAATAATTAATCATCTCTTTCTTATTATTGAAACATTATTATAAATTTATATTAATTTAATTCATTTATATACAAAAATTTAAGAACTCTATGATATTTTTTTTTATATTACTTAAGTATAAGTAAATTATTAAAATAAATGATAAATATGACTAAATGATTTAATTCACCAATTATTTTATAAGTTATAAAATCAAAATTGAAGTATATAATTATGCTTTTATACAAAAATAAACTAAATAAATGTTGATTATTAAAGAGAGCTTTAATTATGTTATATAATTATGCTTTGATTAAAAATTCAGTTAAAAGGGAAATAAATTAGAGTGTGATATGCAATTATAAAAATGGTCCAAATTCTTAAGATATGGTTTTATGTTATAATAAAGAAATTTCTCACAAGTAGCAAGGAAAAGGGTTTGTCATAGAGAAATTACAGTTTACATATAATTAGAGAGGTCAGAAGCTTAGACCTTGATTAACCCGGGGGTCTTAAAGTGAGGTTCTTAACAGAAATTAAAAAACTGTTTTTTAACTTCCGATAAAAAAAATTTCTTTAGAATCTCGGGTTAATCATGCTCTTAGAAACGAGGGATCACCTCCTACTGTCATGCGGGTACAGCCTTGATGTCTGGTCAGGACTCAGAAGTAATCAACAAATGCAATCCGCCTTCTTCGATGTTCGCAGACTGGTCAGGGCTACTTTCTATATTTTTATTGAAAATAAATGGATGTATTTCGTATTACATGTTTGTTAATAGCTCGAATGTGGATCGTTATTGAAATTATGGTATGATTTTTTATAAATAATTTATTTTATAAATAAAATTGTTTGTAAGACAATATTATATTCTGAGATTAACCAGGGAAATCATTTATAGAGCATATGCTACATGTCAGTTATTTTCAGATGTTTCAGAGGGAACATAATGAAGTGGAAGTTAAAAGAAGTTATATATTTTCATTTCCATTTAACTGATTAATACTGTTTCATGGGCAATATAACAATATTGTACATTAATAGTTTTTTGGTACAATGTTAAGTTATTGTACATTAATAGTTTTTTGGTACAATGTTAAGTCATGTACCTTATGATATTTATTTTGCATATAGTAATTTGATTTCTAACAGATCAGTATCAAATTTCAAATCCACTATCTAAGTTATACAAGACTAAAAATTCAAAGTTTCTATATACAACCATTTAATTCACTGATGTTTCTATTTTCAAAAAAAAAAATTCACTGATGTTTCTCGTATATACGTATATATGCTTTTTGTCAGTTATCAACGTAAGTATATATCAAAAGAAAATAAGGATTTTATCTTAGTGTTTTTCAAAATGAATTAACACCACTTATTAAAAATAATTTTCTTTGATAGTTTTAGTATAATTTGAATCATCAATTAAGATGTTCATGATTCAAGTTCTATAAATATTACCACATCTACAAATGCGCTTGATTAATGTATATTTGCTTCTAACTTGCAAAAAAATACATATTTGCTTCTATCCAATATATTTCTTAAAATTTAAATTTTATATCAAAAAATTGAATAATTGCAAATGTTTGGATTTTTTCTTGTGAGGAAACTAAATTACTAAAGGACACATTAAATGTTGTTCCAAAAGAACAATAAAGGAAACATTAATTGATTTTTACAGTCTTCCATCTAGTATTAAGTCCTATATACTCTGTAGACTTCTTTTAGCTAAGAATAGTGATACGATATTTTGTCACTTTCTTATCAAGCAAGAAAGGAAACGATGGAGGATGGTTATTGTGAAAAACGACTTCAAGGCTTCAAGTTAACACTGAGATTGACGTTAGGTGCGCGTTCGAGCTCCTATTTAGAAACGATTACGTACTGCAAAGCAAACAATGAAAGAGAATCTTCGTAATCAGCAGATCTAATACCTAATAAAACTTTAGATCATGCTGACATAGATGGGTGTCTAATAGTTAGGCAAGTTAAATTTATATATATTAACCATAAAAATTAAATTTATATATATTAACCATAAAAAGAGTGTGAACCCCATCAATTTGTTATATTTGCTATCGTATTTTCAGGAAATTTTAGTTGATTATTGTTATCGCCGTTGCTGTTAACTTGTTATCATTCACGAAGATAACAATTGTTTATTGTCTTGGCTGGATAGTCGCAGACTCGCAGTATCTAAGAACCTCGGCTAAGAGACCGGGTTAATCATGCTCTTACCATGAAAATGAAAGAACGTAAAAAAACGCTGGATAAATTTTAGTTTGCAAATGGCCTTGACAGTAGTCCTGGGTGCTGTTAAGGCAAATTAGATTTTGATTAAACTAAAATCAAACAATCATCACCAGCACCTCACATGTATATATATAGAGAGAGAAAAACATTATTCGTCATATAAATATTTTTGCTTGATATTCAGTGGTTTAGGACAGTAATCGTATTAGTAGGCTTAATTAACCAAACAGCTGTGTTATAAGAATCAACGCATGTGGCTTGTCTGTGATTTTCATATTCATATAGTTCTTTCTATAATTAGTCTGTCGATAATTAATTGTAGTTCTATTGTTTTCTTCTCTTTTAAGATTATTAAAAGGAGACCAGAAAAGCATTTCTAATCTGCTTAAGTAAAATGATTGCTATTAATGGATTCTTATCAAGATTTGGTCGTCTTTTTCCGGCCAACTATGTGTATTGAAACTTAGAATATGAACGGCTGTCATATTATATAGATACAATATATGGTATATTTATATAGTAAAAGAAGTTAAGACTCAAAATTTTCCCTTATATCTTTTTTTTTACTTAACATTTTCCCTTATATCTTTGGTTACAGAATGCCCATAATTTAGTCTCTATTATATCTATACTATACTAAAAGGGGGATATAAGCTCCTCTTAGAGTGTCCACGTAGGCACAAAAAATTGTCCAATCAGAATATTTTATTTTCACACGTTACTATTGTCTAAAAAAATGTGGGCTTCGTTTTTTTTTTGTGAGTCCAAATGTTGATGTCAATGGACAATGGCCCAGTATATTCACTAATAGCTACCTTCTCCGATAACGCTTCTTTCTCCTCCAACAATTTTTTTTTGTTATTAAAAGATTTCACCAAAAGTTATAATAATTTACAAAACATAATCAATAAACCATCCATTCCGTTTACGTCTTTTTTTTTTCTCTGTTCTTCGACCCTTCTTCAACCTCACCGTCTCTCTACTTAGTCTGAATTTTTTCTTTCAAACTCTTTACCTTCCTTAACGCTCAACGAGGTTCAACGTATCCTACTAAATTCCCTTAATTAATGTGATTCTCATTCAACCCAATAACGTTCTCGACCTCTCTGTTTCCTTCCTTTTATATATGATTGGAGAGGATTGCGAGTGGGATGAATCTTCACAATCACTCTTAATTAATTGATCCTTCGAAAATGTCTTCCTCCGATGTTGTTGCGCAATCCGCCTTCGATGTTCTCCGACTGGGTAGATCTTCACAGTTCATTGTTGCTCGCCTGCTACGTTTTTGGACTCCAAAAACATCAAGAAGTATAGTGAATTCATGGGAATCACTTTCTCTCTCTCTGCAAATAACATGATTCTGATTGTTTATATGTTTTTTTATAGCTGTAGCATCAAGCTTTACTCTGGCTTGAAGCCTCAATCTACAAGTATGTTCCTTTTTCTTCTGAATCTTTTTGAAAGTTTCTGTCTTTAAATCGAAGCCTCAATCTATAAGTATGTTCCTTTTTCTTCTGAATCTTTTCGAAAGTTTTTGTCTTTAAATCGAATATGAATAGTCCCTTACGAGTGAAGTGATTTATTTAATGTTACTACAATTGTTTGTCGGAATTGTGTTCAGGCTTTTTGACAAATGGGAATCAGAATTTGAATAGGAGTTCTGTGGCATGATCCACAAGAGTTTGCAATCCAGGTATTTCTCAATGTTCTTCTTTTGGAATAGGCTTGCCTTTGAATGTGCAGGGTTCATTAGCTTTGTGGTTTGTGTTATTGCAGTACAGGGAAAGCGAGTTGGTCACGGGTGAAGATGATGCCTATAGGTACACCTACATAATGGGCTTGCCTAAAACCTTGCAGGTTTTCTTCCTGCTGCCGCTGAAAAGGTACTCTTAATTTCACTTTCTTTTGAAGCATGTGAAAACCAAATTGATCTTATATGCTAGCTAGACTCTGAGGAACTTGAAGTTGAATTATTGTTTTCTGTGAAAGGGTCAACGGTTTGCGATGCCATTGTTAAGGATCGCTCTCCAGTCACCTGCTGGTGCAGCTCGTGGTCAGCTGGTGCAGCTATAAGCCGCTTATCTCTATGGACTATAAAAAATATTTTTCCTCTCTTATAGTAACATGGTAAAGCTATATATATACACTTGCAAAATTTCTTCAGGCTGATGATATTCAAAATGAAGCAAAGGAGCTTTCAAGGATAAGAGATTACCTCTTCAACTAACTAGCAAAAAATACAGGACAACCTGCGGAAAAGGGTTAGTTTTGTTGTCATAATAATAATTGACACCTCTGAGTGCATATGCTGATGATGATGAAAATAATTAAACAATGATGATGATACAGATCTTCAAAGATTTGAGCAGATTGAAAAGGTTCAACTCAGAAGAAGCTATAGAGTACAGACTTATCATTGTTAGACCACCGCGCATCAAAGACGACGCTCCTCTCCAAGATGAAACCTGAGGTCTCGGTTAATCTGCTTTATTAACATTCTGTAATGTCAAAGTCTTACAAGCTTGGAGTTGTTGTTCTTTGTGCGATTGTTACCAAATAAAATCATTTATGTATATAGAGTTATTTAATTATCATTGGATCTTTAAACCAGTTAAGAATTTAAAAGTTTTTTATTTATCGCGATGGTTCAAAAATATATTAAAAATTAAGTATTAAATATCAAACAAGTAATAAAAAAAGGATATAAGTCTTAGATAGGTGTCCACGTAGGCGAAAATAATCGACCAATGAGAAACTATATTTTTGTCATGTCACCTCTTCTATTTGCTTTTACAAAATGACCCTTTAACTTTTAGTTAAACAATTATAACCGAAAATATTTTTTTAGTGAAAATATATTATTTATATAAATATAATTATATTTTTTATTTACATAATAGTTTGTAAAGAAATATTTAGTGTAAATAATATCATAATTTTATAAAATACTAAAATAAATTGGAGAATATATCAAGAATAATTTTTTCACGAGAGAAAATAGAAAAATACATCAGAGACAAATTCATCTCTATTATGAAATTCATCTATTTTTTTTTAAAAAAATAGAGGAATACATTGGAGATGGTCTAAGGCATGACCGACGTTGAGATTTCACTTTTTCTGATTCTTACTATTCTAATGTTTCAATATAATTTGAATATTCTCTTTGTTTTATAATATAATGGTTTAAAAGTATTTTTTTTTCACTGTATAAATTGTATTTATATTTCAATGTAGTTATATATTTATTCGATATTGAAATAGATAGAGTAATTTATAAACTAAATTTATATAGATATGAAGCTAAATTAGTTTTCTCTAGCACAAATACTCACTTCATTCTTGGAGTTTAAGCTTTTCAATCTGATGATATTAGTAGTTTGATCCCAAAAAAAAAACGGTCGAACTGTACATTGTAATTGGAGAAAAAAAAAACAAAAATCAAATGAAGACTTTTGATGTATATGAAACAAAAATTGAAAATAACAATTCTCTGCAATTAAAGAATAAGAGAATAAAATTGTAAAAATACAAAATAAAACAAAAAATATACACAGAAAGAAAGCTTTAGTAAAATAAAATCATAATATAATTTCCATAATTGATAGTGTTCAGTTACACTAAAAAGTCTAAATTTACAACTTGCACAATTTTATTTGCATCTTTAAACCTATTATCTAATTAAAATATTCTAAAAAAAAGTGTCAGCATGAAGAGTTAGAAAATATACGATAAAATATAATACATAACGTTAAAAATACATTATCACTGATCACTAAAAAAATATGTTAGTAGTAATAAAAATGAAATGACAACACATTTATTAAATCCATAGAACGACACGCAACAAGATGTTATATAATATACAAACTACAAATTAAATATGCTCAACGCAAACACACATAAAAGTGAGACATCATATTTGGATATATTTAAATAAATAATTTTAAATATATTATATTCTTGATAATTTTAAAATTACTTAAAAGAAGCTAAATTATTAAAAATTAATATAAAAATAAAACTAAAGCAATATTTTGTAACGTCAAAATAATAAATGAATAAAAATATATTACGTTAATAAAACATATTTTAGATTTTAAAGACTTCTAATTCATGTAATATTACAAAATTCAAAATTTGTTTATTACAATTCTTATTTTACCTTTAGATATATTAAAATAATATTCTAGATCGATGTTCAATTGTCAATTTTCAACTATTACACGTAAAAGATTATTGTTCAGTACGCTTTTTTTTAGAAAAGAGGATTTTATATTTTAAGCAGGTTATTGGAGTACTTTTTATTTTCGTGAATTTATTCGAGATGAGATTCTGATATTTTAAACTAAGGCCTTGATTGGTAGAGCATTAGCAGTAGCAGTAGCAGTATGCTATAGAAGCAGTATGCTGCAGGAGCTGTATGTTTTTGCTAAACTGTTTAATATGATGATTGGTATAACAATATGAGTATGATATTTAAAATTATTATAAAAATTAGTATATAACATATAATATATTTATTTTTAATGAATATATTTCTAATATATATATATAAATATACTAACTTATAAAATTAAAAAGATATATAATTAATTTATTTTATTTAACAATTTAAAAGTTATGTTTATAAAATATATATTTCAAATTTGAAATATATTAAATTATATTTTAAATGTGAAATACTATTTTTTTAAAAAAATATTTTTTATTGGAAATTAATTTTAGAAATCAAAATTTTATTTTCTGGATATAAAAATAATTTTATGATATTATTAGATAAAATAAATGAATTAATTATATATTTTCCTTAATTTTATAAATTATAAATGCAAATGCTCTTCTAAAAGCTTCATATAAGAGCATTGGCTAGAAAACATTGGCTAGAGAGCATTTGGAGAGCATTAGCATTTAAATGCTTCTCTAATTGCTTTTCTGACAATTGTTGATTGGATAATGTAGAGCATAATGCTCTACCAATCAAGGCCTAAGATAATCTATGTTCTATACATAATTATATTTTTTACATAACTCTAAAATCTCGGACTTGATTCTTCGTATTTTATTAGTTAATTATGTTACATATAATAGAAATACTTACTTCAAACTAAAAAAAAATCAAATTTAAAAATTAGTTATATATAATTTAATATACAAAAATTCAAATACAAATAAAAATGATAAATGTAACAAATTTAAATATATTATCTGCGCGTAGCGCGGAGAAAGGATCTACTATACTATAATAACGCTATTTTTTTTATAATGCGCAATGACTTGCAACATCATATCAGACAACCATCAAGTATTTTAGTAAATGCATTTTTTTTCTTGTTTAAATACGGTATGTTTGTGTGGGTGTGGCAAAAATCAAATGAAGTAAATAAAAATATAAAAAATTATAATGAAGTCCAAATGTCCGATTTCTTCTCACTCCTTGAGATAATTATGAGATAAATTTTCCTTAATCTACATTTCAGTTATCTAAAAATATCCAGAACATTGCACACATGTACGGAAACATCAATAAACTTATAGTGACATTAGTAAATGCTCAATACGCATGTGATAACTTAAATCACAAACAACGTATGATCCACCGCACCACCACAATCACCTAATGAAACGCTTTTTTATTTCTTCTATAGTCACTTTTCTCATAAGGTCATATATACCTCACCTTTTATAGCAAACCAAAGTTGCGTTTACAAAATTTCTAGACATTATAACACATATTATTCTTTTATATTTTTTCTTCAAACAAAATTTGTATTTATTTATAAGATTTATTTTGTTTTAAAATATAAATATTTTCTTTTTAGTTCAACTGTATTTGTACACCTCAGTATTCGAACTCTTTTGTATAGCGAGGCATAGAGCTGAATAAAAGTAGCAGATTTGATATATCAATCTCCTCTTATTATATATACGCACTATCATTGCTTATTTTCGTTCTTTTTATTAAACTGAGGCAAATTTTTAAAAAGCTTTGTATCTATATGATATGAACGTGCATTAACAATGTGTTAGAATGTTATAATATTGTTGTATATCCAACTGACATTTAAGTAGATTAACAAAAAAAAAATCTTGTTACTGGTAGTTGTCATATATTTTTCTAAGTAACTATCCCAAAATTTTGAAATGTACGTAACTTAAAGAAAATTATGTTGTTTCTCAATATCTAAAAAACTACAAGCGACAGTTACATTTATTTATTTGCTGTTAATTTTAATGGTTATGATTTTAATTTTCAGATCGTCTCTCTTTTATATAAAAGTTCTGAAGTCATTTCACGAATTTATTAAGGTATCAGTCAGTCATATTAGTCTTAATCATTTGCCAAAAAAATTGGTAAGATTTGATATATCATTCTCCTCTTATGCATACACCTCTCTCTACATCCGAACAAATATAGCTATATTAATTATCTATAATCATAAAAATAAAACACTAGTACTGTCCATCTGCATGTGCATATGCTTTCCATTCTAGTTTTTTGCTTTCCATTATAGTTTCTAGGCACGATTTCTGCAATAATAAAGACTAATAAAGCATATTACATACATAAAATTAACTTTAGTCATTTGATTTTGAACAAATTGAATCATTTTATATCCCTATTTTTTATGTATATCCGTGTCACTATTTTATTTTGAATTTTTGGTTTCTTTAAGCAATAATTAAATTGTAAGAATTAGTAGTAGATATGATTTATTTAATTAAATTGAATGGTAAATGGTGATAACGTTTTTACCAAATATTGTATTAAAAATGTAAAAACGAAATTAAATGAAAAGAAAAGAAAAAAAAAACATCGAATTTAATTAAAATCGTTGCGGTGCGTCCTCTCTATCTGGCAGGACAATAAACACCAAACTGTTTTTCTCTCTCCTCACTCCCAAAAAAAGAAACCATTACTCCGATCTGACTCTCTACTCAACCAAGCGTCCAAGCCTCCCATTGGCCGCCGACGTCGTTTTGATTCTCGCGACCCCTAACTCCTAGAAAAAAGTCAACGTATCGAGCGAGGGGAGAGACGGAGGAAGGAAGGCATAATCTTCCTCTGCCCCTGATGTAGCCTACCAACAACCATGATGAAGGTAATGATGATGACCGGACGAAACGACGTCGCTAGATTCGGAGCTCACAACGAAGAAGAAGAAGACGAATGTTTCTTCGAGTCTCTCGACCGCGTTCTCTCTTCCTGCTCTTGCTCCACTTCCAACTCCGACTACGACTCCGACCCCAGCGCGATCCACGATCCGAATCCGTTTCCCCTCCCCTCCGGATTCGATCTGTGGAAATCCGAGCCTGAGTCCGTATCCGAGAGACGAATCAGGCTCCTACGCGGGTTAGGACTCAGCAACGAGCCGGATCTCGCTCCGGCGAGCCGTCTCCGCCGTAGAAAAGGCATTCGCAGTTCTCATTTCGCCAGATCGAGTCACCACGGTAAATGCGTCTCTTCGCTGAGATCAGACGTAGTAGTAGTCGATCACGGTAAGCCTCGTTGTTCTCTCAATGATCATCATCGTAGCAATGGTAACAATGTGGTTCTTGATTTCGTAAGCAAAGATCCGATAGAAACTAACAACGGCAGAGACGTTGTACTGGAGGAGAAAATGTGCACGATTAAGAATCTTGATAACGGCAAAGAGTTCGTTGTGAACGAAGTCAGAGAAGATGGAGTGTTGGAGAAGTTGAAAGAGGTAGGTACCGATCGTCAACTGACTCTGGAGGAGTTTGAGATGTGTGCTGGGACATCACCCATCGTTCTAGAGCTGATGAGGAGGCAAAGCGTTGAAGACGTTTGTAAAGACTCTGTGGATTTGAGTACTAGTGTAAGTGGAACTAAGCATCGACGGAAAGGGAGTTGGTTCAAGAGTATAAAGAGCGTTGCTAGTAGCGTGACAGGGTACAAAGAGAGAAGAAGCACTGATGATAGGGATTCGCCGTCCGAGAGAGGAGGGCAGAGGCTTAGCTCCGCGACTGATGATAGCCGAGACGTGACATTTCAGGACCCGGAGAGAGTTAAGGTTAGGCAGTATGGGAAGGCGTGTAAAGAGCTCACGGCGCTTTTCAAGAGCCAGGAGATTGATGCTCATAAAGGGTCGATATGGAGTATTAGGTTTAGTTTGGATGGGAGGTATCTTGCTAGTGCTGGTGAGGATTGTGTTATTCAGATTTGGGAGGTTGTTGAATCAGAAAGAAAAGGGGAACTCTTGTTGGTGGATAAACAAGACGATGGAGGTGTAAATTTGTCTGTGTTGGCAAATGGATCTCCAGAACCAGCTTCATCAATGTCTCCAATGAGAAGAGGGAGAACTTCTTTTAGCAGAAAATCAGTGAGCCTGGACAATGTTTTGGTTCCAGAAACTGTCTTTGGTCTTTCAGAGATACCCGTGTGCTCGTTTGTAGGGCATTTGGATGATGTGCTTGACCTTGCCTGGTCGAAATCTCAGGTTGGTACTACTCCTGAGCATCTCATTTTGCTATTCCCAACCTTTTTGTTAGTACTAAGTGTAGGCCTTCTGGATTTTTATGTGAGAATCAGCTGATCTTCTTTAATCAGATGCACTTCCACTTGTTTTTGTTTCCAGCACTTGCTTTCCTCTTCGATGGATAAGACAGTTCGTCTATGGGATTTATCTAGCAAGGCATGTTTGAAAGTCTTCTCGCATAGTGACTACGGTGAGTGTATATACTCTCTTGTTCCCTGTCAGTGACAGTGATTTACTTTTGCTAGTCTCTAGGAAACTAAGCATACATTGAAAGGAGAACAAATAAGCTGCTTAATTGTTAACTCTCATTCTGGAAAAAATTCATATGTCAATATATATCTGTTTAAAGAAACTTTAGTCCCAAGCCTCTTCCATATCCCTGCAACACATGAAGAAGAGATAACAATCTACACATGTCGGCTAAGTAACATTAGATTTTCGCTCATCTAGCTCTTTTGTTTCGTGGGCACAGTGACGTGCATCCAGTTTAATCCCGTTGACGACAATTACTTCATCAGTGGATCGTTGGATGCAAAAGTTAGAATATGGAGCATTCCTGATCATCAAGTTGTTGATTGGAAGGATCTTCATGAGATGGTCACAGCTGCCTGCTACACACCGGATGGTCAGGTACACCATTAAGTTTTCTTTTTCTATATGTAACAAAGTGAGTTCGGGGCATAATTAAAGCGCACAGTACCAATGAAGCTCTCCTGGTTTGTAAAGGGTGCATTGGTTGGTTCATACAAGGGGACTTGTTGCTTATACAACACAAGTGGTATATAAACTCATTAACCTTACTTATCTCGTCCTTTGAAGTCTAAATAGTTTATCCGTCTCGTCCTTCGAACTTACTTTTTTGTGGGTTTCTAGATAACAGACTGCAGCAGAGAAAGGAAATCAATTTGAAGAACAAGAAAAAGAAATCCAATCACAAGAAAATCACTGGTTTTCAGGTAAAAGCTAAAACAATAAGCTAACACCGTTATGTTCTGTTCTTTTGATTTATTCTTACTAACGTTGGGTGCTTGTGATTCAGTTTGTGGCGGGAAGTTCATCGGAAGTGCTTGTCACATCTGCAGATTCACGTGCGCGTGTGGTTGACGGTGTTGATCTTGTTCACAAGTTTAAAGGTAAGCAAGATTGATGATGTTCTTTTACACATTATCTCGAAAGTGAATAAGCTCAACGTTATTTTTTTTTTCTCCGTTTGGTCTTGCAGGATTCCGCAACACGAATAGCCAAATCTCAGCCTCACTTACATCAAACGGAAAATTCTTAGTCTCGGCGAGCGAAGACTCTAATGTGTATTTATGGAACTACGACTCAGAGACTCGAGCTGGTAGAAGCAAACGCGTAACAGTCACAAACACATACGAACACTTTTACTGTCGGGACGTCTCAGTGGCTGCACCTTGGCCTGGCAAGATCAGTAACAACAACAACAGCCCCGACCAATCGCCTTCCACAGCCAATAACCCACCAACACCTGTCAACGATCCAGTCAACAACACAGCCGTCACCAACGGTATCATTTCGAGCGCCACAAACCGATACTTCTTCGATAGAATGTCAGCGACATGGCCCGATGAGAAGCTTTTGCTTGCTGCAAAGAACCGAGCACGAACTAGTCCTAGTGTGAGCGTGGACTTGTCTAATGGACCGGTTAACGCAAAACCGAATGCTTCGGCTTGGTCTATGGTGATCGTGACCGGCGGTTTACGAGGTGAAATCAGAACTTTTCAGAATTTTGGATTACCGGTTCGTCTATGAAGACGAGAAGAAAGTGAATTATTTTTTACTCAAGTAAAAACCATCTCTATTCAAAAAAAGTGTATAGATTGAGAGAAGGTTAGTTCTTCCACCTACCTCCTTTTTTTACCACGCCTCTTTTATTTATTTTTTCCTTATTTGTTCTCTAAAATTCAAATCTTTAGCAAATACATATATAATTTTTTTTATGTGAAGAATCAGATAGCTGGAAAAAGAAAATTCATATACAAGTGTTTTATATACATGTAAAAATCATTTCAGTGACCATTTTATAATGAAGTCAAAATAACAATTTAGAGCACAATATTTGTTTCGTGTATAAAACCAAACCGGTCCAATCGCTGAGCTACCACACCCACAGTGATAGAACCAAACCGGTCCAAATCAGACATGCAAATTTAAACTCTATCCAAAATCTCGAATGCCCAGACCTAAACTAAATAATGCTAATAAAACCCCCACGATTTAAATGAGGAAAGAAAAATAAACCCTAAAAGAAGTAGTTTAGGAACTACAGATTTGGTCGGAGGTGGACGGTGGTCGTAGTTTCACACTGTTCCGCCCACCATTCTCCTCTAAAAAGCAATGCCCTTTCAACCTCCCTCAATGATTGTTTTAGCTTAAAAGAAGAAACTCCATCTCTGTAATATCAACTAAAACACCTTAACCACAAGTTTCTTCCACTTCTTCTCACCACGCGTATCACTTTCTCTGTTGTCTTCCTCTCCCTCCTCATTTCTTTTTATATTTATCCAACAAACTTCGCTTTTTTTCAAAACATACCCTTTTTTTTTAACTCTTTCTTAAAGACTATGGCTTTGCTCATGACCATCATCTTAGGGCTCATCTTAGGATGGCTAGCTTTCGTTGTTGGGTTGCTCATAGGATGGGCATGGAAACCCAGATGGGTTTCTTCTCCTAGTGAAGAAAAAGTCCAGTCACAATGCTCTGCTCCTAGATCTTTCGAGTTGTCTTCGCCATCATCTCCTTCTCCGTTAAAGGGTTTTGGCTCAGCTCCTTGCTTCAAAGCTCTTGTTTGTGGCACGCGGAATATGGCTTTAAGACAACAGAAAACAGTTTCTCCTGTTTCTTCTTCTGAACAAGTACATGTACTTGATGGGTAAGCTTTAGTTTACGGGTTGACTTATGAAAAGGAGTTTTTTTTTTTTTTTTTTTTGGTTTTTTTAGTTAATTTTTTTTTTTTTGTGTAGAGGGAAGAAAACAGAGAGGCTGCCTAATACTGTAACAGAGTTAGATTTGAGGAATCTTGTGCAACTGGTTGAGAGGAAAGATGGTGGTCTTCCTTGGATTCAGATGATGGATCAGTTTATTCCTGGTATGAGATATCAAGCTTGGTTAAGAGAACCTAAGGTAACACAACACTTGTTCTTTTGGTTTTGTCATAGAGAGGGTGGATGAGTTTTTTCTCATAGTTTTGTCTCGTGTGTTTTAGAATGGTCCTACTGAGTATAGAAGCAGAACTGTGTTTGAAGATGCAACTCCTGAGGTTGTAAGAGATTTTTTCTGGGATGATGAGTTTAGACCGAAGTGGGATACAATGCTTGCTAGTTCCACAACTGTTGAAGAGTGTACAAGTACTGGGACCATGATTGTTAGATGGATACGCAAGGTTAAGTCTCTCTCTCTGGTTGATCAGTTCTTGATTTGATTACTCACTTTGTGTGTTGACTTTGTTCTTTTGATATGTTCGCAGTTCCCGTTTTTCTGTAGTGATAGAGAGTATGTGATCGGTCGCAGGATATGGAACTGTGGCAAATCTTATTACTGTGTTACAAAGGTATGGAGAGCATAGAGAGTATAAGTGAAGCAGTTGTTTTAATAACACTCTAATGATCATCTCTTGTTCTTGTTTCAGGGTGTTTCGGTTCCTTGTATACCACGTAACAACAAACAAAAACGTGTGGACTTGTTCTACTCTAGCTGGTGCATTCGACCAGGTAAAAATTAACATCAACCATTTTGTAATCATCCCAGGACTAACATAACATAAGTTAATGATGTTTTATATCGATTTATGCAGTGAAGTCAAGAAGAGAAGATGGAGTAACAAGTGCCTGCGAAGTGCTTTTGTTTCACCACGAAGACATGGGGATACCGAAGGAGATCGCAAAGCTCGGAGTCAAACGAGGGATGTGGGGAGCAGTGAAGAAGATGGAGCCTGGTTTACGCGCTTACCAAGAGCAAAGACTCTCAAGAGAAGGAGGGTCCAAGCTTTCTCGGCCAGCTTTCATGGCTCAGATCAACACAAAGATCACATCAGAACATATCGTTTCGCTCAGCAACGGTGCAACGTCTGAAGCTGAAGCTCCTGAAACTGAAGCTCCAGTTACGTTGGACCGAGGAAATGGAGGTGAGAATTTGAAGAAACTGTTGTTTATCGGTGGAGCTGTTGCGATTGCTTGCACTTTGAGTGGTGGCGGTTTTGTTCCTCCTGCGGTTCTTCTAGGGTTTGGGAAAAGGTTTGGTGGAAGAAAACGTGAGCCCCAAGGAACAGCAACTACTACTGCAAGAAGTCAAAGTCAAACTTCTTCTTCATAGAACGAAAATAAATAATTCAAGATTAGTTTTGATTAACCTTTATACAAAGGGAAATATATTTTTCTTGAAAGTAATCAATAAAAAATAGAAAAGTATTAAATTTTTTTTTGGTTTATATGATCATCAAAAAGGAAGTATTGTTTCAAAACAATGAACACCGTCTAGCTCTGGAGCTATCCTCATCGGTTGGATCTTCTTCTCCTTCTTCTTATTCTTTTCGTCGTCTGGTGTTATCGGAATCCTCCCGTAGCTCTTCTGCTTCTCTGCCGCCGGCGACTGACTATCACCAGAGCTCTGTTTCTGGCCACCTAGGAGTTTCATCTTGAAGCCGTTTGATTCAGCGTGAAGAGCTTCGAAAGGGCTAAAGATCGACATCATCGTTCTTGAATTGTGTTTTGCTGTTCTTGATCCAGGTTCTTCTAGCTTTTGAGAGATTGGAAATGTTTGTTTCTTGGCGAGAAGGGAACGGTAGATTAAAGTATATATAGTTTGGAACGAGCAGGAAAGCTAGAGAGGTCTAGAAAGAGTAAGAGAAGTTTGACAAGTCTTGAGTTTGTGAAGAAGATTCCGTGAAATTGGTTTGGTCGGTTAAGGAATAGTCCACGTGGATTGTGTTTGAATGTTGACTAATTGCATCAGTTTATGTCTATCCACAAGATTTTTTTTTTATAGGGGTGGGCATTTCTATTAGATTTTGAGTTTGGTTCAGTTTAGTAGGCCTGTACACGGATTCGATATCCAGGTTTTTTGAAGGTATTTATGATTTGCTTCGTATATCACGGATATCTAATATTTTTATTTTCTTTGTTTTGGAAAAATACGGATATTCAGAAAAACGGATATTCGGAAAAACGGATATCCGGAAAATAAATAGATATTTGCGGATATTTACGAATACTTACGGATATCTCATATGTTTTGATTAATATAAATGATCTTAAAATTTTGATACAAATTTATTTTGTAAAATATTTTTTTGCAAGATATATAGGATAAAAATTAAAATAAGTAGTGAATCTACATATTTTATAAAAAAAAATTTAACTTAGTTAACAATTATAATAACACAAAACTTAAGAAAAAATTATAATTATCATAAATGTGTTATCTTCCTGTTATGTAATACTTTTATATAAGTAATAATGTGAATATAATTTATCAAATCATATGTTAGAATAATAATTATATAATTTTATACATCAAAAACTTTAAATATAATCAAGATATACATGTATTTATATATTGGTTTAATCCATGCTGGTTTTAATTTGGTTCAAGTGTATTTACAATTAAAATCCAATTTACAAAACATAAAAGAAAGTCACCATGGTCATTAAATTAAAAATTATGAGATTGTATACTAAAGGTAAATGGATATATTCATTTTTATTCGGTTTGGTTTTAAACCAAATCAACTAAACTGTTTGGGTTGTTAGAAACATCAACTGAGTGGTTCGAATATGTACTATGAATTGGTTGGGTCGACTTGGGTTCGTTTGGTTGGTTTAAGCGGTTCGGTTCAGATTTTGTCCATCACTGGATTTTTGACTTGCTTCAATAATACTTTCTCAGTATTATATTTTTCTTTAATTACATAAGTTGTTCCAAACAAATAAGATACATCAATAACCAGATAGGTGAAAACTTTAGATCTTTTTTTTTTGAGCAAAAAGTGAAAACTTTAGATCAATCTCTTAATAAACCACTAGATTAAGATCCGCGCCTTGCGCGGAATAAACATTATATATATATATTATTTTATGTATTATATATTATTACATATTATGAAATAATAAATATATATTGAATAATTAAAAGTCAGTGACTATTAGATATATAATTAAATTAGTGCGAAAGTATAAATCAATTTTATTAATCCAAACAATTTTTAAAAAAATTTGATAGGATATGTAATTAAATTTAAATGATATTAACATACATAGTATATTTTTAATATTAATGTCTATTAAATGATGCTTTCTACTCATATGTTTTTTTTGATCATGTGTATCTTTAATAGCAAAAATTTTAAATTACTGATAACAAAAAATTTATTGTGGGATTAATAATTTTAGTAATTGATAATTTTAAAAAAAAAATTATCAATGTTAGTTCAAAACTTTTATCAAAAAAAAATTATTCAAAGTAAATTTTGAAACTAAAATATTTATTTATTCAATATGGTTTATAGTTTAATTTAGAATGATATATATACATATATATTTTAAATATTAAGGATTAGTTAAATTAGACTTTTACTTATATGATTTTGTAATCATTTGTATTTTTTCATAACATAAATTTTAAACCATGGATCGCAAAATTTGAATGTGAGATTTTTAACAGTTTTAGTAATTTATAGTCATTTTTTAAAATTCAAAATATAACATATACAGAAAAATCTAAATTTTTATAATATGGTTATTGTGTTTTTTTAAATTATTTTAATAGTTTAAAATTAAACAAATTTGATAGAAGATACATTATTTTTTTATCAGATCTTTATTATTCAAAATCATTAATTGTCATATATATTTTATCCACATTAGGAAATTCCGTAATCTTTATTTAAGGAAATAATAAATGACATTAATAATGAATTTATGGTTAGTTTAATAAAAAGTTTATTATATAATTAGATGGACCAACCTATTTCTCTAATAATTCTAAGAATCATCCTAGTGATGACACGTGGCTACAAAAAGAAGTTGTAATGTTTCACAAATAATTAGGGCTGTTCAATATGGTAAAACCGAACCGTACCGAACCGAACCGAACCAAAATAGACAATATGGTTTGGTTTTGGTATATACCATATAAACCGAATAGATATAATTTTATAAAAACCGTAGGATTTGGATATGGTTTGGTATATAACCGATTAAACTGAATAAACCGAACAAAACCGATTAAAAGTAGAAACATGTAAATATGTATATATTTTATAACAATACATGAAAATCCATTTGTTACATAAGTTAAATTTGTGTTAATAACTATTACCATAATTTTATAGTAATAAAGCACCTTAATTTGTAAAACACTTGAACTATAATTAAATAACAATACATCGCAATTCACACATCTTATTTTCTAAGTCTTCTTTTGATCTTTTTGATTTATTTTAGTCTTCACTAAATTAATATGAAGATTATAAATTTGATGGACAATAATTAATGAAAAAATTTTACAACTTTTTTTTTATCTGTAAACAAACAGAGTTTCGTGTTCAATTGAAAAAACATGACTTTAATGAACACTAAATATGGAAGAGTGGAAAAACTTTTCTTTCATGTTTCTGTTTTGTTTCATATTTTTATTTTCAAAATTTCAAGCTTTGATTTTAGTTATAAATTTGATTATTTTATTTGATGGTAGAAGCATTTTTACTTTTTTGTTCATTTATTTGAACATGTAATATATTTATAATGATTTTAAATTTCATATAATATGATCTCAAACTAAATAATTATGTTTTTTGGTATAAAATCGAATAAACCGAAAACCGACGGTATATAAACCGAACCAAACCGAAGTAAATATGGATTTAGAATGGTAGTTATATTTTACTAACCAAAATACCGAAAACCGAAAAAAACCGAACCTAAACCGAACCGATATCCGGATTGAACACCCCTATAATATATAAGGGATTATTAAACATCATAGTTTTAAAACAAAGACGGTGAAGTAGACGTACATAAGAGCATTGTTTACATATAAAATCATTATTACATGGATTGTGCGTGTGTGTTTTACATCTTTTTGAGCAGCTCAATAACGTAAACACCAAAAGCATTGCAGGCAACATTGATCCCTTTGAAGCCTGATCCTTTAGCTAATGCTTCGAACTCTTTCTCGGTCCTCTCTTTGCCTCCAGGGTTGTGAGCCAGCATAATGCAATCAACATGGACTACTTGTTTAGTCGAGAGGCTTGAGTCTGGTGTCTCTGGAAGTATACACTCTGCTAGTATCACTTTTCCATCCTCTGGAAGCGCCTCGTAGCAGTTCTTCAAGAATTTCACGCAGTGTTCATCGCTCCAGTCGTGGCATATCCACTGTTACAACAATGAAACAAATCAAAACGTTTTGAGATTTAATTTCCTTGATTAATTACTTATAAATGTCAAAAGAGTTTTCGGTATAGGAGCTTTGGTTATTACTAACCTTCATGAAAATAGCATCACCTTTAGGGACGCTTACAAACATATCTCCTCCAACATGATCAATACCTGTATTAAATTTAACAATTAATCAAATCTCTTAATCATATGTAAATGAAATCATATATAGTATTGTGAAATGTTAGGAAAATGAAATATACCGGGATGAGAAGTAGCTTCTTCGATGACATGTGGGAGATCAAAGTTGATGCCTTTAAGGTCAGGGTACTTAGAGACAATCATTTTGAGAGTAGCACCAATGCCACCCCCAACGTCAACCAAAGAAGTCAAACCCTCAAAACCCTTGTAGGTCTCGAGAATCTTCTTCATTGTGATGGTTGAATGGTTAGACATTCCATTGTTGAAGACCGTGTTGAACCTTAGATCCTTCCCGTGGTACTCAAAAGCGCTCATTCCATAAGCCTTGTTGAATGGAATCCCACCATCAAGAACTGCATCTTTCAAATGGTACCTGAAACAAGTATCTTTGGTATGAGTTTAAGAAAACACACACATTCACACAAAGCTTAATCTAACCGTTTTTATTTATCACTAGTTAGGATATTTTTTTATAAATTGATCTCACGATAATCTATTGATCAGACTTGATCCACCTGAGGTTGATTATAATTGGTTATCATGATAGAGCTGCCGGTATGCAAAGAGAACCAGCCGGTTTGAAATTATGTTTCTATATTCCTTTGCTAGCTGCTAAATAACCGGAAGACCGGTTCTCTTCTTATTATAGTTTCCTTAAATGATCCTCAGTAAAGGGAAGAACAATTACATCTTCTCTATTTAGAACCATGAAACACGTTGACAAGAAAATGAAACACAAAATAAAATAATAATAATAGAGAGTATTTTCTGCAAAAAAAAAAATTTCTTTCAAATAGTTTATTTTAAGTTTTTTTCGCAAAATAGTCTTCCAGAAAGAAAATAACTAAAATAACCTCTTTTATTTTAAAAATTTTAATTTTAATTTTAATTTTTTTTTTTAATTTTAAACCCTACCCCAAAACTCCACCTCTTTAATTCTAAACCATAAGTTTAGATTAGTTAACTCTAAAGTAAAAATATATTTTTACCATTTAATAAAATTTATTTTGGTCATTTTTTTTATTGAGTACTATTTTGGTAACAAAAAACTTAGAAATGTTACTCCACGGAATTTCTAAAAAAAAACCTCTAGAGTGAATACAACAAAAATATTTAAAGCTATGAAACAACTAGAGTACATAGTGTGTTTTTTAATTTTCCTCTTATTATTTTGTATAGTACTAGCAAACAAAAATTTCAACGATAGAGCTCGCTTAACCACTAAAAATATTAGATAGCTTTTTAGTGGAAGCAGATATAGAAAACGTGTCAGCGCATCATTTTGTCTGATTGTCTATGACACTTTGTGGCCGAGTCTCTCTCATCTTTACCTTTGCACAATTCAATTTTAATCATCACATGATTCACATCAACCAAAAACTATAGCTAATGAAACAAAATTATCAAAGAAGAAGCTTTTTTTTCTAACTTGATATAGCACAAGATCTATCCAATAAAGATGTCTTGGTAATATCGAAAAAAACTTACCAGCTTTCCATGAGAACCTTGTCTTGGTTCATAAGACAAAGAGCAGCTATAGAGACACCATCTTCGTTCTTGGTCAAGTACTTGCAAACCGGACCAAGCCCGTAGATCCTCTCGACGCTGTCTCCGCCGAGAATGGTTCGGTTGGAGCAGGTGAGGATGGAGTAAGACGTGAGAAGACGGAGGATTCGGTCGAGCATGACCGGAGCTTCGGGGTTTTTGGTCTGAAGTTTAGAAGCAATCTCAGAGGGAGACATCGGAGAAGAGTTCTTGGCCATGATCTCGAGAAGATCAAGGTCTAGCGCGGACTTTAAAACCATGGGAAGGACGGAGGCGCTGGCTAGCTGCATGGCAAAGAGAGCGGCTTCGTCGTCGGTGACTTGTACCGGAGTTATCTGTGTCTCCGCCGTTGATCCCATTTTTCTTGAAATCTCTAAGATATTCTTGGGATGTTTCTTTTTCTTTTGTTTCTCTGTTTTGAGAGGAGTGTGTGATGGGTGAGAAGTAGGACGTTAAGAGGTTTATTTATATGAAAATATATTACAAGAAGGTAGACAAATGGCATTTTTTCTTTAATTTTAACTCAAGTTTCTGATCTAGCTTAATCACATGGTCCAATTGAATGAAAACAATTCAGATTTTTTTGCATTTTAGTATCATTAAATAAGCCTGCTATTTCTGAAGTATTTAATTACGATCCCTTCTAGAGAAACCAGTACACTTTATTATGTGCATATATTTCATCCATACCCTTTAAACATTGGAATTACGTTCGATTGAAGTTTCATCGTACGTCTGCTTCCCGATTCAGAACCGGAATCAGAATCGGAACATTGTAAAAGCTTACGAAATCTCGCTTTCACAACGCTTCTAAAATATTTTCTTTAAAACACGTTGGAAGCTTACAATTCTGTTTTGGAATCACGATTCCATTCTTTAAAAAAAAAAAGACAATGTCTTATATTAATAAAAATATTAGATTATAGTTTTTAATTTATATAAAATCCAAATTTTAATAATATTGAATAGAGAGAATACAAATATACAAATATTAAAATTAATACTATAAATTATCTTTATGTACTGAAGTTTTTATTAAAGAGAAATCATTTTTAAAATACGTTATGTCAATTAATTATAAAAGTATTAAAAATAATTAATGCAATAATTTATTTTAAATTTAATTTATGTGTATTTTCACAGTATTAATATGAAATCATTTCAAAATTATTATAAATAAATAAATGTTTTATTTTAAATTTAAATCATATAATTTTTAGTTTTAGATTTTTTAAAAAAATCTGATATATATATATAGATACGCTTCCAACACTTACCCACTTCCTAAGTTTCTTTTAAAAAATATCGCTTCTGCACTGCTATACGCTTCTGCTTCTCACGTATCCGTTTCATGTAGGAAATAGTTATTCATTATGTTGGCCCATACCAACTTTAACGTCTTTTGTTATATTGAATATGTTAAACTTTCTATAAATTTTTTTCTTTTTTTACAAAGTGCTAAACTTTCTATAAATTTCGGTACCAGTAACTAGTCTTCCATTTTTAGCGAGACTTAGCTAGTACTTGACAATTCTATGAACTGCTAACTTTTGTTTTTAACAAAGCAGATTATAGTTGATAAAAAAAAACAAAGCAGATTATATCTAAAATTAATCGTAACTTTTTTAAAGTTTGTATCACTCTTACATATTATTCTTTCTAAAAAAACTAAGCCAATTTTTTTTAAGTGTTAATAAGTCATACATAACCCATAAGCTCCCCATCAATTTTTTTTCTAGCATATCAGATTTTGTCTACTAAAAAGAAATTTGTCATCAAAGTTTTCTAACAAAAAAAAAGGATATATCCTAAATCTGATATAAAGCCGATGATAAATTCATAATTGGTTTTAGATTTTCAATGTTTAGCTGTTTAGCTTAATTAATAACAGTTATACAAAAGAGATTTATAGATAAAACAAAAAACTGTTAAACTATAAAAATCAAGATATAAAAAATGAAAGAGTAGATGCGTTAAGGGGAAAATGAAAATATGTTAACTATTAATTAAGAATGTGTGGATTTTATGTATCATGAAAACTATAGAAAAATAAATTTATTAATGATTTTAACCAGAAACTAATGCACTAAAAACTATTAATTGAAGACTATCTTAAAATTATAAACCGTTCAGAAAGAAAAAAAAAAGACCACTTTAAGATTAGATACATCAATAAATAAACTCATAAAAGGAAAAATGAAAGAGGCTTGACACTTGAGAAGACTATGCAAATGTAATAACTGGGACATATGGTATGGTGGGTAGAACCGACACGCCATTTCTAATTAATTGCAACCCACTTTTGCTTAATATTCATTTTACTAGGTGATAAGAATGAACAAAAGCGATTTTTATTTTTTAATTTATCGATATTAAAAAATTTAAAGTTATAGGCACAAATATTAGATTTAATAATATATATCAAACGAAATTATGCATGTATATATAATGTAAGCTTAATTGTTTTTTTTTTGAAAAAGTTTGTGTAATTGGTTATGTGTAAATTAAATATATTGTATGGAAAAAATGTATAATAGTATGCAATAACTTATATTAATTTATTATGAATTTAAGACAACACAAAACATAGAAAATAGAATTATTGTTTTCATAATAGAATTATAATTATAAATTAAAAGAAACATAGGTAATAGAAAAATAAAATACGAAGAAAACAATTATAAGGAAACAAATAAAAAACTGATAAAACCAAAATTCCGTGAAAAATGTTTTTAGAACTCGTGGTTTGCAATCCTATAGAGAGAAATAACTAAGAATTAATTTACCAAACTAAACATACCTACTTACCAAATTCACTAAACGAATTGATATACCTCTTTCTGAATGCATCGATTTCTGGAACATCATTGAGTTCAAAAATAATTTTGGAAAAAACCCATCAATGTTAATCATGTTGATGTTTGCTTGAGAGAATGTTTAGATAAATAGAGAGTAGAAAAGAAGGATGTGGTGAGTCGATGAATTGTAGACATCATATATTTATATTATTAAAAGAGAAGTACCCATTAAAATATACTTCTAAGTTTTTTTAACTTATTTACACTTCCATGCCACTGAAAATTAAATTAAACTACATATTTTAATGCTTGTCTGTTGCAGTTAAATTAATGAGTTTTCCTTAATCAAATTTAAACTTAATATCATTAAATGAACCTACATATTTTTATGTTTGTCTTTTTCAGTTAAATGAATGAGTTTTCCTTAATCAAATTTAAACTTAATGTCATTAAATGAACCTAAAAATACATCATATTTAACGTAGCTTGTTACAGACGAGTACAACCCAATAATGAACTTGAATTTTATTTTTACGAAAACGTGAATCACTTGATGTATATAATATTTAAAATATATTAACTACAATATAACAAATGCATATAACCTTCCTATACTTTAGTTTGAAATGATCATGCTCAAGTTTTATATAGTCAACTTACATCATGCATCGATCGATGTACAATATTGAAACCACCTATAGTTTTTGTTTTCCTGATATATCAACCAACCAATCATCCTATTGATTTTCTAAGCTTTATAAAAAACAAATCAATAAATACAAACTCAAAATCCAATATCTTCTATTAATCAAAACATAATATTTTCAATGTCATATCTTTAATGTACCTATTAAAGATAGAAACTGTAACCATAATTACACTAATTATAAAATAGATTTGATTGCAACCAATTGATTAGAAAAATGAAATAGTAGATGCGTTAAGGGGAAAATGAAAATATGTTAACTATTAATTAAGAATGTGTGGATTTTATGTATCATGAAAACTATAGAAAAATAAATTTATTAATGATTTTAACCAGAAACTAATACACTAAAAACTATTAATTGAAGGCTATCTTAAAATTATAAACCGTTCAGAAAGAAAAAAAAGAGAGACCACTTTAAGATTAGATACATCAATAAATAAACTCATAAAAGGAAAAATGAAAGAGGCTTGACACTTGAGAAGACTATGCAAATGTAATAACTGGGACATAAGGTATGGTGGGTAGAACCGACACGCCATTTCTAATTAATTACAACCCACTTTTGCTTAATATTCATTTTATTCAACGCTAAATCATTTCATCGACATTTTGCTTTCATAGAATGTTAGAAACAATGGATTGGAAAGTTTAACCTAATACATTGAATTAATTTACATTAATAAATATATAATTATTTATGAAATAGTTCGGTATAAGATTCTTCTTCTCAGTTGTGACTTGTAAACTACGTAGTATTTTAGCTAGGGATGGTCACAAACATTTGTCTCGTCATATTTTGTTATTTTCAACCAATTTCGATCCAAAATTCTTGTTTCATATAAAATTTCATTTTCAAAATATAACAAGATGATATGTATTACATATTTTATTTGAGAAAAATATCTTTGAGAAAGTCTGTAGTATTTTGCAATCTATAATTATTAAATAATTCAACTGGGTAAGTATTTTTGTAACAAAAATATCAAAGATAATTCATTCTAATATGTGATGAATATCGGTTAACAATTAAAAATGCCGTTGCAAGTAATAATTTGTTAGTTGCAAAAAAAGTAATAATTTGTTAATTATTTAAGTCGTAGTTGGTTGTATATGTCCTCAAACTTTTTGACCGAATTGTTTTTTTTTTTAATATTCATTCACACCAACCACACCAACCATTCTCACCTACTCCTTTGAAAGATGCTGTGAACACTTGAATTGAAATGGATAGTTATAGGACCACCAGTCTCTGACGTACATATGTATTATGTTCGCTTATTAGTAGATATATATTTTTCTGAAATTGGTAATTTCATTCATTTAATTAGAAAATCGTGTTATATAAAAATTTAATTAAACATTTAAATATGATTCATGTCCGTTAAAATTGATAGTGTTTTTCTAATCAGTCGTTAGCTTTGTTTTCCAAAGAACATTTTTGTTTTATATTAAAAAGGTTGAAAAGTATAGCATATTTTTATATAAAAAGGTTGAGATAATTCAGGTTAAATCTGTGTGAGAAACCAGTTCTAAATTATGATTGGATCATAAATAATGTTTGGATAAAAAAATTTGATATCGGTTTAATGAAATTAATATACTTTTTTATTATTTTAATTAATTAATGTGAAATTAGAAATTTGTATCAATTATCTCAAATTTTTAGAAATTAGAAATTAGAAATTTGTATCAATTATCTCAATTTCAGAAATTAAAATTTTGTATCAATTATCTCAATTTCAGAAATTAGAATTTTTTTAATCAAAATGAGTCTATAATAGCAATTTGGAAAGAAACAAAAATCAGATATCTTAATTTTAAAGTTCTATTTAAAATAAAAAGAAGAATCCAAAGTCCTACCTACTAGCGTGTTAGTGATACGTCATGATCACAGAACGTTCATTTGTATCAATTAAAGGATAATAAAACAGTGTTATCGATGTAATCTGTTACCTTTTTGGCACCTAAATGAATTGTAAGTAAAATAAATGGAAACACGAAATGAGGTGTACATCCTTTTTTTTTTTTGAGTTGTACATCCTTTTGGTTGGTTGTTCGACATGCAACTTACAACTTTTGGTATTCGTGAATAGAAATAAGTGTACGAGCAAACGTATTTATATACTTGTATGGGTTTCTTTTGGTAATCATCAATGTTATGTACTTGTATGATTTTTATTTTCTCTAAGCTCGTTTTAATTTCTTCGTTCATTTTGACATTTTTGAACGAACTTAAACTTACAAAATATATTGTTTGAATAATAAAAAAAATTCTCAGGTTTATAGAAATTAATAACAAAACGGTCGACTATGGTTAAAAACAGATTAGTGTATGAGCTTAGAAAGCTAAATGTAGCTAAACATTTCACCGCTTATTTTTCTAGTTTTTATTCGCAACAATCATAAATAAATCGGTGAGATATACGTACTAGTGGTTTAGTTGCATTTAGACATAAAATTTCGTTGCATTAAACATAAATGAACGATAAACTAGCCATAAAATTTAGATATAAAAAAGTGTTTAACAAAAGATGGTTAAGTTGCATTTAGACATAAAATTTCGTATTGTGCAATTTGTGTATTAAAAAAAATGTAGTATTAAAAATTAAGGGTATCAAAATTTATTTGAAAAGAAATTCAATTTCTTTCCTAAACTAGCCTTTAGACCATTGTATCAGTCTTACGGTCAGTGTTAATTTTGAGATTTGGAAGGAATGAAATTTGATAAAATATCCATGATTCCAACACATAATCTATCATAAAATCATAGCATATACCACAAGTGAAATCGTAGTTCTATAGCTGAAACCCTAAGCCATATATTCAGTTTGATTAGCTGAAACCTTAGTCTGTGTTATTCTCAGAATGAAGCGCGTTTTTGTAATTGGTTCAAAGGTTAGTTTACATTTCTTTGTACGTTAATTGTTGTTTTGTAAGTTTTTATTTGGTAAAATTGTTTTGTAAAGTTATTTAGTTTGAACGTATTTTTTTGCAAAATTTCCTTAACATATCATTAACAACCAACCAAGTTTCAATCATTAACATGCCTCTGAGAGGAATCACTTCTTTTTGTACGTTCATGGTTATTTAATTTGAAGGTATTTTTGCAAATTTCCATATTATCATAATTCATAACAACCAACCAAGTTCCAATTGGTCAGAGCGGACCAAACTGATTCAGTTCACTATACTATCTTTTATATTTGTAGTTTTTGGAAAATAACTGGGCCTAATTATGGGCTAAGGGCTAACGTGACTAAAGCAAGAAGTTAGAAAGTCGGAAACAACTGTTGTAGAGGAAGAGAAACGTTTGGACTCTCACTTTTTTTTCCTTTCGATCTATATGCAAGTTGAGAGAAAAAATGGAGACGAATAAAGAAGAAATGACTCCTCTCAGAGGCATACTATGTCTGAAAAACAGTCAAGGCATGAAGAAAATCGAGGAGACAGAGGACTGCTTCATTCTAGATTGCGACACTTCGGATTCTTTCGACTTTAAAATAGAGATCAAGAAAGAAATAACTCCCCTCAGAAACATATTATGTGTGAAAAACAGACAAGACATGAAGAGAATCGAGGAGACGGAAGACTGCTTCATTCTTGATTTTGACCCTTTTGATTCTTTCGACTTTAAAAAGCTCTCAGTCTCCAGTGGTGGTGATAAAGATCTGGATATTATCCATGAGACAGGCCAGGTCTTAGTTTTGAAGTTTAGGGATTAGTTCTGGGGTTCATCTCTATATTTGCTCTAATTAACTTTATTTTTGAAAATGTGATATAATCTCAGGTGGCTTGTAGGGATTACCCACATCCAAGACACCTTTGCTTCGACTTTTCCCTTTGGATCAACTCCTAATGCAACCCATTGTCATCTGGTAATTACTTGTCTCTTTCTTTTTAAAGGATTTAAGGAAAAAATAAGTATGAAATGGGTTAACTTGGTGTTCAAGTATTGTCTTTTCCTCCTTTAGATATGGCAAGTATTTTAACTATAGAGATTAACATGAATGAATGAATATATGCAGTGTTACTGTTGCGTCTGCGATAAGCCTGCTCCTTGTGCACAATGGATGTCGCATTGCAATACTTCAGCGGACTCTATGGGGCGGAAGTTACCAACCCCTGAGAGTCAGAGCTTCTATTACTCCGATTAATATCTTCTTTTTGTTGACAGTTTCTCCCTTGCATTTTCACATCTTTGAATGAGTAGTAGATCAACATAGCCTTGGAAGACTATGGATTAACAATGCATAACTGTTTAGTATGAGATTTTTATGGGTGATTTGCTAGGCTATATTGTTTCTTGCTTGAGGATTCGGTACAAACCTCTGTAAAACGGGTCATATGTGCCCAAAGTTCATAAAATGGAAAGCACAAAGCAAATTTATATGCCTAAAGCTTTGTGCCACATAAAATAGAGGATTGTTGATTTGTTTCAATATTTCTGTAGTTACATAATTTTGTTCCAAGGAAACACAAACCATATTCATATAACCACAAAAACAATCAGAAATTCAGAACCAAACCAAGCATTTCCGAGAATATATATAACTTCCTTGTTCAAATACCAAAGTCCCTAGATTGAGTAGATGAGGCATGCCGCATGCATGTTACTATGTTAGCAGTGTAAGGTGTGATCAATGATCATGATGATTGTATGTGGACATGAGCATTATATATGTGTATGAGATTCGATCATTTTGCATTTTCAATTATCAACTGCCCATATTGCTAATGCGGAATCTGTTTATGCAATTTGTACGTCTAGTTCTATCAATTCGTTCTTTTAAAATCCTATCTTGTAATTTTATGCACTTTATATTTTAGTTCATATTGAAATATTAGTGTAAGCTCTTATTTCTAATAAAGGATATACATATGACATTCTTATCTTAAATCCAACATGTCATAACTCATAATCTTAAAATTAGAATCAGATAAACATACAACAAGGTTCATAATAATAAGATGAGGACTTGATGTGATGATAATAATAAACCATCCGCGTTGACCAAAAAAAAAAACCCATCCGTAGGTTAGGTCATTGGCTTTAATTTTGCTTTGGGGTCAAGCAAATAATCCAAACAAATTTTTTTTTTTTTTTGCCTCTTCTCCAAGTTCTTTCACATGGGTATATATATATATATAAGTGTGTATGTATAGCCTGTAGAAGAAAAAGAAAAAGAGATTTCAAAATCAAAATAAAAAGATTTAAGAGAGTTTTAGTTTGTCGAGCTTCTTCCCCTTCCCAGAGTTAGTTACACAAAGATGATGATCCGTTCAAGAAGCGCAGCTACAACCGCCGTTAGATCCTTGGGCTACCTCCGCCACTCTTCCGCACTCGTTCACTCTCCACTCCTCTCCGGCGCCACCGCCACCCCCGTCCGCCACTTCACCTCTCCCGGCAACAGGTAGAATCTAAAGCTTAGGGTTTCGTAATCGCTCTGCGGAATGTGAACGGATTCGTCTAGCTTAGAGCTCGATTTGGTTGGTGATATGTTTGTTTATCGTCTTCTTCTTGTTATATATAGCTACCAAATCAAGCCGCCGGTGAACTGGGGAATCCGAATCGTCCCGGAGAAGAGAGCGTGCGTGATTGAGCGGTTCGGCAAATACGTCAAGACTCTGGAGTCAGGGATCCACTTCCTCGTCCCCGGCGTGGACCGTATCGCGTATGTGCATTCGCTCAAGGAGGAAGCGATTCCGATTGGGAACCAGACTGCGATTACGAAGGATAACGTCAGCATCCACATCGATGGTGTTCTTTACGTCAAGGTTGTTGTTATTCTTTGATTACTTTTCAGATCTGTGTTGAGTTTTTTTGCGTTTGATATATTGGACTTGTGTTTTGCAGATTGTGAATCCGCATCTGGCGTCTTACGGCGTTGAGAATCCGATCTACGCTGTTATGCAGTTGGCTCAGACCACTATGCGGAGTGAACTTGGGAAGATTACTCTTGACAAGACTTTTGAGGAACGAGATGCGTTGAATGTCAAGATTGTGGTTCGTTTTCTTTGCTTTTTGTCATCTTTAGTACTTAAAGATTGCAGTTTGTTTAGCTTTTTTGATCGTTTAGTCATTGCTGGGTCTGAGTTTGGTTGATGATAGTTTGTATAATGCAGCTTGGGAATGTGGTTTATGTGTTGAATATTACAAGCATGTGATGATTCTTTTTGCCTTAAATTGAGCCTAGTTTCGAATTGAACACTAGGGATTCTTCAGTGTCATGCTAGTTTAGCTTTTTGCTTCTTTTAATCGTTTTGCTGAGTCTGAGTTTGAGTTTAATTTTTGTTAGATAAGAGTATGTAAAATGCAGCTGAGGAATGTAGTTATGTATTGGATATTGTTACAAGCATGTAATGGTTTTGAGATGGTATCATTCTTGCAGGAAGCCATCAATGTTGCTGCTAAAGATTGGGGTCTTGAGTGCCTTCGTTATGAGATAAGTGAGTACTTTTTTTCTCTTTTTTGACTCTTTTTGATGGGTTCTCTTGTTTGGCTATTTCTAAGTACATGTTTTGTTGTATGCCAGGGGATATCATGCCTCCTAATGGAGTGAGGGTTGCTATGGAAATGCAAGCTGAAGCTGAACGTAAAAAGAGAGCCCAGATTCTCGAGTCTGAAGGTGAATTAGCTAACTTATGTCCTGTGATTGAACAGTGTGCTTTTGCTACAGCTCAAGAGTACAGAGTAAAGCCTGTTTAGCTTGTTTCTGATGATCTGTTTTACTGACTTGAACAGGAGAACGCCAAGCCCATATCAACATAGCTGATGGTAAGAAGAGTTCTGTAATCTTGGAATCAGAAGCTGCAAAGATGGACCAAGTCAATCGAGCATCAGGTTTGTATTAACTACTTAGTAAAGCATTGACGCATCATAATAAGATGTCTCTAGCCATTCTTCAATCTTTTTTTTTATCACAACATTTCTTCTTTGTTGTATTGATTTTCAGGCGAGGCAGAAGCAATATTAGCTAGAGCACAAGCAACAGCGAGGGGGTTGACCATGTTATCTCAATCCCTCAAGGAAACTGGTGGAGTGGAGGTTAGTATAATATGAGCTTAACCTGATGTTAGTCGTATCCTGCTACTTATAACTTGATCCTTTAAACGAGTTTGGTTTCACACCTTATACCTTGATCCTTTAGACGAGTTTGTTTCCCATAAATGATTCTTTCTGTCTAGAATCTGCTTAGAGGTTTATGTGGCTTATAGGACTTGGTAGTGTTGAGTTAAGTAACTTGAGAACTCGTGATTTATCGTGTTGTGGTATGCAGGCTGCGAGTTTGAGAGTTGCTGAGCAATACATTCAAGCTTTTGGGAACATCGCCAAGGAGGTAAACACCACAACTTACTATACCAAATTCCACTTGGTTATCTCATCCTATCTACTTGTTAATTTCGTCCTCCCTTGGGTATTATTAATCTAAAAGAGTTAATCAATTTTGTTAGGGTACAACGATGCTGCTTCCGAGTTCAGCTGCAAATCCTGCAAACATGATCGCTCAAGCCTTGACAATGTACAAAAGCCTCGTCCCCAACGGTGGTATCCAAGAAACTTCAGCTGTGGAATCCTCGTCTAAAGCGAAATAGAAGTGGTGGTGGTGGTAGAAGAGCTAGGAACAATGATAATTCTTTTGATCTGTGAGAAACAGTTTATCTTTCTAAGTTTGCAAACAGAAAAACAAATCTAAGCTCTAATTTCTGAAAGGAGATTTTTGCACCAAGTTTGGTCTTAAAATGTTTAGTTTCTGTTCTTTTGCATCTTCATTTCATCTGCATTGCTTGCCATTAAACAGATAATCGATGTAACAATATCCCTTTGTCGTTTGATTGCTATGGTGGAGTGACTAACTCTTGTGACAAGGATAAGAAACTGTTCCTAGAGGAAGAACGGCGTAGGTCGTTGACAGACAAGAGCCTCGAAGAATCTAATGGTGACATGAACATTTTTTTAGTCTTTTTCTTGAAATAGCATGTCTTGGCTGTCTGTACAACCACTGTATATATATATATATATCCTCTTTGTTGTCTTCTCCTATATATTTGCTCAGCCTCTAATAAGGAAAATTAAAAAAGGGATCAGAAAGGGAGTTTCATTGTTTGCTTCACAGTTCTTCCCATCGTACTTTGTTTATTTTTCTTACCAACACTACCATGGGAGCCTGTGCGAGCACGCCTAGGAAGTCTGATATTCTTGAAACCCCTGCCACCACCGAAAACGCTGTCGTTGAGTCCAAGAACGTCCAAACCGAAGCTGTATCTCAGGTTTTTGTGGATCAAATATCATTTGGTTTCTGAGCAAAATAGCTAATGCTTTTGGATGAAAGATGTGTAATTACTTTTGTTCTTCCTTGGCGAGTTACAGGAGAAGGCAGATGAAGTTGTTGCAGAGAAGAAGGAAGAGTCTAATGTAGATGAAGCAGAGATACAGAAGGAGGCTGAACCAGCCAAACCGGCGGAGGCAGACAAGCCTGTCGAGGCTGTGAAGACCGAGGAAACTCAAGAAGCTGCTGTTGATGAGAAAGCTTCTTCTGGTGAGACTGAGCCACCAAAACAAGAGGAGGCTACAACCGCCAGTGATACCAAAACTAACGAAGAGCCTCTTGCAACCCTTTAAACTCATTTCTCAACTCTGTAATATGTACGTTTCTCATCATTGTCGTATTTCTATTGCTGCCACATGTATAACAATAAACTAATTTCTATAATTATCCAGCGTGGTACGTATCTATTTGTTGGGCTTAGGTATAAATGGGCTTTAAATTAACCAATGATTTTTTGTTTCAGTAAAGGTAAAGCTAAGTTTTCTTTGTCCCACATCGGAACAAGTAGTAGAGTTGATAGGTGTTGCGTAGATATAAATAAAGAGGCTCTCTCACACTATCAAACCATCTTTGCGCTTGGGGCAATGACGCAGCTAATGAGGTACTAACCGAGGCGCGTCTATTGCTGGTTGAAAACTATTTCCAAACCCCCTCCTGGGCCTAAGCTTGTCTTGGGCCTTCGAGAATTTCTGGAAGGGCTCCCTTCGGGGTAAAGCTCTACAAATCTTTAGTTCAATTTTTTGTTTGTAGCTTTCTGATTATAGACTGAAAACGTTTTCTATTATCAATCTAAACCACTCCATTCATAGAAGAAAAACAGAGGAAGAGACTCTTATTTTTTTCTTTCTCAGACATGGCAGAGTAGTATTAGCAACTTTAGTGGGTTTAGACTGAACTGGGCTTTAATGAGCTTGTTCTCCCACATCGTTTACACAACTCAAGAACACTAATGAATATGAACTATAAATTAGACGCAGAGCAGTTTGATAAAGAAAGACTCACGGAGCCGTGCACTGAGGGCAAAGCGAACTTTTCTTTCGCCTTTTACCAAAGGATACCGTGTTTTTTTTTGATATTTACGAGGAGCTTCCTGGCCCTCACTTTGTGGGTCCAGACTAGTCACGTGGCAGACTTAGAGCCTTTGGCGACCGCTTTGGATCAGGCCACGTGTTGGTCTCCTCGGGCCGAAGAACCTATGTGAAAACCTCGGTGGCCAGTGCGAATCGAACCTGGGGCCGTACTTGCAGCCGCAAACCGTATACCACCAGACTAACTCGTCCTGGTTAGGATATCGTGTTCTCTCTGCATTTAACGGCATACGCCTATTTTTGGAAAATGGTTTAGAAATAAACCTCCATCAGTTCTTTAGTTTAAAATTATAATATTTTTGAGGTATATAGGTGTCCAATTTTTTTTTTTTTTTTTTTTTTTTTTTTTTGCTAACCGAGTATCCTGGCCCCACCGAAGTAGTCCAGACTAGAGACTAAAGTGAGCATGGACGCTGCCAGGGCGTCACCATGTGGCTCACCGTGTAACGGTCTTCGGTCTCGGATGCTGCAGCCCACATGTAAATTCCGCAGTGGCCAAAGTTCGAACTCAGGGGCGGACACTCCAGCTGGAGCTCCTATACCACTAGACCAAAGCAACTTGGTTAGGTGTCCAAATATTACTTCAACAATATTTGATAAGTGTTTGCCACTATGGTTCTTTTCTCCGACAATTACCACTAACTAAAAATCAGAATTATCTCGGGTTTGGTTCGAGTGTAGTAGTCTTTAATGAGTGATTGTCGTATCGTTTTGGTGCCTGCAGCGCGGTGAACTTATATTGAACGCGAGGCTTATGACGGAAGATGCAGGTTGAGACCTGAGAGGAAAGATAATTGGTGGTTTACGCGGCGGACCTTGGAAGATGCTGTTAAGAGTGTGACGGATGAAAGTAGTGAGGTTGGAAGAATCATGAGAAGTGGAGATGTGTTTTGACTTTTGAGTGACTAAGGTTTTGCTGATCGTTATATCAGCAAGTTTAAACATAACTTAATTGATCTTGTGAAGACATGAATTATCATTTTTAGTCATTCCATTTAGTTCGGTTTAATTGGAAATTAGTCATGTTTGGTATTGTTTGAGTCTCGGAGAGATAGATTTGTAGTAGGGCATGTTGCATATTTGCATTGCATGCTCTTTGCATGTCCCCTAAGATTAGCTAATTAATAAATTTCTTCCAGATGCTAATAAATCTATATTCTATTCCCTTTATGGATTATGAACAATTTTTTAAAAATGTCTTTTAATTTTTTTTATTAAATTAATGTGAGAATTTATTTATATAATTTTATTTTATTTTGGAACGAAATTTAGCTTATAACTTCTTTTTTTCAACATTAGCTTATAAACAAAAAAAGAAATCACGGAATTTAATGAATGCCCCCAATTGTATTTGGCATAATCGTAACAATTTTGAAAGTCATGATCTTCGCAAATTCCATAAGCTTATGATATACATCTGGAAGCATAGAAATAATATCGTAGTCTTGATTATGCAGTTAATTAGCATAGAAATATAATTATGCTATAGATTAGGGGATAATTTCAGGAGACTTTAGGGTCTGATTGGTAACGACCGTAACTTTAAAATTTTTGCTGTAGAAAAAAATCTGTAAACCTTTTGCTGTGGCTTTAGATTTTATTGCTGTAGAATTTTATGGAAAGCACTAAAAAATTGCTTTGGATATTTGGCTTTGTAGAGCATTTGTACAGCTGTAGGTTATTTCAAGAGCTGTGGTTTCAAAAAAATATTTAAAGCTTGATTGCTCTGAATTTGATGCTTTTGAAATAAATAAGTCTGTGGACAACACCTACAGCAACTACCAATCACCCCCTAGATAGCAAAAGGAAATCACAGATCGTAAAAAAAATAAATAAACGAAACTAAAGACTTGGCTTATTCGTGGAGCCGTGGAGGCTTGAATCATTCAACTCATAATAGCACTTTCCTAAACTTCAGGTCATCTGCAACTGAAATTTTATAAACAAAACATAAGAAACATAAGAACAAGAATAGAAAAAAACGAAGGGACAGAAACAGAAATGGGATCAAAGTTTCATGCTTTTATGTTTCCATGGTTTGGTTTTGGCCACATGACTGCATTTCTACATCTGGCTAACAAGCTAGCTGAAAAAGGGCACAAAATCACTTTCTTGCTCCCCAAGAAAGGTCTGAAGCAACTTGAACCTCTCAATCTGTTCCCAAAATCCATTGTCTTTCACATTCTTACCATCCCTTCCGTCGATGGTCTCCCTGATGGCGCCGAAACAACCTCAGATATCCCAATCACGTTTGGGAGTTTTCTGGCCTCAGCTATGGACCGCACACGCGGTCAGGTCGAAGAAGCGGTTCGATTAGGTAAACCGGATCTAATTTTCTTTGATTTTGCTCACTGGATTCCGGACATAGCTAGAGATTGTGGAGCCAAGAGTGTGAATTTTGTAACGATTTCTGCAGCATGTGTAGCTATCTCATTTGTCCCTGGTCGTAGTCCAGATGAATTAGCTATACCTCCTCCGGGGTATCCTTCGTCCAAGGTGTTGCTTCACGGACAAGAAACCAATTCCTTGTCATTTCTGTCCTATCCATTTGGTGATGGAGTGACGTTTTACGAACGGATCATGACAGGGCTTGTGAACTGTGATGTCATATCGATAAGGACTTGCCAGGAAATGGAAGGAAAATTCTGCGATTTTATCGAAAGGGAATTTCAAAGAAAAGTTCTCTTGACGGGTCCAATGCTTCCTGAGCCGGACAATATCAAACCACTAGAAGATCGATGGCATCAATGGCTGAGCCGGTTCGAACCAGGATCAGTAGTATACTGTTCGCTTGGCAGCCAAATCATTCTTGAGAAGGAAGAATTTCAAGAACTCTGCTTAGGAATTGAGCTGACCGGTTTACCATTTATTGTAGCGGTAAAGCCACCAAAAGGCGCATCTACCATCCAGGAAGCATTACCAGAAGGGTTCGAAGATCGGGTTAAGGAGCGTGGAGTGGTTTGGGGAGAATGGATGCAGCAGCCACTGATATTGGCTCATCCATCAATAGGTTGCTTTGTGAGCCATTGCGGGTTTGGGTCAATGTGGGAGTCTCTATTGAATAACTGCCAAATAGTGTTTATTCCACATTTGGGTGAACAAATATTTAACACCAGGCTAATGAGCGAGGAACTCGAGGTTTCAGTGGAGGTGAAAAAAGATGAAACAGGATGGTTTCCAAAGGAGAGCTTAAGCGGTGCGGTTAGGTCAGTAATGGACAAAGACACCGAGCTAGGGAACCTAGTAAGGAGGAACCATGCCAAATGGAAGGAGTCTCTACTTAGTTCCGGAATAATCAGTGGTTATGTCAGCAAGTATGTAGAAGCACTGGAGAAACTAGTCTAAAAGAGACAACATGAAATAAATTGCATTGGTCTTAGTAACGTTGCTATCATTAACTATATATACCACATAACATAAAATGAATTTTCTATCTTGTAAGATAAACATCTATATAACAATCAAATCACTCCTTGTAATGATTTCCTGAAAGAGTTGCCAAAAAATAAATTCAAAGAATTTAAAGAAATATTGGGACATTGGTATGAAAATGAAGTTTTAGCTTGTAAGTTTCAATTGTCACAAAAAAAAAGCTTGTAAGTTTCAATATCTTAGTCTGTTTTCTTTTCATTGGTGTATCCTACTTGTGTTTTTTTAAGACTTTTTCTTGGGTTCACCCCCTAGGGTGAACCTTTAGGTTCACCAACCAATAGAAAGTTGTCATTTTAGATCTAGTATCTTTTAATTAAGGAAACAAAATAACTTACCAAATTATATTATGCTTTTAAAATAAAAAATAAAAAATTAAATAAAGAGAAATAACAATAGTTCTAAAAAAAGATTATTTAAAAAAAATATTTTTTTTTAAGATTTAGAGTTTAGTGTTTAAGATTTAGAATTTAGAATTTATCCAAATGTTTAGTGTTTTTCCAAGGGTTTAGGGTTTACCTAAGGGTTTAGGGTTTACCCAAGAGTTTAGGGTTTACCCAAGGGTTTAAGGTTTTCCCAAGGGTTTAGGGTTTAGGATTAGAGTTTAGGGTTTAGTGTTTTGTTGACAACATGTTTAGTGTTTTTCCAAGGGTTTAGGGGTTTACCCAAAGATTTAGGGTTTACCCAAGGATTTAGGGTTTAGGATTAGAGTTTAGGGTTTAGTATTAGGGTTTAGTGTTTTGTTGACAACATTTTTTTTTTTGAATTCGTTTTTTATATATTATTTTTATTTATTTTTAAATTTTATTTTGAAAAAATAATATAATTTGACAAGTTATTTGGTTTCCTTAATTAAAAGATACTAGATTTAAAATGAAAATTTTCTATTGGTTGGTTCACCCTAGGGGTGAACCCAAGAATAACTCTTTTTTTAATTCACTAGTTACTTATTAGACGTTATTTGTCAGGTAGTGAATACATTTAAAAAATAAAAAAATGGTTTCATTTGAATTATTGTTGTTAAATAACGATATAACTATAATATTTTATCTTTCTTTATTGATTTCCATTAGTTATACGATTTGATGTTAATCCGGGAACAAGGATTTCCACATCTACTGTGAACATTTTATTGGTAACTTCCGATCTAAATGATTTCAGTTTTTTTTTTTGATCTGAGTAAATGATTAACTATATAATATAATAAAATTAATCTTATATCTTGTAAGATAAACTTTTATAAAACAATAAAATAACTCATTGTAATGATTTCCTAAAAGATTAGGCAAATAAATTACTTTAAATAATTTTAAGAAATATTTGGACATCAATACGGAAAAAAAGTCTTAGTGGTTAGTTTCTATATCATAGTGTGTTATTATGTAATTGGTGTGTCCTACTTATGTTTTCTTCGTTCATTAGTACTTTATTCTAATGTCTAGTGTTTTAAATGTTACTAGATTTTGACCCGCGATTTCAAATTGCGGGATTATTTTCTAAAAAAACTTTAATTTTTGATATTTTATTTTTTGTTGTGTTAATATTTTTATTTTTGGCACATATATACTATAAATTATATTAAATTTTAACCCATTCTAAAGATATACTATGTAAAAAATATATTAATTATTCTCATATTTTTTTAATTTTGGTATATATATGTTTTCGATGCCATGAATATTATATTAATTTATTTTATATAATATTATGTAATTTATATAATGAAAATAAATTTTTCTAACCCAATAAATTTTCATGTTTATCAATTATTCCAATTACTTCATTTTTATCGAACTGTATTTCAAAATACTAAACAACCGATTTTTTTGAAATATCAATACTATGAAAATAGTAATCATTTTATTTAAATAAAATTTATATGGTTTAATTTCCAACTGATTTTATATTATAACCTGAAAAGAAAAATTCATGCTGTAAAATGAGATATGTTAGTGTAAATAAATCCATAAATGATTTAATGTTAAAAACACCTACCTAATAGCAATAATTAATTGCTTATTTATAAACGAACTAAACACTTATTATTTACAAATAATCTAAACAAACTTGTATATTATGTAAACAAAATTATTTTCAAAAGATTTGTTTCCTTATTAAATGAGTGAAATTAATTGAAAAGATCTTTAAAATAAGCAATGGCATGACAATGTAAATAAATTGAAAACTAATGGCAGAATCCTATTAGGGATTTTGCTTTAATAGTATAGATTTATATGGTTTAATTTCCAACTGATTTTATATTATAACCTGAAAAGAAAAATTCATGCTGTAAAATGAGATATGTTAGTGTAAATAAATCCATAAATGATTTAATGTTAAAAACACTTACCTAATAGCAATAATTAATTGCTTATTTATAAACGAACTAAACACTTATTATTTACAAATAATCTAAACAAACTTGTATATTATGTAAACAAAATTATTTTCAAAAGATTTGTTTCCTTATTAAATGAGTGAAATTAATTGAAAAGATCTTTAAAATAAGCAATGACATGACAATGTAAATAAATTGAAAACTAATGGCAGAATCCTATTAGGAATTTTGCTTTAATAGTATAGATTGGTCATATTGTGAATGCGGATGTTAACTTGAATTTTGTTATTGTAAAAAGAATTATTTTATATTGTTGAATGTATATATTTTAAACATTTACCAATATTAGACATTTAATTTTTTTCTGTAAACACAAAAATCTTATACATAAATCGACAATAATTTTATATAGTCTTGAACAGTTTATGGTTTTAGCCATTTTTATAAATATTTATCTTGTTATAAAATTTTCCAATTGGATATTGTATTCAAATATGCTTTAATCACATTTTTTATAAATAATTTATTTAAAAAAATAATTTGACAGTTATTTATATCAGTAATAAGCAATTAGGAATTTTACTTGAATGGGCAATCTGGTTTTAAAAGATTTGACATTTTGGAGAGGAGTAATACTTGTTTTGCTAGGCATGTTTTGGTTGTTATACGAGTAGAAATCTTGCTGAAGGAATTCTATATATATTGTTCTTGTGGGTGTACGATGCAAAAAGAAATCTAAACTAAATATCTAGTTTAGCATGATTTACAGGTTTAGGAATAGGAATAGGAATATACGTATATTGGAACAATTAATTAAAAAAAATCTGATATTTTAAAACGTATAATATATTTGGTATGTTAAGCAGACTTTTAGATATTTAAATTAATAACAACACTTTACAAATTCAATTATAAGGTGGTTTAATACATATAATATTCGTTGTTTGAGTATATTTGTTGATTGATACATTTTAACAAATAGGTATTTCATCGAAAGTTTTTATAGGAAATAAAACTTCAAAGAAAATATCAATCATTAAATTTGATTTATGTGATAGTATTTAAGAAATAAAAAAAGTCAAGTTATTCTTTTGAAGATTAATTGTCTTTCTTAAGTTTGACACCCTTTTGGTACACAATATTAAAAAAATAAGGGTATCTTTATGCTAAGTTAGATGGAATGTGCTTGATTTTAGGAATATTATGTGGAGCTAATTAAGATTGGGAGTAGTATATTGAATACAATTCAAACATTTCTATATGTATGTATGTCGAACGATTTTGGTTTAAGATTTTTATAATGAATTTTTGTATATTTTAAAATTTGAACATTAAGATTCTGATGTATTTGGTTTGACATTCCTAGTTTATTAAAAGTTGTGAACCGCATCATACAGGGATTGGACATCCAAATTTACATCAAAATCAAAATCATTCTTTGATAATGATAATAATAAATTTAGAATAATATAATATGATGTATAATAATAATTTTATGTTCACTTGATTTTGTATGCTTGATTTTTTAATTGTTATAAACCGATTTATGCAGAGAATGTTGGTGGCTATATATCGAGTTATGCTTGGTTTGAGTCTTTGAGAGATCATGTACTTATTGGATAAATAAATTGAAATGGGCTGGTTAAGCATTATTGTTAAATGACGTGAAGGTCTTATAATGATCACTAAAGGTGCAGAGATGAGGCCAGTGGCAAAAAGAGTAATTATTAAGATGAAACATGGTTTAATTTATAAATGTACTTCAGTTTTAATATATTAGATTAGATTAACTATAAGTGACACAACATAAGTGTTATTGAATGTTTACTTTATATTATGCTATATTTGTGTCCTGATGCTAATTTAATTTTTTGAATCTAATTAATGAGGCATTGTATTTGTAATTTATTGCATTTGTAATGTATGCGAGAATACAAAGGTAATTTTTGTAATTTATTATTTTTATATTTTGTGTCACAGTTTATAAGATCAATTTATTGATAATATATGATATTTATTAGATGTTGTTATTTTGTTGATGTTTTGGAGTTGTAATTGCCTCTAATACTTTCAATGCCTTTAAGATTCTTTTCTATCTATAACTACAAGAAGTGCTTTATTTCAAATACAAGTTATATAATGAGATAGTTTGGTTTTTTTTAGAGAAGATTATGATCCAAAATTTACATCTCTTAAATAAATAAAAAAAACTGAAACAAAATAATATAGTTTAATACATCAATTTTCAATATGGATATTGAAGTTAGATAATTGTTAATATTAGTTTAAAATTTGTATCTTTAATAATTTAGATTTTAATAGAATTTTAACATCAAAATAAAATTTTGTTGGATATATATATATTAGTCTGTAGAAGGTGCAAATCCTCTTCTAGCCCATTAAAAATAAATTAAATCACAAGTACTAAATTTTAAAAGATGATTTTTTTTACAGATTTATATATATATATATATATTTTAATTATTTTTATCTTTGCAGATTTTACAATATTGATTTATTATTTTTAATAAAATTTGTAATAAATATTATTGTTTTGTCTAAATTTTAGGCTTCTTTATTATTATTATTTTTATTAATTTTATTTATTTATGTAAATTGAATTTTAGGTTAAAATATAAATTTTACCGGATATATAAATAACAAATATTTAGATTAAACAATCAGGGATTATAAAAATGATGGTTTGGACAGAAAACTAAAGCAGATCATGAATTGCACCCAAAATAGAAAGATCACGAATAACTTCAAAATACTATATATATATATATATATATAAAATATGTAACCTCTAAGGATGGATTTGACCATCCTACAAGGCCCGAAGAATAGAAAGGCCTGGCCCGGATTAGGTAGAGTCAGGTCTCTCGGCTTGACTCTTGAGTACTTTTAGTCGATCGTCATCGACTAAAGTATATTCGGCTCAGCGGCTGCTCGGACGCCTACGTGCTTCTCGGCCCAGCAGAAGAGGCCCACCAAGATGGCGTAAATTAGGTCAAGGACGAAGCATCAAGACGTATATATAAAGGAAAGGGGAGACAACGAGAGAAGGATCCGAAATCACTGACTAACACTTGGCGGCTAGATTAGGGTTTTCACCTTTGCTTCATCTCGCCGTTAGTTGTACTTTTCCGGTAGCTCATCGAGCCACCGGCTTCCTTTCTGTCACATTCTCTTCATTTCTCTTGTAACCGACTGAACGTTTTCTCCGACCATAAATAAGACGTCTTTGTTAAAAACCATATCTTCTTTATTACCGTTTTCCGATCAAACAGCTGGCGCCCACCGTGGGGCAACTAGCAAAGTAACGTCAGAACTATGGTCGTTAACAACGACAGTTCTTCGTCAGGCGAGGAGCGCGAAGCTCCAGAGGTGACACCTACACCTACACCAGTAACTCCACTTCCCCATCCTGCGTCTATGGAAACTATCCTGGCACGCCTTGCCCTACAAGAAGCGGCGCAGAAGGCGGCAGTTGACCAAATCACAGCGATAGCAAAGATCCTTGCTCCTCTCGCTGCAAACGCCGAAGCTTCAACGGCGCAGTATCGTCGACACCTGTTCGCCACAGAACGAAACACCGACGTAGCACCTACGCGGGATAACGATAACCAAAGCGCCGGTAACGACATCAACGCGCACACCGCAAGCGAACTAGCCGCGTTGAAACAGTCGGTCCTCGACATCAATTCGAAGATCCACCAGGTGACGACGTCCGCGCCCCAAATCGAGCATGTACTCGCGGAATCTCTTCGTACACCCTTCACGCAAAAGGTTACCGGCGTGCGGCTCCAGAAGATGGAGAAACTCCGTCTTCCAACCTTCAAAGGCCTCTCTGATCCTTCTACTCACGTCACGTCTTTCAACATAGCGATGCGACGCGCAAACCTGACCGACGAAGACAAAGACGCCGGCTTTTGCCAACTCTTCGTCGAAACTCCAGAAGATGGACCGGCCCTTACTTGGTTCACCGGCCTCAGAGAAAACTCCGTCGACTGTTTCCACGACCTCTCGATGGCTTTCCTTAAGAACTATATCATGTTCACCAACCAGGAAGCGACCGTGTCAGATTTGTGGAACCTCACTCACGCCAGCGACCAAAGTCTCCGCGACTTCATGGAGAAATTCAAAGCTATTGTCTCGAAGATTGATATCCCTGACCATATCGCCGCGAATCTTTGATGAACACCTTGCACGTCGACTCCACATTCCGTCAGGAACTCTACCGATACCCGACAAAATCTGTCTCCGACGCCATCGCTCGCTCGCACAACTTTATCCGCATGGAAGAAGACACCAGAGCAAAGTTCACAAAAGAAGCAGCAGCGAAACAGCGACCCTCCCGAACAAACGACACCCGCCCGAGCCCCGCCAGCACTCCTCCGGTGGAAATACCTCTCAGAAGCGAGGCTACGTTAGCTCGGTCGGTGATGAGGAATCTCCAAAATCAGCAGCCATCACGCGAGAGAAAGGCTGGAACCACTGGGATCGAGACTCCACTCCGAAGCAGTCAACCTCATCCGAACCAGCGAGTTCAAACTCTGAGGAGCCAAAAAAATGGTGCCTCTACCACAAAAGGGATTCCCATGATACGAAGGAATGCAAGGTCCTCATCGGGCAGTTTTTCGACGAGATCACTAATGGGACAATCCAAATGCCCACCTCTCCTACGACCCCGAAAAACACCAAAAGTTGGAGTAAGAGCAAGGAGAAGAAGGCACAGAAGTCTCAAAAGAACACGGCCCCGAGCGAGGAAAGAGCAAGCCCTGAGCGCACTCCTGTCAACAACGTCGGCCCCGCCAACGATTCGTCAGAAGATGAACACCCGCGTCACCGGCGACGAGTGGAAGTCATACTCTCTCGCCCTTGCGACTCCTCTGATGACGACATCCAGACAGTGCAACCAGATCTGCGCGATAAATTGGACAGCAAGGATAAGCAGTCTCTCGCTCCCTCGAAAACAGATAAAGACCTGCGCATTCTATTAAAGCGAAAAAGCGCCACGAACGAAAACACAGGAACCGACGACCTCCGTGCGACTATCTCAAAATGCAACGCTCGGAGAGTCGGTCAAACTGGCGATCTTCGCGACCAGCTCAATTCGAAGGCCGACGACCTGCGAATCCAACTCAACCGTTCGAAAGGGTCCGATCTGCGACGACGTATCGAATCAAAAAAGAAACAGCCCGCAGAAATTCCTACATTCGAGAACACAACTGACGATTTGAGGAAGCAACTCGAATCAATGCGAGCTACCCGAGCCCCGCACATTAGTGTCATAATGGGCGGATCACCACCTTGCGGTGACTCGGTTCGAGCCATCAAAGATTACAAACGTCAAGCAACCACCTCTCAGAAGTGGCCTTCTCCAGTCGAAAATGATCACAAGATCACTTTTTCGGCACTAGACACCAAGGGCGTCCACATGCCACATAACGATCCTCTCCTCGTCGACCTTGACATCGGCGAATGTCTGGTCGCAAAAGTCCTTATTGATACCGGCAGCTCAGTCGATCTCATCTTTCGCGACACACTAGACAAAATGGGAGTTGATTTAAGGGATATGAAGCCTTCCTCTCGCACGCTCACCGGCTTTAACGGAGCCTCAGAGCAAATGATCGGGACAATTCGCCTTCCAGTTTACGCAGGTGGTATAACCCGCACCGTCAAGTTCTCCGTCATCCGCGCCAAAGCACCCTATAATGCCAAACTCGGAACAACATGGCTGCATTCCATGCAAGTCGTCCCTTCGACTTATCATCAATGCGTCAAATTTCCCGGAAAAGACGGCAAAACTCAGACGATTCGGGGAGATCAACAAGCCGCGATAGAACTACTGATCGCAACTGTAAAGATGCAGCAACAAGCTTCCCTTGTCAACTCCGTCAGTAAACCACTCAACAAGATATACCCCCAGAAGGAGGAAGTTCGCGAAGTCGCAATTGATGAATCCGACCCGACGAAAATCATCCGAGTTGGCGTCTACCTGTCCGACGACGTATGTTCAAGGATCATCTCTTTCATCAAGGACAATGCCTCGACGTTCGCCTGGAAGACTTCCGACATGAAGGGGATCGACCCCGCAGTTACGTCCCATGAACTGCACGTCGACCCGACGTTCAGACCCATCCGACAGAAGCGACGAAAACTCGGTCCAGAACGATCTAAAGCAGTAAACGAAGAAGTCGATAGGCTCCTCGACGCGGGTTTCATAACCGAAGTCCGATACCTCGAATGGTTGGCCAACCCGGTTGTCGTCAAAAAGAAAAACGGCAAATGGCGCATATGCGTCGACTTCACGGACCTCAACAAGGCGTGCCCAAAGGACAGTTACCCACTCCCTGATATCGATCGTCTCATCGAATCAACTGCTGGTAACGAACTCCTAACCTTCATGGACGCTTTCTCGGGATACAACCAGATCTTGATGCATCCCGACGATCGCGAGAAGACGGCATTCATCACCGACAGAGGGACCTACTGCTACAAGGTGATGCCCTTCGGGCTAAAGAACGCCGGCGCGACTTATCAGCGACTCGTCAACCGAATGTTCGCTGATCAGCTAGGCAACACCATGGAAGTGTACATCGACGACATGTTAGTCAAATCGCTCAAGGCCGACGATCACCTAAACAACTTACGCGACTGCTTCAAGATCTTGAATGACTACGGGATGAAGCTCAACCCGGCCAAGTGTACCTTCGGTGTCACTTCGGGAGAATTCCTCGGCTATATTGTCACTCAACGAGGAATCGAGGCTAACCCCAAGCAGATCTCGGCGATCCTCGACCTTCCAAGCCCAAAGAACAGCCGCGAAGTACAGCGACTAACAAGACGCATAGCAGCTCTCAACAGGTTCATCTCGCGATCAACCGATAAGTGTCTTCCCTTCTACGAGCTACTAAGGGGCAACAAGAGGTTCATCTGGGACGAAAAGTGCGAGGAGGCGTTCAATCAACTCAAGCATTACCTCACAACCCCCCAGTACTATCAAAGCTAGAAGCCGGCGACACATTGTCTCTCTACATAGCCGTCACATCCTCCGCCGTCAGCAGCGTGCTCATTCGAGAAGACCGGGGAGAACAGAAACAAATCTTTTACACAAGTAAAAGAATGTCCGAGCCGGAGACGAGATACCCAACACTCGAAAAGATGGCCTTAGCTGTCGTCACCTCGGCCAGGAAACTGCGACCCTACTTTCAGTCGCACACGATTGAATTACTGTCCAACCAACCACTCCGAACGGTTATGCAGAATACAAACCAGTCAGGACGGTTGACTAAATGGGCGATGGACCTGAGCGAACATGACATCGTGTACAAGAATCGCACAGCAGCAAAGTCACAGGTCATTGCCGACTTCTTGATCGAGTTAACACCAGAGCTGGAGCAAGACCTCATCCTACCAAGTTTAAACTGGATCCTACACGTCGACGGTTCATCCACGAGTAAAGGGTCGGGGGCAGGAGTGCAACTGCAATCACCAACAGGAGAACTCATCCGGCAGTCATTCAGTTTTGGTTTTGCGGCGTCAAACAACGAAGTTGAGTACGAATCCCTCATCGCAGGGCTCCGTCTCGCCAAGGCAGTGAAAGCCAAAAGAATCAGCGCTTACTGCGACTCTCAACTTGTCGTAAGCCAGTACCTCGGCGATTACGACGTCTGCAACGAAAGGATGGACGCCTACCTCAAACTCGTCCAAGACCTCACGCGAGACTTCGAGTTCTTCGAACTCACGAAGGTTCCTCGCGGAGAAAAAGTCTGTGCCGACGCCCTCGCTGCTCTAGGAAGCAAGCTACACGATCAAGTCAAGAGGACAATCCCAATCCATAAAATCGAGAAACCGAGCATCGACACGAAGGTGGAACAGACTGTGATCGCAGCAGCGATTAGCGAAGCGATGGACATCGATGAAGCAGAACCTCCTTCGCAGGATGATCAGCCAACAGATTGGCGCAAGGAACTCATCGATTACCTCGCTGAAGGTTTATTACCCACCGAGAAATGGGACGCTTGGCGACTGAAGCGACGTAGCGCACACTACGTTGTCATGGATGGGGAACTACACCGATGGACCGCAACGAAGGTGCTACTCAAATGTATCTCCGACGAAGAAACGAGACTAGTCATGGCCGAAACACATGAAGGAGCAGCAGACAATCACTCGGGCGGACGAGCTCTCGCATTAAAAGTAAAGAATCTCGGATTCTACTGGCCAACCATGAACGCCGACTGCGAGACATACGTGCGCAAGTGCGATAAATGCCAGCATCATGCTTCCACCTTACACAGCCCAACGGAGTTCCTTCATACCCTAACTGCTCCATACCCATTCATGCAATGGGGAATGGACATCATCGGTCTGATGCCGGCATCTCGCCAAAAGAAGTTCATTCTAGTCCTCACAGATTACTTCACCAAATGGGTTGAAGCCGAAGCCTACGCCAACATCACCGACAAGGAGGTGCAAAACTTCATCTGGAAGAACATAATATGCCGACATGGGCTCCCATACGAGATCATTACAGACAACGGTTCACAATTCATCTCGCATCATTTCAAGGGATTCTGCGACAGATGGCGAATTCGACTCAACATGTCGACCCCGAGAAACCCGCAAAGTAACGGCCAAGCCGAGTCGACGAACAAGACCATCATCGACGGTCTGAAGAAACGACTCGACTTAAAGAAAGGTTGCTGGGCAGATGAACTAGACGGTGTCCTGTGGTCCCACAGAACAACTCCTCGCGGAGCGACGAAGGCTACACCCTTCTCAATGGCCTACGGCGTCGAGGCAATGGCTCCGCCAGAAGTGAACGTGACGAGTTTACGCCGATCGCGAATGCCACAAAACGTCGAACTCAACCGCGACATGCTGCTCGACGCACTCGACGACATCGAGGAAAAGCGCGACCAAGCAGTACTCCGAATCCAGAATTACAAGCATCAAATCGAGAGCTACTACAACAAAAAGGTTAAATCGCGTCCCCTCGAAATGGGCAATCTTGTTTTAAGAAAGGTCTTCGAAAATTCTAAGGAGTGGAAAGCCGGCAAGCTTGGAGCCAACTGGGAAGGACCATACAAGATAGTCGAAGTCATCAAACCAGGAGTATACCGCCTCGAGACTTCAACATGCGAAGCAGTACCGAGAGCTTGGAACTCCAAACATCTCCGCCTCTTCTTCCATCCTTTGTCAAGACGAACGCCTTACCGAGTAAATGCACCACTAAGGCCACTTTTACTCGGTCTCTTTAAAAAAAAAAAAAAAAACCGAGTAAATGCGCCATTAATGCCACTTTTACTCACAATCTAAGAACTATTAATGGCTTGATTCCTGCAAAGGGATAGGTAGGCAGCCCAAAAAAGGGGGGTCCAGCCGAAAAAAAAAAAAAACAAACCTCCTCCCTGAGGAATCGATCTCCGTAGCAGACGATCACTTAAGCGATGCCGACACGAGCATGCCCCGGCTTCTCGAACAAGCGTATCGGTACTCGCATCCCACGCTGGATATGTCCTGATCAGACACGTATTCACGGGAGACGACTGTGTTGCGATTTAAACCAACACGGCCGAGACAATGACTCCAACTCACCCTGTAATTTACTAAGTAAGGTTTGACCTACCGAACGCTTGAAAATTACGTTAGGGTCGATTTGGAACCGTCAACGTCGAGAACTCATAATTAACAACGAAACTCAAATGGCGAACGATCGCGAGTCAAAGAAATCGACCGAGACAAAGTCATGACGAGCTTAACACTACAACGATTCGACATCTCGAATAACGTTTATACTAAACAAACAGTCACTTTGAATCTTGAGAAATCATGTATTTGATAGACAAGTACGATAAAAGACAAACAGTTAATACGATTCGAAGAATTGGAAATAACAAAAGAGAAACAACACAGTAGAAGTCTTAAAAGGCAAACGTCTAAGAAGCAACAACACAAGTCCTCCGGGACTCAAAAGAAACAACAAACAAAAAAGACTAAGCTTCCCGATCACTCTCGCGATCGTTGAGGACGGAGAGCTCCGAAGCCCTGACGCTTGACTCACGAGCAGCCGGAGAAACATGCACTTCGTCTGATCTCGGGACGATCTCTGGATCAGCCAAAGGACCTTCAAGAAGAGGCGTCGGATCTTCGCGCCGCTCTTCAGTCGGATGAGTAGGCGGAACGTGAAGAATCGCTGCAGTCTCCGGATCGATCAGGCCGGCGTTGGACCCATACGGATCGAGACTCGCCAAGATTCGAGCATCCACGAACTGAGAGTCCAATACGAGAGGAGAAAGTGTGAGATCTTCCTCGGGTACCTCGCCCACCCTAAGCTTCTCGGCTTCCTCCTCGTATTTCTTCTCTTGCTCGGCGAATATCTCAATAGTAGCTTGTGAGATGTCGCTCCCAGCCCTCAGAAGCCTCCTCTTCGGGTTGAAGTTCATCTTCTTGAACATCACCCTCCTCAGTCTCAGTCGGTTCTTCGGGATTCTCCGACTGCTCGTCAACGGGCTTCTTCGTCCTCTTCTTCTTTTTCTTCTTCTGGGGTTCGCCAGAAGGAGGAACGTCGCTCGCCTCCTCGGCGCTCCCCTCGACTCCCGAGCCGCCCCTCTTCCTTTTTTTACCCTTCCCCGCGTTTCCAGCACCAGAAGGGGGAACCTCACCAGCGCGAGGAACCGTCGTCGAGGGTCCCTCCTCGCTGGCCAGTCCCAGCTGGGCGGCTAATATCGCGCTCAAATCAGGAAGAGTTCCCATCCTCTTTGCTTTAGAAACTTGCTTCTGGATGTCCTTCGGGAAGATGTCCAGTCGCTTGGTGCGAATAGGAAGAACAGTCGGAAGATCAGATCTCCACTCTCCTGAAAACATAAGGCAGAAAGGTCAGGACGCGACAAATAAACTTTGCGATCGAAAGAATAACCAGAAACGGCGAGAGAACGCACTTCGAGCGATCCGGTCCTTAAGCTCGCAAATCCTCTCGACGGTAATCTCGGACCAACGGTAGATTCGAAGCAAAGTGACGGCTCGAACGCTCTTCAGGAAATCCTCAGGATAGACTGGAGACGTGGGATGGCCGACTGCGAGCACAACAAAAAGAAAGTTTCGTTAAGATCGACAAAATCAGACGTAGCTCGCGACAAGATATTCTACCACAAGAACGGTTCCATAAGACCCGATAGTCCTCTCGAGGAGGCTCCTCGAAAGCCGAGTCGTCGGACTTGATGAAGAAATAGGAACGCTGCCAATTCTGCGTTTTGTTGGGATGACCGGTGCACACATTGCAGTTTGGTCGCATCTTCACCGAGTAGGTTCCGTCCTTCATGTCGGTTATCGAGGTCATCTCCTCGAACGACCTGACGCTCATCGGCACGTCAATCTGCTCCGCTAGAACTGATAGAGTGACGGCTAGTCGCAGCGAGCCGTTCAGTAACTGACTAATCGCGAGATCTCGCCGCCTAGCGTACGCGGTGATCAGTCGCAGGATGGGGAACCAACAGCGAGTGTCATCCTGGAAGTAGGACTCGTATACCGTTTGGTACCCGATCGGAGGAGAACAAGGCCTTTGCTCCTTTGTAGGAATGAGGAAGGTCACGCCTGTAGCGTTATTGGCCCGAAGAACCCTCTTCACGCTCCTCAGGGTCGACTTAGTCTCGTCCACGCCGTCCCAATCTTGACCAGCCACGAAAGTAGGGCGCAATAAGTCAGGATGTAGTCGTGGAAGCTCCTCGAAAATCCCTTCGGGATAGAAGGTCGTCGGAAACAACTCGGCTTCAGAATCGTCGTCTTCCGAAGGATCGTCTTCCACTGCGCGAGCTCTCAAGGTAATCGAGTCAATGGGTACCGCCCCGCTCTGTCCGTCTCTCGCACACTCCGTCGCATCCCTCACGACGACATTCTCGCTCCCTTCTCTCGCAAGCCGCGTAGCATCTGCGACCAAAAGCCTCTGGGAGCGAGACAAATCAACTGTGTCCATCATCGCCTCGTGATGAGTCGATTCGAGATCCCCGATACAACCTCCGTCAGGACTCCTTGCCGGAGCTGATGCCGCCGCGACTGATTTCCCCTTTTGCTGCCTCGATAACCTCTGAGCTGACGACATGGTAGAACAAGGCGGCGAAGAACGCGTCGAATGAAGGCTATAACACTTAGAGAGATAAAATAAGGAGAGAGAGAAAGTACCTTTGATCACGGAGGAAACTTGAAGAAATGAGAAGGGATCTGCGTATTTATAAGGAAATGAGAGGGGGGATTCGAGGCATCATCATTAGGTCTATTCGGGCCTAGATGGGCCTCGAAACTCTCCCTAAAAACCCAGCGAACCCTCGCGACGTTTCGACTTCTCGGTGCATTTAAAAAGGAAAAAGGGGGGGGGGGAATCCGAGGCGTCGTCATTAAGCCTAAACGGGCCTAAATGGGCCTCGAAACTCTCCAAAATGTCCAGCGGACCCTCGCGATGGTTCAGCTTCTCGTCTAAATCAGACGTCGGTCATCTTAAAATCAGAATAAACCAACGGCTAATCTAGACATGTCAGTCGGGATCCGAATATCCGCGACTAATCAGCCTCAAGCGGAAATATGCCAGAACCTTCTCTGCGACACAACGACCAAAAGGAGCGAGAAAGCTTCTACTGCTCGCTTCCGAAAGAACGACGCTGTGCGACTCGTCGACCAACCGCTCCAACCTTCCGACAGGCCTTCTATTCCCTCAAACCTTCAAACCTTAGAATCCATCACGAGCCAGAAAGCACTTCGCTCACTAATGGAGTGGGGGGGGGGGAGACTTACTGTAGAGGATGGATTTGACCATCCCACAAGGCCCGAGGAATAGAAAGGCCTGGCCCGGATTAGGTAGAGCGACGGCTCGATCGGTCGGCTCAAGAGTCAGGTCTCTCGGCTTGACTCTTGAGTACTTTTAGTCGATCGTCATCGACTAAAGTATATTCGGCTCAGCGGCTGCTCGGACGCCTACGGGCTTCTCGGCCCAGCAGAAGAGGCCTACCAAGATGGCGTAAATTAGGTCAAGGACGAAGCATCAGGACGTCTATATAAGGGAAAGGGGAGACAACGAGAGAAGGATCCGAAATCACTGACTAACACTTGGCGGCTAAATTAGGGTTTTCACCTTTGCTTCATCTCGCCGCTAGTTGTACTTTTCCGGTAGCTCATCGAGCCACCGGCTTCCTTTCTGTCACATTCTCTTCATTTCTCTTGTAACCGACTGAACGTTTTCTCCGACCATAAATAAGACGTCTTTGTTAAAACCCATATCTTCTTTATTACCGTTTTCCGATCAAACACCTATATGATGTGGGTCCATGCAACGTTTGTTTTGTTGATAGCATCACAATTGAACAACCGCTCATCTTACCAAACACATAAGCATGGCAATTTTATTACAAAAAAAAAAACTATACATCCTATCTGTGTCAACCTTAAATGACGTGGGTCCATTCAACATGTGTTTTGACAAAAATATCATAATTGAGGACCAGAGTACCACTAATCTTACCCAACACACGAGCCTGGCAATTTTATTTCAAAAGCACTATATATCCTATCTTTGTCTACCCTAAATGATGTGGTCCATTCAATCACCTTGTGTTTTGTCGATAATATCACAATTGAGCAACAGACGACCGCTCATCTTACCTAACCACAAGAAAAACAAAGAAGCAATGATTCTACAAAAAGTAAAACCTAAACAAATATGAAAATTTATCTCTCTCGTGGCCGTGTTTATGTCGGCTCTCTTGCGGCTCTATTTAAGATAAGGTGTACAATTTGGAAGAGAAGAAAGAGAAAGAAAAGAAAAGAAAAAAAAAAACAGAAATGGGATCAAAGTTTCATGCTTTTATGTTCCCATGGTTTGGTTTTGGTCACATGACTGCATTTCTGCATCTGGCTAATAAACTAGCGGAGAAAGGTCACAAAATCACTTTCTTGCTCCCCAAGAAAGCTCTGAAGCAACTTGAACCTCTCAATCTGTTCCCAGAATGCATTGTCTTTCACACTCTTACCATCCCTTCTGTGGATGGTCTCCCTGATGGCGCCGAAACAACCGCGGATATACCAATCACGTTAGGGGGTTTTCTGGCCTCAGCTATGGACCGCACACGCGGTCAGGTCGAAGAAGCGGTTCGATTAGGTAAACCGGATCTAATTTTCTTTGATTTTGCTCACTGGATTCCGGACATAGCTAGAGATTGTGGAGCCAAGAGTGTGAATTTTGTAACGATTTCTGCAGCATGTGTAGCTATCTCATTTGTCCCTGGTCGTAGTCCAGATGAATTAGCTATACCTCCTCCGGGGTATCCTTCGTCCAAGGTGTTGCTTCACGGACAAGAAACCAATTCCTTGTCATTTCTGTCCTATCCATTTGGTGATGGAGTGACGTTTTACGAACGGATCATGACAGGGCTTGTGAACTGTGATGTCATATCGATAAGGACTTGCCAGGAAATGGAAGGAAAATTCTGCGATTTTATCGAAAGGGAATTTCAAAGAAAAGTTCTCTTGACGGGTCCAATGCTTCCTGAGCCGGACAATATCAAACCACTAGAAGATCGATGGCATCAATGGCTGAGCCGGTTCGAACCAGGATCAGTAGTATACTGTTCGCTTGGCAGCCAAATCATTCTTGAGAAGGAAGAATTTCAAGAACTCTGCTTAGGAATTGAGCTGACCGGTTTACCATTTATTGTAGCGGTAAAGCCACCAAAAGGCGCATCTACCATCCAGGAAGCATTACCAGAAGGGTTCGAAGATCGGGTTAAGGAGCGTGGAGTGGTTTGGGGAGAATGGGTGCAGCAGCCACTGATATTGGCTCATCCATCAATAGGTTGCTTTGTGAGCCATTGTGGATTTGGATCAATGTGGGAGTCTCTATTGAATGACTGCCAAATAGTGTTTATTCCACATTTGGGTGAGCAAATATTCAACACCAGGCTAATGAGCGAGGAACTTGAGGTCTCGGTGGAGGTGAAAAGAGAGGAAACAGGATGGTTTTCAAAGGAGAAGATAAGCGGGGCGGTTAGGTCAGTGATGGACAAGGACACCGAGCTAGGGAACCTAGTAAGGAGGAACCACGCCAAATTGAAGGAGTCTCTACTTAGCTCTGGAATAATCAGTGGTTATGTCAATAAGTATGTAGAAGCACTGGAGAAACTAGTCTAAAGAGACAAAACATGAAATAAATTGCTTTGCAAGGAAACTTTGTTGGTCTTAAATAATGACGTCATATGAATAAAGGACGTCATATCGCTCGACTTATTTGCTTATTTTGTTAATCACTTATGAATAAACGATGTCATATCGCTGGTCTTGTATGAATTTTTTTTTTTTTGCTTAAACTTTGGTGGTCTTGTATGAATTTTACATGAGGATTCCATGCTTCTTCAATAAATTTCGATCTCTTGTGTCAATATGTGACTTCTGTGTTAGCTTTGTGCGTTACAACTATCTTATGTATATTTTTATATAACTTAAGTGGACCACACAAAAAGAAGATCTTTTTTTTTTTTTTTCTGGCACTTAAACACTTAAATTAAACTGAAAGGCCTCAGACCCAAAGGTTTGCCCTTTAAGGGTCCAATACATAGATAGAATTGAGAGCCCGCTTAGCAAGAGCGTCGGCGTCTCTGTTTTGTTCACGAGGAAAATAACTAAATGAGATATTGACGAAGGCAGAGGAGATTTGGTGGATATCAGCTATGATTCCATGGATTTCCTTAAGCTGCAAGTCGTTGGAGATTGCTCTTATGAGCGTTTGGTTGTCGGAGGACACTTTGAGCCTTGGGAACTCAAAAGTCGCTGCCTTGATGAGGGCCAATCTCACCGCTAGCGCTTCCGCTAGTAGGGGAGAGCTAACGAAGGGTTGGGTGGTTGAACCAGTGATTGTTGATGGTAGATCAGTACCAGAGAAAGTCCATGCTAGTCCTGCTTGCTTCGATTGCTTGTTCCAAGCGGCGTCGGTCGTACAAGAGATTATTGGCGATGCGATTGTTGAGCTCGAGGGTCGGTTTGCATTTGGCTGTCTGATCTGTAAGTTTCTTGGCCTCTTTTCTGTAGGGGTTTGAGCCGTATTCCACTCCCTTGCTAATCTCAACGCTCTCGTTGCGATCTCTATAGGGGAGAGGGTTCGACCTTCGAAGATTTTGGTGTTTCTTGCTAGCCAGAGAGACCAACAAACACAAGGAACCACACTATTAGTGATCCCTGTTGGAGGAAGGCATATCATACCTCTGAGCTTGACCAGTGCCGTTTTGAAGTCGTCTTCTGTAGTTATCTGAGCTACTTGTCGGAGGGGAATTTGTTCCCAGACTTCCATCGCCACAGGGCACTAAAAAAAGGTATGCATAGTGGTTTCACTACCGTTGCAGTAAGGGCAAGAGATGTTTGACATGATTCCTCTCTTTTGTAGATTGTGGCCTAGTGGTATTGCTCCCCGGATGATCGACCAGACGAAGACTCTCATTTTTGGGGAAAACTTTCCCGTCCAGACATCTTTTATCCAATCGAAACCATTATTAGGTATAGCTGCTCCTCCAGTGTCATTCCTAACCGCTGAGTTGTAGCCTGATCTTGTAGTATATTGTCCTGACTTTACAGGTTGCCAAATGTAGATGTCTGCTGCGCCCCGTTCACTTGGATGGATACACTTGATCCGCGAAGCCATTTGAGGTAGAATTTCTGCTAGTCTCTTCTCATTCCACTTTAGATCCAAGGTCAGTAGATCAGATACCTTTAAATCTATGAAGGACTCTGGAACCGGGCCATACGGCTTGATATCCTCATCCAAGGAGATCCATGAGTCCTTCCAGACACTTGTAGTTTCCCCATTTCCTATAGCTTTTCCGAGGTGCCTTCTTAGGAGGTCCCGTCCATGTAGTATGCCCCGCCATCCATGGGAGCAGACTGGTGGTTGCTTAACATCTAGAAACGCTTTGCTATGGCAGTATTTTCCTAGTAATACCCGAGCCAGAAGACACCCCGGGTTGTTTAGAATTCTCCATGCCTGTTTAGCGAGTAAGGCCTGATTGAACAATTGTATATCTCTTAAGCCTAGGCCCCCTTCTGCTTTGTGCTTAGTTAACTTATCCCACGCAACCCAGCATAGTTTCTTTTGTTCTTCAGAGCCATCCCACCAGAATTGAGTTAAAACTGATTGAATTCTTCTGCATAAACTGACAGGGATCTCGAAGCTCGTCATGGTATAGGATGGGATTGCTGTGAGGACCGTTTTCAACATGGTGAGCTTACCTGCTTTGGAGAGTCTCCGCGAGGCCCAGCTCACTGCTTTCTGGCGCACTCTGTCCACTATAGAAGTGAACAGATCTTTCTTTCTCCTACCAAAACTTTCAGGTAAGCCCAAGTATCTTCCTGTCCCTCCCTCTTTCGGTATCTCCAGAATGACTTTTGCTGTTTCTTTAATCTGAGGTGGTGTTTTGGAAGAAAACGTGATTGAGGATTTTCCAGTATTGATCCTTTGTCCCGATGCTTTCTCGTACTCTAACAGGATGGCTTTTAATTTGCTGCAGTTTGGTGAAGTTGCTTCGCAGAAAAACATGGTGTCATCTGTGAATAGCAAATGGTTCACTCTTGGACTTCCTCGAGCTACTTTGACTCCTTTTAAGGTACCCTCTCTTGCTGCCTTAGTGCATAGGCCTGATAGAACTTTCCCGCAGAGTATGAACAAATAGGGTGATAGAGGGTCACCCTGTCTAATTCCGCGTTGTGGTATGACTGTTCCATGTACTGAATCGTTTATAAGATAGGAGTACCTGACTGTCGCTATGCATTGCATTATCCAGTTGTTCCATTTCTCATGGAAACCTAGTCTCCTTAGTACTTCAGCCATGAATTCCCATTCAATCCTATCGTAGGCTTTAGACATGTCTGTTTTGACCGCCATTGTGCAATGAATTTCCGCCTTGGATGTCTTTAGAAACTGGAGAACTTCATGTGTTATTAGGACGTTGTCTGATATAGCTCTCCCTGGTACAAATGCTTATTGGTTCTCTGATATTATTTTGCACAACACTGGTTTGAGCTTCATAGACAATAGCTTAGAGATGATCTTGTAGAAGACATTGCACAATGCGATTGGTCTGTAGTCTGCTACTTTCTTTGCATCTGTGGATTTTGGTATTAGTCTAACTTGTGTGTTGTTTGCCGAGATTGGGAGTGAACCAGTTGTGAAGAACAGCTGGATTTCTTGTACTATGGCTGGCCCAACCACTTCCCAGTTTGACTGAAAGAAACTAGCAGAGAAACCATCTGGCCCTGGGGCTTTATCTGGGTGGATCGAAAAGGTAGCCTCTTTAATCTCTGCTGCTGTAGGGTCCTTGATCAATGACTCATTTGTTTCATCAGATATGCAGGGATTCAGAGCTTCTGCTATCGTGTTGGATCCGTCAAAGGGGGAAGATGTAAAGAGTTTCTCATAGAAGTCACAAATCACCTTTGAGATTTGATCTTCCTCAAACCAAGGTTTATCCTCCTCATCCTCTATGACTGTCATCCTATTTTTTGCTTTTCTTCCCTTTGTCATTGCATGAAAGTATCCTGTGTTAGCATCTCCTAGTGTAAGCCATAATTGTCTACTTCTCTGCTTCCAAAAAGCCTCCTCTTGTTTATAAGCTTCTAGTAGATTGACGTTTAGCTCGTGTATCCATGAATCATTTGGTGTTGGATCAGACATAGCTTGGTCCAGCTGGCTGCGGAGTCTGGTTAGGAGTTCATTACTTTTTTCATATGCTGCTTTACTCCATTTGCAAATTGCTCTTCTGCATTGGGTGAGGCGTTCTTCAACTTGCAGGTATGCAAATTTTGCCCATGTGTCTTGTATGATTGCTTTGACTTCCTGGTTTTCTTTTAATCTCCTGTCATATCTGAAGATTCTGGTGCTTTTCCTCTTTGTAGTGTCAAGAAAAGACAACAGCGGACGGTGGTCTGACGCCTCATACTTAAGGTACTGGCTTCTACACGATGGGAACAGATCAGACCAGGAGGAGTTACTTATTGCTCTGTTAAGCCTACATTGGACCAGGTGCGTTCCTCTCTTTCCTCTCCATGAGAGGAAGCTTCCATGGTGTTTAAGGTCGTAGAGGTCATTTGACGATAGGAATGTTCTAAATGCTACAAACGTTCCTTCAGCTCTGCAGGGTCCACCACATTTCTCGTCATTATTGACAATCTCGTTAAAGTCACCAGTGAGACACCAAGGTTGTCCTGCTGGAGGTTGTAGCTGCGTTAACTTGTTCCATACTTCCCACCGTTTTGAATGGTCAGGCTCTCCATAGACGAAGGTTGTTTGGAAAGAGATTCCTTTGTTCACGATATGTGTGTTGATGTAGTTTGATGTGGATGAGAGAATCGTTAACTCTATTTCTTTTTTCCAGGTGAGGAACAGACCTCCCCCTCCTGGTGTATGTGGGGCGACAGCATGGAAGTTCTCCGGGAACAAGAATTGGAGTTCTTTAAGGACCATCTCTGTAGGGTTCTTTGTTTCCATCAAGAAGACTATATCGGGAGAGTTTCTTCGGTATATCTCCTCCAGGCGCTGGACTATTGCAGGGTTCCCAAGCCCGCAGCAGTTCTAGCTCAGTACAACTAAGGAGCCTGGGGTCGAGGAACCCGAAAATCCAGCTTCTTCTTCGAGATAGCAGGGATTAACTGTATTGGTGGGTTCCTGGAGCTTTTTGATGTTCCCGCAACAGACTCTCCTTTGTCAGCTCTTCTCTGAGGCTTGGAGGTATGTCCTTTTGGGGATCCTACTGCTCTTGCTATTGAGCGTTGAATTTGTGATATCTTCCTTTTCTTAGAGCTATTTCCCCTTAGAATATTAAGACTGCTGCCAGACGGTTTATCCTGTTTCGATTTTTTGGCTCTCCTCCTTACTTTGTTTTGAAACTCTTGAAGTGTTTCTTCCTCCCCTTGCGTCTCTGCCGGGTCTTGTGGAGCCGGAGATGCTACCTCTGTTTCCATATTTGGGCTAATAACTATAGATTTGAGTTTTGCAGGCCCTTCATTGCCTCTCGTAGGAGTTGTGTCACCATCATTGTGCCTAGTCTCTAGGTCCATGTTTCCTTCCTCCACCTCATTTCTCCTGGTTAAGGGGCTACATGTCTCTAGTGGAGCTTGGTAGGGTGGAGCGTAGAGAGGGTATTCTTGATTTGGCGGTGGTGTGTTGGGATTGCTCTCAGACCCCAACGTTTGGGAGATTAGAGATTGTCGACGGGTTTCCGCTGCGATGATTGCTGCTGCCGTCTCCTCCATTTCGCCAGATGCATCCCCTTGGAGGACTCTTTGCCTTCTTGCTGCTGCTTCCACTGGGTCGGGGCAGCTCAAATATTGTCTTGTAACCTGCTGTAGGTCCTCCATCACCTCTTCCATGGATGGAATGTTTAGACCTGTGTGGTTCAAATGTGTTTTTCCCACTGCAGTATCCTCTCTGAGATCAGAGTTCTGCTTCTCTTCAGTTTTGGGTCTTTCCTCTTGACTCACAAGTTGCTTGGCTCTCCAGTGGCCTTGGCTTCTTTGGGAGAAGAGATCTCGCCCTCTTTGTGTACCTCTGTGTTTGGCTTGTCTGCTCTGAGTATACTGTGGGGATGAGTATTGCTGAGATTGCTGGGCTGAGTAGTGCTGAGGTTTCTCGAGTGGTTGTTGGCTTGGGTGTACAGCCTCTTGCATGGTCAGCATGGGTGGGGCAACCCGAGTTTGTTTCGTGCTGATTCTATCTCCAAATGGGTTGCCATGTCTATCCACTCTTGCCTTAAAATCAAACTGGTCCGTACTCTGCTTCTCACTGTTTTGTTCCCTTTTTCTCCTCTCATTTAGATGAGCTTCAGTTGTTTCTCTTCCATAGAGGGTACCTTCTGATGTTATCTTGGGGTTGCAGGTCCAAGGTTGTTCCTCATCTTGTCGCTGTGGGCAGTTCTTCCTCGAATGTAGTAGTGAGAAGCAGGAGGTGCAGTGGTATTCCAGCTTCTCATACTCTAGGGTAATTGATGTTTCCTCTCCTGAGTCAAATTCAATAATTAGTTCCTTCACCAGAGGCTTTAAACCATCCACTGACACTTTAACTCTTGCTGTTGTTCTTGTTAGTTCATGGTTTTCCATTGTTCCCAGCTCCTGGCCCACTCTGAGGACCATGTCTTCTTGCCAGTAATGAAGCGGTAAACCTTTGATCCGGATCCAGAAGGGAATCATGGACGGGAAGGCGTTGGAGATAACTGGTTCCCACCTTTGAAGAATGACCATCCAATAAGAAAAGTGATAAGGTCTGTTATCCAATACTCGTCTTAGATCTTCCTCCTTCTCGAATCTGAACTGGAAGCAGTTGTTTCCTAGATCTGAGCCTACTGCTCTGCCTTGCAGGTTCCACTTGCGTGGAAGGGCTGGGATGAGGGCCCAGATTTTTTGCTCCTGTGGGTTGGTAAGTCTTCCTATCAAAGTGAGGGCATTGTCTTTGATGAGGGCTGAAGTATCAATGCTAGGGGCTTTGATTCTTTTAACGTTGGTGTTTTTTCCTTCTCTCATCTGGTGTTTATCCTTCTCAGCTGCAGTGAATCTCGTCGCCATGATTTTGTGTAGTACTCGTTGCTGGAGGAGTGAAAGTCGACTCCTAGCACTCGTATACTAACTTGAAAAGACTCGGCGTTTAGGGATCTTCAGGTAGCTTGTGTAAGGGGTTTGTAATTTGAAAGTTCTTCGGTTGTCTATGGAAGCTTTGATCTGATGGACTTGTTTCTCTGGTGTTTGAACAGCTGGAAACATGTTTCAGACTTTGGAAAATCTCTTTGGATCGGATTTGGATGGTTTGGAGGTAGTTTGCCGTCTGCGGAGGATGCTACTTTGGGTTAGGAAAATAGGGTTTTCCGAAAATGCTTAGGAGAGACCGGTGTGCACTTTCCTTCTGGGGCAAGAAAGTGAGTAGTCACTTTCAAGCTAATGTCCGCTGGTCCTTCAAGAACTCCTTGCCTCGGTAGTTGTGTCTGGGAGAGTTTTTCTCACCGAGACTTTTTTCTCTACACAAAAAGAAGATCAATATTCGAAAACAAATCAAAACAAAATAAAAGAACGTTTCTTAACCTAAAAGGGTAAAAAAAGACATCATCATTTTCTCACTTGCAATGTTTTTTGGGGGTTATATTCTCATTTGTAAAGTTCATTAATTGATTCACCTAATTCATTAATTAGTAGTTAGTCACTAAGTATCCAAAATTCACCTAACTCATATTATCTGCGACCACTATAGCTCAATTTGTCCCTGGTGGTGAACTAGTTGTTCCCCCACCTGGTTATACTTCATCGAAGGTAATGTTCCGTGAGAATGACGGTCGTGCTTTAGCGACCTTATCGATCTACTACTACAAGAGGGTTATCATCAGATTACTACGGGTCTTAAGAGCTATGACGTTATTTCGGTAATGACATGCAAAGAGATAGTAGGTAAATTCTGCGACAATATAGCGAGTCAATACAAGGGTATCTTATTTGAACATGTAGTTTTCATATCATTTCAAAAAGAACGGAACATCATTAACAAATAGTTAAAGTCCTCAGATGAAAACATTTTCTCTCGAAATTTCAAAATTTCAACCAATCTTATTAATTATTTTCTTTTTGAGTCAAATTGACTTGATTGCTTATTGCTTAAACCCAGATAATTTTCCCAACATACAAACAGATTCAAATATGTTTATATTTCATCTGCTTCAATTTATAAAATGTACTATAAGAAAATTGTTGTTCACAATATCAGATATTTTTACTTTAAAATTTATTAATAAATTGTGTAACTAATTGTATTTTATTATTTTATTTATGATTTACTATTTATTTTTATAATATTTTTTAATAAATATAATTTTAATATGTTTTTTTAGAAAAAAATATCATGCTGACAAAAAAAGACAAAATATCATAAGTACATAAACCTCATTCGATAAGACAAAAAATAAAGAGATGCATGTCTATTTCGACGTGCATTTTGTCGACGATATCATAATTGAGCAACCACGACCGCTTATCTTACCAAACACAGAACAGATGGTTTGTCCTAAGCCTGACAGTTTTTGTTTTATTTTATTTAGAGCCACAAGAAAAACAAAGAAGCAATGATTCTATAAAACAAGATAAAAATGTATCTCTTGTGGCTCTCTTTAAGATACGGTGTTGAGCTTTTGTTTCCACAATTTGGGACAGAAAGAGAAAAAAAGTAGAAATGAATTCAAAGTTTCATGCTTTTATGTACCCAAGGTTTGCTTTCGGTCACATGACTCCATATCTACATCTAGCTAACAAACTTGCCGAGAAAGGTAACAGAATCACCTTCTTGCTGCCCAAGAAAGCTCAGAAACTACTTGAGCATCTCAGTCTCTTCCCACAACACATCGTCTTTCACCCTCTTACTATCCCTCATGTCGATGGCCTCCCTCCTGGCGCTCAAACAGCTTCCGATATCACCGTCTCCTTGGGCAAGTTCCTGACCAAGCCATGGACCTCACACGTGATCAGGTCGAAGCTGCGGTTCTCTTTTGAAACCAGACCTGGTTTTCTTCGATTTCGCTTGTTGGGTTCCCGAGATGGCCAAAGCATTAAAAGTGAAAAGTGTGTGTCATCTTGTGGTATCTGCGTCTTCAATAGCTTATTCACTTGTCCCCAATGCTGAACCAGAAGTTGCCCCACAGGCTTATCCTTCATCCAAGGTCACTTTCCGTAAGTAAGACGCTTATTCCTTGTTGCCAACCGCCTCAAATGCCCTTAAGAGGATTATTAATCGGATTATCACAGGCTTTAAGAACTGCGATATCATCTCGTCAAGAACTTGCCAAGATATCAAAGGTCAGTTCTGCGACTTCATCGAGCTTCAATACCAGAAGAAGGTTCTCTTAACCGGTCCAATGCTCCCTGAGTTAGACAAAACTATAGCACTAGAAAATCAATGGAATCACTGGTTGAGAGGTTTTGAACCAGGGTCTGTTGTGTTTTGTGCACTAGGCAGCCAAATCAATATAGAGACGGATCAATTCCAAGAACTTTGCCTTGGAATGGAACTAACAGGCTTACCGTTTCTTGTAGCGGTAAAGCCACCAAAAGAGGCAAATAGGATGGTTCTCTAAAGATAACCTGAGAGATGCAGTCATATCCGTGATGGTGAACTTGGAAATCACGTCAGAAGGAACCACACGAAGTGGAAGGGTTATTTGTTCAGACGTGGAATAATGAGTGGTTATGCGGACAAGTACGTAGAAGCATCAGTGAATTTCGTCCATAAATTGAATCATGAAATACTTTGTAGCGTTTTAACAAATAAAGTCGTGTGTATGAGAATATTAGAAAATTACGGACAGTGAATTAAAGAACGCTAAAAACGTATTTCAAAACATGATTGATTACGTACGTGAGCCGTTCTTTCGTACTTATCACGTGATTGAATAGACTAAAATCATAGGCTAGTTAGAGCACCATTAACGCTTGGAGTGCTTAATTTTTTTTTTTTTCTAAGTTTTTTGTCTGATTTAAAAAAAAAAAAATTAAAAACTAACCAATCACGGGCCGCCACGAGTCAGTGGAACCCGTGAAACAGTGCAAGCACTGAAAAAACACGGCGCTTGATCTGGCGTCTTTGGCGTCACTGCTTCCTCTTTTGCTATGGAGCCCACCCCTTAGCACTTGTCTAAGCGTCCCCGTTAATGCTGCCCTTACGTACTATATTTCATTCTAAACTCATAATAAGTTTCATATATTTTCTCATTTATTTTATTTACATTTTCCTTTCAAATAACATCGGTTGTTGTTCCAAAATATCAGTCTCCTAAACTTTCATAGGTACAAAATACAAAATATCTATAGACTACAACTATGAATTTGTTATTCACTGTTATCAAGTATACAATGAAAAGTATAGTGGCCAACTTGTTCACGGTATGGCTTGTTTTTCCGGTCCAGATCAGATCCGATCTCGGATCTGGATCCGTGTATTGTGCTCAGCTCTAAATAAATGGCATAATTAACTTAATATTCACGTAGAATGCACTACTTACACATAACCCTTACTAATTATTAACCTTAATCAACCACTAGCCAGGCCCTGCCCTGATAGGAAGCTCTAGAAGCATGAGATTCCAACCTCCAAAATATATATAAATTTTTCAGCCATTTTTCTTAAATTGTTCATTAGTCTAGTGGTATTGAGAGTAAAGTTGGAACCCTTGCACCCTGAGTTTGAACCATGAGTTGGTCGTTAGCTTTTTTTTTTGAAATAGTTCAGGACCGCTATTGCCACTAGCAAGTATTATAATATACAAGATATGAGCCTGTTGCATCACAACGGGTTTTTGTTTGATGTTTTAATTTAATAAAAATAATAAAATAATAAATCATTTTATTATAGTATTATGATTATTTTTTGCATATGTTGTTTGAGATTTATTTTATAATTAAAATCCGTTTTCACACATAAGTTCAAGTTAATATTTGTATTTTATAATCATGGTGCATAGATGAATTGTTATAAACTTTAGATATATCTTTTATCTTGTAGCATATAAAATTGTAGATGTCTTGCGACAACTTTTGCATCTCGTTGCTTCACATTTTTGCATCGAGCACACGGACACAATAAAGTTTGCCGCTCCTCGTAATCTGCTTGATTACACCCAAATTGAATAAATGCGTCAATGCCCCCAAGAAACACTTCTGAAACGGAATTACTCTCAGGATCAATCCTTTGATCCACCCATTTCCTAGACTCAAAGTAGAAAGACATAGTTTTGTTTAGAAAATTTGGGTGAACATCAAAAGTTCTTAATGCTTCATCTGTGAGATGTTTATATATTAGAATGTAGCCACTCTTTAGCCACTAAAGTAGCGTGGCTTTTGAAAAATATCACTGCATAAAGCATCTCAGCCACGGTACATCCATGAATAAACCGTGGCTATGTTACATTTGGTCAATACGATTGGATATAACAGTACTATTTCGATGTCGGCACATAAAAACAAAACATAGCCACTAATTATTGTAGTGGTTAAATCGTGGCTAGGTCTGTTCCCACGAAAATTGCGTTGCTAGTTCGTGGCTAGTGTAGCAACGCTATTTTTTTCGTGATTTAATCGTGGCTTTGTTTTGGGTTTTTGGCTAATATTTTTTTCGTGGCTGCGACGTGGAGGTAGCGTGGCTTATAGCCATGGTTATGTAGTGGCACTACCATGGCTATGCGGTAGATTTTTACTAGTGGTTGACAATGAGAAAGTTGAGGTAGGACACGTCGTAGGAGAGCTACAGAAAGCAGACATTCTAACCAAAGCGTTGGGAAGAATCAAGTATAAAGAGATGAGAAAGTTAGTAGGAGTGCAAGATGTCAATCAAGTTCACTTCAAGCTTAAAGGGGAGATTGTTGGATAAGCTTGAGTTAGCTTGAGAAGCAAGCAACCTAAATCAATTGAGTTATAGATTAGAAAATTATCTATTGATGCTTACCTAATGAGTTTAGGAAGTTTGTGTGGTTATATATATGGAGATGCATGCGTGTTGCAGAACATATGAGTTTGAGAGAATATTGTGTGCTCGAGTTTTGAGAGATTAATATAAGTGAGTACTTATAATTCTGAAATTTTACATCTAGAGACACTTTTTCACATTCCAATTACACTACAAGACACTTATCACTTGAGACACATTTTCATTTGTCAAAAATACTCTTATGACCTTAAACTAAAGGGAATCTCTCTCCTCTTCTTATTTCATTTTTTTTCTACTTTATGTTTTCATTTACTTTTATCTTAAGTTCTAAAATATATTAAACAAAAATAATTGTCATAATAAACTATATATAAAATTCTCTATTTTTTAAGATCTATTTTCATATATATATATTTTATATATATTAATGTTTAAACAAAATTAAATGTGGAAATGGATACCATAACGTGGATAATAGAATTAATTATAAATTAGTTGTGGACATGGACATCTTAACAGAATTATAAATTAGTTATAAACTAGTTGTGAACATGAGCAGTATTCATTCGATTCCATTCATCATCTTGGGATCTAAATTCAACTCTAATCAAATTTGCATCCATCCACATCATAACGAAGCGCATATCCCTTAGATTAAAAATCTCTGACATGCAAAATCTATTATTCTCCGACAGAAGGTAAACACTTCTTCAATTTTTTTCTCTCCGCTCATACTCACATTATCATCTCTTCTCATCTTGATTGAAGTTTAATTACAGATAATTTATCAATTGGGCTGAAGAAGCAAATTGCTTGTGTTGGAGATGACGAACCTACTGCTTCATCTCTAGTTGGTGGTGGTACTAAATCTAAGGAAAACTTCAATATTATCTTTTGTAATGTATCTCAGGAGGTCCATATGAGAGAGAAAAATAAGAAAAATAGAGGATTTTCTATGCATATCAATGGTATCCTTTAGAAGTTCTTGGCAGTGACAACCAATTGTATCAAAAACATATGTATTGGCTTTGTATCAGTCCACAACTTGTGGTATCAAAACAAAGAAGTTAGATATCGACAAATTTTTTTTTTCTTTTGGTGAGGGTTTTGATAAGAGAGTTTGTGTCCATGTTTTATGGTATAATTTTAGTAACATGAGTACATGTCTACGTATTGTTGTATAGTTTTATAGAATCAAAACACAGAGTTTGTCCACATTATCTACTATAAACACATTAACATTGCATGTCCACATATTACTCATCACTCATCCACACATCACCCGTCCACAAAACATCCAATCACGCATCACCCGTCCACAAATCACCCATCCACATGTTACCTGAGTGTCCACAAGTGTCGTTTCTATTAAGGGTAAAATTGTCTACAATTTGTCGGTGGCCCACAACAAAATGTGTCACATGTAAGAAGTGTCTATAGATGTAATAAAAAGTCAAAAAGTATCTTTTAGTGTAATCAACTCTATAATTCTTGAGTTCATATTCTAGAGCCGAGACAATAATTAACCCAACAAAGGGTAATGATGATAGTTAATGTTGTGTACGAGGTTTGTGTTGGCTCTATGCCTCCAGTCAATGAAAAATATGTTCTTTCGTTTCTCCGGTTCGTTATCGTCGGGGACGTATCCACGGTGGAACGAGACGATGTCTCCGCTCTCGAGTTTCATTTCTTTGACGAAACGACACCATCCTTTAGTCATCACGTAGCTCTGGCTACTGCTCCAATACGAGTAGCGGAACCTTCACATCTTTCCGGTTCTGTCTTCAAAGTCCAATACCGTACCGGTTTGATTGTCCTCTAAAGGGAAGTAGTTCTCTGCATGTTGCTTTGGTATCACGAGCCGGTTTAGTTTCCCGACGTCGCTTGGTGTTAGCACTTTGTCGAACATGTGCTCTCCTACCGCCGAGTTGAAGTTGTTGTTGCCGGAGCCACTAGCTCCGGTTTCGGTCGGTTCTTGGACAGGGGTCGTCCTCGTTGTCGACATATTCATCAAGACTATTATATAAACTTTGTTCCAATTCAAGATCTTTTAAAAGGTATTCAACTCTTTTTAGGGCTGTTTGTATGAGTCATCTGGATGAAGATGAGAGTTTTGTTTGTTTAGGCACTAAAAGTACAACTCATCCAGATGAATCATCCGAATGACTTTCAAAAATTTAGGCTTAATTTTAAAGTCCATCCAGCTGAACCAATTTGGATCATTTGAATAGAGATGGTTCATTCAAAATGGTATAATGTTTATTATGCCCTTAATGTAATTCACAAATTACAAACCTAAACATAATGTTATTTTGTCACACACGAAAACTGACAAAACCACAAAAATGCGTTTTTCCACGAAAACCGCAAAAACGTGTTTTCCCGCCATAACCTGTTTTCCCGCCATAACGTGTTTTTCCGCAAAAATTGCAAAAACACGTTTTCACGCCAAAACCCCAAAAATGTGTTTTCCCACCAAAATCGCAAAACGCTTTTTCCCGTCAAAATTGCAAAATATCATTTTTCCGTCAAAATGAAATATCTTCTTTTCTCCAAAACCGATTTTTTTTGTTTTCCTACCAAAACAAAAAAAAACGTGTTTTCCTACCAAAACCGAAAATCTCATTTTCCCGCAAAAACTGCAAAAATGTGTTTTCCCAACAAAATCGCAAAATCTCGTTTTCTGGCCAAAATCGAAAAATCTCGTTTTCCCGCCAAACTGCAAAAACGCGTTTTCCCGTCAAAATCGCAAAATCTCGTTTTCCGGCCAAAATCGAAAAATCCCGTTTTCCCGCTAAAACCGAAAATCTCGTTTTCCCGCCAAAACCGCAAAAATGTGTTTTCCCGCCAAATCCGCAAAAACGTGTTTTCCCGCCAAAATCGCAAAATCTTGTTTTCCGGCCAAAATCGAAAAACCCCGCTCTCCCGCCAAAACCGAAAATCTCGTTTTCCCGCCAAAACCGCAAAAACGCGTTTTACCGCCAAAATCGCAAAATCTTGTTTTCCGGCCAAAATCGAAAAACCCCGTTTTCCCGCCAAAACCGAAAATCTCGTTTTCCCGCCAAAACCGCAAAAACGCTTTTTCCCGCCTAAATCGTAAAATCTCGTTTTCTGGCAAAAATCGAAAAGTGCGTTTTCCCGCTAAAACAAAAAAATCTTGTTTTCCCCCCAAAACCGCAAAAAACTCGTTAATTTTGAAATAATTCTAATGTAAATATATTAGATTAAATAATTAAATATAATATAGTTAAAATTAATATCAAATATATGATTAAATCAACACAAGGGTATTTTGGTAATTTGTTTACTAAACTCATTTAGATGGAAATGAAAATAAATAAACAAACATAAAATTCATTTAGATGATTCATCTAGATGAGCTATTTGGATGGACAAACAAATATTCATAAAAATCTGAATGGATCATCTGAATAGATCATACAAATGGATTATTTGGATGAAGATGACAGATGCCGAAACGAACAGCTCCTTAGTGGATGTAATGAGTGGTTCTTGAGAATATGGTGACCTGATAGAAAGTCTTTCAACATACATGAGATTATATTTAGCAGATACAAAAATACAAAATAAAACCCACAACCGCAAATAGTAATCGGTAACTGGTAATTAAAATCAGGAGTTAAAGAGCAAGTGACGCACAAATAAAACGCTAGAATCCAGAAGAAGAAGACAGACGTACTCTTTAATATTTAGAATTTATCCAAATATTCTCTCTGCATCAAGTTCCCATTGATATTTTATTAAATATTTGTATTAATTTTCATAAATGACCCTGTAAAATAAATACGAAATTCGAAAAACAACTAATGGGTCATAGTTAACCGTTGTGATCAAGCCAGTCTGGTCCGACGTTTAGGATACATGTTGGGATCTAATCTAGGCTCGACACAAGCCAAGAGAGGTTTAGCCATGAATAAGTTTTCTTTCGATTCGACTAGCTCGACTTTGCCCGTCTTTGGAGGAAGCGTCCAGTCGAACCCTTGAAGAAGCCTTCCCAGTAATGTAACAATCATATAGGTCCCAAGCTTAGTCCCAACGCAGCCACGCCTACCGGTTCCAAATGAAACGAGTCGCATGTCTGGCTCAGTCAACATCACTTCATCACCGGTTAGGTGACGCTCAGGCTTGTAGATGAGTGGCTCGTCCCATGTTTTAGGGTTTCGACCAATACCAGGACGACTCACTAGAATATGACTGCCTGTCACATTTTCAAAAATATTATATTGAACTGAGTAAAGAAAAACTTAAAAGTGATAACAATATCCATGTCATAATGCATTTCTTTATATCGTAAACATAACAGAATTAACAAATACTCTAGATATATCAAGAACAATAATAAGTGAAATTTTGCTTAATCGCTTTGAAGTTGAAGGGAAAGAGGGGAACTTAAAAGTTATTTATAAGGTGAATGTGTTCTATAATAAAAAAGTTATTTAATAAATTATCATGGTGTTTTAGAAAAATAATAATAATAATAATAATAACAATAATAATAATAATAATAAGGAGATATAACAAAATTGTTCTTTTCAACATGTTGGAACAGAAGTTATTTTTAAAGGGCAAATTACTGGAAAAACAAAAAAAGTTAAAAGATAGAGAAAATTAGTTTGAGAAAACATGGGGTTTTTAATGGATACCTCCAGTTTTCCTATTTATTTATATAAAAATAAAAAGGATATGAAAAATAAAGAAATTGTTATTAGAAATTATCATGGTATTTTAAGCAAAAAAGTAACAATTATAATTAGGAGATATAACAAAATTATTCTTTATATATGTTGGAACAAAAAGGTTATTTAACTTAAGGGCAATTTACTGAAGAAAAGCAGAAAGATAGATACAATTAGGGTTGCGAAAACATGTTTTAATGGATATGTACATCCAATTTTCCTAATTAATTTTAGAAAAATAAAAGAGATATATACATATATACCTTTTGGGACGAAATATCCAGCGAGAGTTGTGTCTTGACGAGCCATGTGAGGGACGAGGAAAGGGTTGGTAGGGTGAAGTCTAAGAGTTTCTCTGATACACGCTTTGACGTAATTTAGCTTTGGTACATCTGATTCTTGAACAAGTCTATCTTTTCCCACAACCCTATCAATCTCTTCCACTGCTTGTTCAAGAATCTCTCTTTGGTTCAACATTTCCGCTAATGTCCACTCTATTACATTCACTGCATTATCAATGCCCACTACATCAAGATCCTGCCAGCAAGAAAAAGAACTTATCAACAATATATACAATTTAAATTAGCAATAATGAGTAGATTTTTAACACGAACAATGGAAAGATGTGTGATTTCTTCGGGCGTAAGCAGCGGCTTGCCCTTATCATCTTTGAGAGTGAAGAGGATATCTAGCCAATCCTTGGGCACGTTCTTGTTTGCATCGCAGTTTTTTCTCCACAAGTCTATCTTCTCATCAATAATCATTTTGTTGTACTTAGCGATAACATCAACGGCTTCTCTTAACACAACCTCCTCTCCTTGAAGATTCCATCCTCTAAATAAAGAGTAGTAATCAGCTATGTAAAAGCTAAAGAAACAATCAAGAGCCTTGAAAATGGCGTCAAAATGTTCTTTCTCCATCGGACCGAGGCTCCCATCCTTTGTCGTTTCCTTGAAATGCTTTCGACCAAACAAGAGTCTCATCTTCACACTGTGAGTGTGGGTGCATACGATATCCCTTACGTTCACTAACCTACCTTTCTTGTATAGGTTAAGAACATATGCGAGGAGGTTGTCGGATTCCAAGTTTCTAACGTCGCGTAATAAGTCTAAAGCCTTTGTGGACATTAACTCGGACGTCATCACTTTCTTCATCTTCATTTGTCTCTCGCCGTACTCATCGAACACCACCCCCTTGTACCTAATGTTTAGGCAAAACTTAATCACTTCACATGTATACAGTTTTATGGAAGACGTAGGTTACCCATTTTTTTTTTGGACATTAAACGGCTATTTTAATTTTCAAACGATGAACATAGGTAATTCATATTATAAGTGGTGGATAAATATCTCTATTATGAAATATAGTTACCCGCAACTTATGTATTCGGCGGAGTAAGAGTCCGGCCTGTCTGCAAACACCGAGTCTTTTTCCTTGACGACTTCACGGGCAATCTCATCAGACGTTATGGCAATGACATGAACACGACCGAAGCGGAAGCAAGCTATATCCGTCTTCATATCGTTCATCACACGAACTATCCACTTGGTAGTTGGTCTGTTCATGAGCATTCCCACTAAGTTTCCGATCATCGGAATTCCAGGCGGGCATGGAGGGAGCTGCTTACCACCACCATCACCCCCAAGAAGAAGTCCTAAGAACCTTTTTATGAGAAACAACATACCCAGAGTGATACAAAATGTGATATAAACTGAGGTGAAAAAATTATATTCCATCACGTTTCTCCCAATTCTCAGTAAGAATTTTGGGCTAGATTATTATTATTTTTTGGTTATGCATTCTCTAAACATAGATTGTATATATATATATATATGTAAATATATATTGATCTAGGTGTTTTCCTTCATTAAATACAGCAATAAATTTTCAAAATTTAAATTTAAAATTTTGTTAATATTTCAGATTTTATTATTTCCTTACCAATATTTTCATAAATTTTTGATTTAATTAAACTTAAAAATCAAGATAAAATAAACGATTTTATTTATTTAAAGTTCTATTTAAAAATATATATGTATATATATTTTAAATTATAATAATATATATATTTTTATTTATATCTTTTTGTTAAAATATATTAGATCATTGTATAAATTTAAGAATAAAAAATTTGATATAAGATTGTATAATAATCAAAAAGTAAAACTAAATAGTATTTCTAAGATTTTTAGATATCAAAAAGAAACTAATGGTATTAAGATAAAAATTTATATTTTTAAAAAATACATAAAATTTTGAAGAAGTTGTTAGTAAAAATGTATTATTATAAAAAGTAGAATTAAATAATATTTTAAAATTTATGATATTTGGAATTTTTTGAAATTTGTTATATTTCCATTATTGTATTATTTAATGATATATTTGAATATATTTACTTTGATGAAGATATGAGTTATTATCATACTAGATATGAATCCGTGGGTTGCACGGGTTTTATTTGATGTTATCACTAACACATAAAAAGAATGAAAATATTATTTCACATTAGATCTTGGATTTTCCAATATATATTGATGACTTATTTTAGTAAAAATAATCTCTTTTCTTACATCAATTTTGATTAGTATTTCTATTTCAATAGTCATGGTGTTTTTCTATTAAAAATTATTAAAAAGTAAAGTTAGTTAATTATAAGAAAAATAAGATTACTTTTACGTTTTTATTTTATTTAGACTTTTAAAAAGAAAATTAATTATTTTATTTATTTTAGATTTTTATACAACTATTTTATTTTTAATAGAAAAATTCTGTTTAATTATTTATATATTTTGTCTTATACATACAAACACATTTTTATCATATTCACACATACTCATGTACGACAATAACATCAAAATTAAAAGTTATGCTAGCATCATGAGATATAATAAGGATAATAAAAAGTTGAGCTGTATCAAAAAATTAAAAGAAAATACTCAGGTAATACTTTTCATATAAATACTTTTGTTTTCTGTAAAAATTATATGTGGAAGCTTAAACCTAAATATAGATGTAAAATATTTATAGCTATGTTTTGTCTTAAAAATTAAAAGAAAATACTTAGCTAATACTTTTCATATTTTTTACTATTCCTAATTTTTTTTACCATTTATAAGGAATAGTTTTTTTCTTTTCATTCCTTCTCATACTTTTTATTTTAGAGGAATATAGAACAAATTTGTTCCTCACTAAAATTGATAAGTGTTATGAACCAGATTGTGGATGGCTTATAACCAAGAGATTATGATTTGAAATCTTTCCATTTATCTATGACGGTGTAATGTCCTATATAAGGAACCTCTATGTTATGAATAAAGATAGATTTTTTCATTACTTTTACAACACGTTATCAGCACGAAACTCTAAATCCCTAATCTAATACCCAAATCGAAAAACCCTAAAACCCTAACCCTAGCCGGCGATCCGACGAACCCTAAACTCCGATCGCGTCTCTTGTTCCCGCATCTGTTCCAGCTCGCGTCCCCGATCAGCTTCAGCCCAAGGCGTTCCTGATCTTAGCTCAGACGTTCGCGACTCGAGAGCAGCTCCAGCACGCGGCCTCTTCCTCGTTCGCGACAACATTAGACAGCTCGCGTCCGACGATCAAGGCGTTCCCGATCAAGTAACAAAGGATGTCCACGACCCGATAGAAGCGACTCGATCCATTCCAGCTCGCGTCCCGTTTGTGTCCAGCTCGCGGCTCAACTCCTTTGGTGGTCCGATTCAACAATCATCTAAGGTTAAAAGGTAATTCAAAACCTAAGAACCCATAATCGAACTTGGATTGATTGATAAAAAATGAATCCTTAAAACCCTAATCTCTATGAATCAAAACCATAGGGTAATAGATCAAAAATCCTAATTGAGTAAATCGAAGCTCTAAAAGTTTGATACCCCAAACCCTAAATCATGTTCCTACATGATTAAAACCCCAAATCGGTTTTTACAAGTTAAAATCCGATAAACCCTAACCCTATATCTATAAACCCTAAATAATATAAGTATCAGAATTAATTATACTATAATTATCAAATCACATATTAAAACCCTAATCGAATATTTTGAAATCAAAACTGTTTTCGGTTTTGATCATTGAGGTTTTAAATCTGATTGAATCTGATGCTATGTTGCTAGAATTGTTTGACCGTTAAATTGATAGATTTATTTTCTCATCCTGCTTGGTTAATTGTTCATCTGATTTAAAATTGTTTAAACCGACCAGCCTGTTAAAACATTGATTGAATCCGATAGGTTGCTAGCTTGCTTTGCTTATATAATCCGATAGGTTGATAGATTGATTGAGGTTTACTTGTTTAAAATCCGAATGATCTGATTGCATGATTCTTGAGGTTTAATATCATCTGCTAGGATTGATAGTTTTGTAATCTGATCTGTTTTAAATAGAAACCCTAAATAATCCATATGATAGGTTATATTGATCTGATTTGGATGTCTTTGAGAATTGAGAATCCGTATGCTAGGTTGATAGATTCATGATAAAATCTAATGTCTTGAGGTTTAAGATTGTATGCTAAGTTCGATTAAATTGATTGATCTGATTATATGTTTTTGAGGTTTGATAAATTCGGATACTAGATAAATGATTTACACATGGTTTATGCTAAATACCAATCAGCCTTGAAACTGATTCATTGAAATTCATGCTTGAAATCTATATTCTAGTATTGCTAAAATCAGCCTTGAAACTGATTGAGTGATTAATAAATCTTTTTACTAGTCTTGCTAAAATCCATTGATTGTTAAACCCTAATTGCATGATTAATTGAATCTGTTTTTGCTAATCTTGATAAAACATAATATTATGAGCACATAGAAATATTATTGCTGAGACTTGCTAGAAATTGACTGATTGATTAAATGCTTTAAGATTGATAGTCTCATTGTCCTCACAAGATTGAAATCCGAATTGATTGTTTTTAAGAGTAAGGCCGCATGAAAATTATACCTAAATATTGAGTGATATATGATTTGAGATGTCGAAAATCAACCTGGATTTTGCTGCCCTAAATCTCTCTGGAGATAATTATTTACGGTGGGCATTGGATACAAAGATTATCCTAAAGTCAAAAAGACTTGGTGAATGTATCATAGAAGGCAATAATGCCAATGAGAAAGATTGATACAGGGCAATATTAATTATTAGCCATCATCTTATTAAGAGTCTCAAAGATCAGTATCTGACTATAGAGAATCCTCTAGACCTTTGGACAGAGTTAAAAATCGAGATATGATCACCAAAGAACGGTGTTATTACCAAAGGCCCTATTTGATTGGAGGAATCCCAGAATCCAGGACTATAAGTCCGTGGATGAGTCTATTGCTAGCTGGGCAAAATAATGGATTACTGATGAGAAACAGTGAATTGAGACCTCCTGGATTAACCCCATTACCTGATACCAATAAGGCCGCAGAAGAAAAAAAAGGTAACCACGTCCAGAATGATAGACCACACGGTCATGGCCGTGGAGGGTGGAAAGGACGTGGCCATGGCCACTATAACACATTTGGCCGTGGGAATCACTATGGCAGAGGCCGTGGGTATCAACCCAATTTGAGCCATGGTCAAGGCAGTGGCCGTGGTATATCCTTTAAACCACAAAGCTCGACCAAATCAGTGTGCCATAGATGTGGAATGGGGAACCATTGGGCTAAGATATGAAGGACTCCCAAACATTTTTGTGACCTCTATCAAAGAGAGTCTGAAAGGGAAGAATCCTGAAACCCACTTGGTCTATAAAGATGGTGAAAATAATTTCGAACATGATCAAGATGATCTTATGGAATATGAGACTTATGATTGCCTAAAAGAATCAAGTTGATAATCTGATTTCGACATCAAACTTGTGTGATTGCTTTGCTTGTATGCTTTCTCTGATTATTATCTCCTTGAATTTATTTCTATTACATTGTCTGCTTAGATTAAATGAATGAATGATTTTTCTATATGAGTACACTGGAAAACGCCAATATAAGTACTAAAACAGGTATCGCCAGTCTGAAAGAAGACTATGGCTAGGCTAATATATTATTGCCTAAGGGTATGCATCTAGAAATCAGTGATGCCTTATATTCACCCAGCTCTAAGAGCAAGAGCAGTCTATTGAGTTTTAAAGATATAAGAATGAATAGTTTCCATATTGAAACAATGGGCGAATGAAACAAAGAGTTCCTTCAGATATATATATATATAAAATCGCCCAAGACCATAATAAGTCCTAAAGACTATACATGCATTCTCTACTGACCTAGACTATGCATAGATCAGTATGATAGAGGCTAAAAGTCTGCGAAAATATACACTTTATGGCACGACCGGATTGGCCATCCTGGTCCAAAGAATCTCACGTGTGTAGAGTTATCCCAAAGAATCTCACGTGTGTAGCATGTACACAAGGGAAACTCATTAGGCCATCACCAGTAAAACGGCTACGAGCCCCTTTTTCATAAATAAAGACTATATGTCTAGATAATACTAGTGAATACATGTCCCAAGCGTTTAAATGATTAAGGTATGTCCATGGGGGTAGTAAGTGTGGACAATTATGTGATACATGTCCATATCAAGAACGGCTTGGCCGAAATATTTTAAAACGCAAATAGCTGATTGATAGACCATAACTTATGAGGTCAAAAATCCCATTCACAGCTTGGGCCACACGAAATTTACATGCACCTAAGTTAATACGCATCAGGCCATTTAGTGAGCATAGATATCCTCTATCACAATTATTAACGGGTCAAGAGCCAGACATACCCCATCATAAGACATTTGGATGTCCTGTCTATGTACTAATTGCTCCACCACAGAGAACTAAGATGGGACCTCAAAAGGAGAATGGAGATATATGTTGGATATGATTCTTCCACAATAATAAAGTACTTTGAGCCAACTATGGGTGATTATATTTGAGGCCAGATACACGGATTATTTTAAGACCAGGAGGAGAAAAAAATAATAAAGTTGGTAAAAGAATGGTAAAAGAAATAGAATGGAATCAACCATCAATGTCTTGGCAAGATCCTTGGACTAAAGAATGTGAAATAGAAGTCCAAAGATTATACATTTACAAAGCTAGCTAATCAAATGCCAGACACATTTGCTGACCCAAAAAGAATGACTAAGTCATATATAAACCAGCTTGTAAAGCACCAACGAATTTGATGTCCAAGAAGAGACACAGTCAAGTTGCTACAGAGTCTAGACAACGTATGAAACGTGGTAGACCAATAGGTTCCAAAAGATAAGAATACTCGGAAACAAAAGAAAGGTGCAGAGAATGATAATCAAAATCCAAATCCGAGGTTACTAAGGAAACCATCCCAGACATGGAGATAAGGCCGGCCGGCTCTAAGGTACATGTACCAAACAATGTAGCTTGGGACGCCAAGCTGTAAAGTATTAAAGGTCCTGATAATAATGAATCTCAATCGATTATATCATGTCTGGAACATAATGGAACCAATAAGGAATGTTGACATAAGATGATTTATTTGCATACAAGGTAGCACTTGAATTTATGAATATAAGCGAGGATCATGAACCCACGTCAATATAAGAGTGCGCACTCGTAGAACAGATTGAATTGAATGGAAACGTGGGGTTAAATAGTTTAAGGAAGAAATGTGTATTTGGCCATATGATTAAGTTGTGTTAAAAAAAAAGGTTGTGTTAAAAAAAAAGGCCATATGATTAAGACTCCATATGATGTTAAAACCAGTGGATATAAATGGGTCTCGTGAGGAATAGAAATCGTGAGATATAAAGCTGATGTTGCACAATGATTCTCACAAAGACCAGTAATAGATTATGAGGAGACATACTCCCATGTGGTGGATGCAACTACTTTTAGATTTCCCATAAGTCTGGCTATATAAGAGAGAAAATTAGACTTGCAGCAAATTGATGTAGTGACTGCATATTTATATGGTCCACTGGATAATGAAAGTATTGGAGGGTATTGAGCTGAAAGTACATCAAGTTCTCGAGAACAATATTGATAGTCATCAAAGTATATGATCTGAATATCCTAGGAACCTCTAGATACAATTTCCCAAACAGTTGAATATCTCAAGAAAGAGTTTGAGACGAAAGATCTTGGAAAACAAAGTTTTGTTTGGGATTACAGCTTGAGTACATTAACAATGAAATCCTTGTGCACCAAATATTATATACAGAAAAGGGTACTCAAGAGATTTAATATGGACCAGTCTCACCCATTATCTAGTACATGGGCGTGAGATCACTTATTTTGGACACTGATCCATTCAGTCCAAAGGTGGACGATAAAGAAGTCCATTTAGTCCTGAGATGGACGATACTGTGATTGGTCCATAAGAAGGACGATGAAGAAGCCTTTGATTTTGGTTTATTTTATACTAACCAGCCCAAAGAGGGGTTATTTGGTTTTGTTGATTTATTTTCAGACAGGTTATGTTTTACACATGGTGGTACACGCATATCACAGCAACATCATCCAAGATTTCGTGTGTGTGTATTTGAGGTCGATGACTCAATATGTTCGATCAGATTGTGGTATGGCCGATGGTAAAGAAGAACCAACTATCATGTTCGAGGACAAAACATATTCTGCCTAAGATCTTCATCACCCACATATTGCAGAAAATTGGAGAGGTCCAAGGGACCTTCAGTAATGTCCAAATCAGGGAGAGTAATGTGTGTTGTACTCTTTTTCCTTCACCATGGTTTTGTCCCAATTGAGTTTTCCTGGTAAGGTTTTAATGAGGCAACATTAAAGTACATTACAAGCTCTAAATAGTTATGGCATCCAAGGGGGAGTGTTATGAACCAAATTGTGGATGGCTCATAACCAAGAGATTATGATTTGTAATCTTTCTATTTATCTATGACGGTGTAATCTCCTATATAAGATGCCATATATAATCTCCTAAAAGGCCATATGATTAAGACGCCATATGATGTTAAAACCAGTGGATATAAATGGGTCTCGTGAGGAATAGAAATCGTGAGATATAAAGCTGATGTTGCACAAGGATTCTCACAAAGACCATTAATAGATTATGTACTCCCATGTGGTGGATGCAACTACTTTTAGATTTCCCATAAGTCTGGCTATATAAGAGAGAAAATTAGACTTGCAGCAAGTTGATGTAGTGACTGCATATTTATATGGTCCACTGGATAATGAAAGTATTAGAGGGTATTGAGCTGAAAGTACAGCAAGTTCTCGAGAACAATATTGATAATCATCAAAGTATATGATCTGAATGTCCTAGGAACCTCTGGATACAATTTCCCAAACAGTTGAATATCTCAAGAAAGAGTTTGAGATGAAAGATCTTGGAAAACAAAGTTTTGTTTGGGATTACAGCTTGAGTACATTAACAATGAAATCCTTGTGCATCAAATAGTATATACAGAAAATGGTACGCAAGATATTTAATATGGACCAGTCTCACCCATTATCTAGTACATGGGCGTGAGATCACTTATTTTGGACACTGATCCATTCAGTCCAAAGGTGGACGATAAAGAAGTCCATTTAGTCCTGAGATGGACGATGCAGAAGTCTTGTTTTAGACACTGATCTGATTGGTCCATAAGAAGGACGATGAAGAAGCCTTTGATTTTGGTTTATTTTATACCAACCAACCCAAAGAGGGGTTATTTGGTTTTGTTGATTTGTTTTCAGACAGGTTATGTTTTACACATGGTGGTACACGCATATCACAGCAATATCATCCAAGATTTCGTGTGTGTGTATTTGAGGTCGATGACTCAATATGTTCGATCAGATTGTGGCATGGCCGATGGTAAAGAAGAATCAACTATCATGTTCGAGGACGAAACATATTCTGCCTAAGATCTTCATCACCTACGGATTGCAGAAAATTGGAGAGGTCCAAGGGACCTTCAGTAATGTCCAAATCAGGGAGAGTAATGTGTGTTGTACTCTTTTTCCTTCACCATGGTTTTGTCCCAATTGGGTTTTCCTGGTAAGGTTTTAATGAGGCAACATTAAAGCACATTACAAGCTCTAAATGGTTATGGCATCCAAGGGGGAGTGTTATGAACCAAATTGTGGATGACTCATAACCAAGAGATTATAATTTGTAATCTTTCCATTTATCTATGACGGTGTAATCTCCTATATAAGGAACCTCTATGTTATGAATAAAGATAGACTTTTCCATTACTTTTACAACAATAAGGAATACTCTTCTTTTTCATTCTTCTAATTTTATTCCTCTGCATTTTTTCTCTACTCATTCCTAATGTTCCTATAATGGTCACCGAAAGATATAAAATCTTGTAGATAATTAATCTTAAGGGGTATGAAATCATGTAGATATAATCTTAAGAGGTATGAAATCATGTAGATACTATTTTAAGAGGTATGAAATATTGTAGATAATCTTAAGAGGTATGAAATCATGTAGATAATATTAAGAGATATGAAGTCTTGCAGATAAAGGGGTAGAAATATGTAGAAACTCAAGGAATTGTATACACAGCTTAAGGGGTAAGGGGTAAGCATATTCATGTGTTAGATCGGTTTGATCTCAGCCGTCCATAAGGAAAGTTGGAATGTGTATATAAAGGGGTGATACCTCATTGTAAATTATCAAACAAAATTTTCTTCTTAATTTTGGCTCTCTTTGAAGAGTTTAATTTTTTTTGTGTTTTGCTTGTTTCAATAAGTGAAGAAAAATGGGACAAAAGCTCCACGCTCTTATGTTCCCATGGTTCGCTTTTGGTCACTTTACTCCATACTTGCATCTAGCCAACAAGTTAGCTGAGAAAGGTCACAGGGTTACTTTCTTGCTGCCTGCGAAAGCTAAAAAACAATTAGAACCTCTTAACCTGTTCCCAGACAGCATCGTCTTACATCCTATTACCATTCCTCATGTTGATGGTCTTCCTGCTGGCGCAGAGACCCCCTCGGACATCCCCATCACGTTGTGGAAGTTCTTGATCGTAGCCATAGATCGTACACGCGATCAAGTCGAAGTCGCGGTTCGTGCTTCGAGACCGGACCTGATCTTGTTCGATTATGCTTACTGGGTTCCAGAAGTGGCTAAAGAGAATGGAGTAAAGAGTATGATGTACAACGTGATATCAGCAACATGTATAGCTCATGACCTTGTCCCTGGTGGTGGATTCGGAGTTCCTCCACCTGGCTATCCTTCATCTAAGTTGTTGTTCCGCGCACATGATGCTCACGCCATGTCGTCATTCTCTGTTTACTACAAGAGGTTTTACGATCGGTTTACCACAAGTCTCACGAATTGTGATTTCATTTCGGTTAGGACGTGTGAAGAAATTGAAGGTAAGTTTTGCGACTATATAGGGAGTCAGTACAAGAAGAATGTTTTCTTGACGGGTCCAATGCTTCCTGAGCTAGACAGAAGCCAACCACTTGATAAAAAATGGAATCATTGGCTGAGAGGTTTTGAACCAGGATCTGTAGTGTATTGTGCACTTGGCAGCCAAATCACTCTGGAGAAAGACCAATTCCAAGAGCTATGTTTAGGAATGGAGCTCACTGGTTTGCCGTTTTTTGTAGCGTTAACGCCACCAAGAGGTGCAAAGACTATTCAAGAAGCCTTACCTGAAGGATTCGAGGAGAGGGTAAAAGGTCGTGGAGTAGTTTGGGGAGAATGGGTGCAGCAACCGTTGATATTGGCTCATCCATCAGTAGGCTGCTTTGTGAGCCATTGTGGATTCGGTTCGATGTGGGAGTCTCTAATGAGTGATTGCCAGATAGTCTTGATTCCATATTTGGCTGATCAAGTTCTCAACACGAGATTGTTGACTGATGAACTCGAGGTTGCGGTTGAAGTGCAAAGAGAAGAAACAGGATGGTTCTCCAAGGAGAATTTGAGTGTTGCGGTCAACTCTGTGATGGACAAAGATAGTGAGATTGGGAGTCAGGTGAGGAAGAACCACTCCAAGTTGAAAGAGCTTGTGGTTAGTCCTGGATTATTAACCGGTTACACTGATAAATTTGTTGAGACTTTGGAGAACCTACTCGAGGTACAAAACTTCAATGAGTTACTTTAGCGTGAGAAGAAGTACGTAGCAGTTGTTTCAAATAATGCAATAATATTCTTAAACCATGCAACGGAGCGGTTGTCTTTGCTCATTTTTGGTTTTTATAAAATTTATTTACTCATTTGTGGTATGCTTTTTCCATTACTTTTATAAGAACATTAAACAAATTTCCGTAACAAAAAGAGTTGACTTTGAAAGTACATTAAAAATTAAACAAAATTATAAGCCGCAAGTTAAATACATTTCTAGCTTTATGATTTTTTTTTCTTGAGAAATATTTATAGCGTTATGTTCTTTTTTTACACCGTTATGTTCTTTTTTACACCGTTATAGCGTTACCATCATGTCAGTGCTTAAAGGTATATTATCTTTAATTATTGATTACATCAAGTGTTTTTTTTCCTTAATTCAGAGTTGATCTTATTAAAAAATAGAATTTAAGTTTTTTTTATTTATTTTCGAGATATAACATACTAAATTTCAGTTATGAATTGATAAAAAACCAATATGATTCAAAAGGATGAATCGATAGAACCAAACATACAAATTACATAAACACCTGAAAGCCTGCATCAAAGTTGTTTCCATGGCCTTTGGTGTTTTTTTACCTTATTGAGCTGCGTAAGATCTGCAAAACAAAACTCCCTTCATGATGATATTTATAAATAAACATGCTCCCATGTCTACGTCTAACTATTATTGTGTACGTATGTTATCGTTCGGGACGTTTAATCATGGTTGCTGCCAATCATCTGCCTAAGTGCTTGTCATCAACATATTGTGTTTTTGTGTATTTATTTGTTTGGAACAAAGCTATGTAAACTAGAAAACAATCCTCCATTAATATATATGTTATTTGAGACTGATATGTGGCAAAAATGCTTAAGCCTTTAGGCATATAAGATTGTTCTATCTTTACCCATTTTACAAACTTTGAAGTAGACTCGTGTTCACCGAACATATATAACCCTTTTTACCGAAGTATACGGACGGAGTGTATGACGTACTAATTTTAAAATTTTCTTTAACAAATGCTATAAATATATATAAGTGCCCCCTACTCAAACAAATCAATCACAACATATTAAAATATCAATCCATATAGTCACTACAAGAAAACAGGGGGATTCTGATGGCCGAAATCGTCGGAAATTCGTCGGAATCGGTCTATTCCGACGAACCCGTCCGTCGGTATCGTTTCGTCGGAAAAAAAAAATTCGTCGGAATTTCGTCAGAAATTCCGACGACTTTCTGACGAATACCAAGAAACGTCATTCTGACGAACTTCCGACGATATTACGATGCGGCTACACGAGACCAGAGTTCATCGGAAAACTACAATTCCGACGAACGTGGTTCCTCGGTTTATTCCGACGAACTTTGGGCGTCGGAATTTACCGACGGACATCGGTCGTCGGAATATACCGACGAACCACGTTCGTCGGTATATTCCGACGGAAATGAGTTTGTCGGTAAAGTCCGACGGATATATGTCTGTCGGTATATTCCGACGACCGTTGTCCGTCGGTATATACCCTTTTTTTTTACAAATTAATTTTGCATTTTTATATATTTTTTGATATTAATAAATTTAAAAAATTGGAAATTTAAAACTAATAATATTATAAAATTTAAATTCATAAAAACCGAAATAGGAAAAAAACATTCATAAAGTTTAAAATTCATACAAACCGAAATAGAAAAAAAAAACATTCCGAAAGTTTTATAAAGCCGAAATAAACTAAGATGAACTCGAAGACATCAAACGATCTAGCTTCTGCATAATCTCGGTGTTGAACTTCTTCTGGGATGCCAACTCAGCAAGGATAGTGGCATTCTCCGAACGGATAGTGGCATTCTCCGAAAGGATAGTGGTGTTCTGCTCCTCCAATGCCCCAATCCGTTCATCTTTGTCATGTAGCTCCTCGAGAATCATGGGATCGGCATACGGAGCTTGCGAAGAAGATGCCGGATACGAAGAAGCACGACGGGCCAACCCAACTAAACGGCCTCCTTTCCTTTTAGGAACCGCCTACAAAAAATTTAAAGTAAGTAAATATGGACAAGTAAGTAATCGACATTATAAAAAAAATATATAATAAAAAAAATTACCTTTTCAACCATCTCATTTATTTGCAATAGAGACAGGTTGGTTGAAGCTCCCGTGGAGTCGCCGTCATCAGAGAGAGGCTGAGATTGAGAAACTATCTCAGCTTCCACCAAATCAACTACACCTCTGATCACGGGGTCCTGAATTTGACCCGTCGTCTTGTTAGTGTGAGCCACCTTAATGAGTTGGAGACGATCAACGGGATTACCGTCATTTGCTTCGATCTAAAAAAACCGCCATTATTAGCCAAAAAATATATAAAATATTTATTTAAAAAATATAAAGATAAATAATAATAAAAAACTTACAAGTTCATCCTCCTTAGTAGACATGGAGCAAGCGCCGAGGTTGTGCACATACATACCTTTCCCGCCACGATCGCTCTTCCGGTTCCTGGAGTTCCTAGAAGACGTCTCTGCAGTGTCTTCCCTCTCCCAATGAGCTATCAACTGCTCCCACACCCCCCCCCGTTGATGAACCGTGGCTTCTTGTTCTTCTGCCAAACTGTCTTCCACGCGTTTATCTGCTTTGTGTAAGAGTCCATGGCCTTTTCGTTGAATTTCTTACGGACTGTTTCCGTAAGATCGGAGTGCCAGTTGAACTCTTGCTACAAAACAAACACAATTTAATAAGTAAATATATGTAAAAAAATGTAAAAACTTAAAAAAAATGAAGGGTTACTATACCGCAAACTGACGAAACCACAACTCTCGTTCGTCGGAAGGGATCACACTCCACTTTGGATATCCAAAACGGAGCATGGAGTACATCATCTGGTTGATGCTCCGGCTAATGCCATTTTTCGACTTGGTGAACCTTTAAAAAAAAATACAAGTTAGCAAGTTAATTAAAGCAAAAAATATAACGGTACAAATAAAAAAAAATACTAACCAAGTGCTATGGCCTCGTCGTGGGTTGAGTTGGAGAAACGGGAGATGCTCTCGACCTGGTTGTTGAACCAATAGATGAACCGGCATGACCCCCGGATCCTGTTGAGCAGCAGCGTGAGGGGCAGCGTGAGGGGCAGAGGGAGCTGGAGCGGGAATATATGCGGGAACCGAGTCATGAGACGATACCGATGCACGGGAACCGCTCACCGAACTACGTCGAAGACGGGCTGCGGGGCGGGCTTCATCCTCGGCCCTAAAAAAAAAAAATTAACCCATCAAACATATTTTCATTTATATATTTACAAAAGGTTTTATAAACGTTTTAAAAAAAACTATTAAACCTTTTATATATATATATATATATGTATACAAAATTATAAAAAATTTATAAATATAGAAAAATGTTGTTAAAAATTTATAAATGAAGAAAAATGTTGTTAAATATTTATATTTTAAAAAAAAAATGTTGTTAAATATTTATTAGTGGAAACTTAAAAAAAAATATAAAAAATTTTAAAATTTTAAAATTTTTACTATACATGATTTACATATATATATATATGTATACAAAATTATAAAAAATTTATAAATATAGAAAAATGTTGTTAAAATTTATAAATGAAGAAAAATGGTGTTAAATATTTATATTTTTTTCAAAAAAACGTTTTTAAAAATCAAAAAACGTTTTTAAAAATCAAAAAACGTTTTTAAAAATCAAAAAACGTTTTTAAAAATCAAAAAACGTTTTTAAAAATAAAAAAAACGTTTTAAAAAATCAAAAAACGTTTTTAAAAATCAAAAAATGTTCCAAAAAAAACTAAAACAACAATCCTAACTTATATATCCTAAACTATCCATTCAATCCTAAAATGTTCAATCAAACAACCTAAAATCCGAGATCAACTTCCAAAACCCTAAACAATTGAAAAAAAAAGGTTTGGGATGATTCTTACATGATTTGGGGTTTGGGGAAGAGATAGGAGGGTGAGGAGAGGATTCGCCGGTGAAGAGAGGCCGGAATCGCCGGAGAGTCGCCGAAATCGCCGAAATCGCCGGAGAGTTTTGAGAGAGAGAGAGGCCGCGGAGATAACGAAGAAGAAAGGAGAAGGGTTTTTATTTCCGTGGATTCCGACGGACACGGGTTCGTCGGTATTCCGTCGGTATATTTAAAATATACCAAATGCCGATTCGCGAAAATTTTCAAGCGGTTTGGTTCTCCCGGGCTAATTGAAATTCCGACGGAACGTGTCCGTCAGTATTTTCCGACGGACACATTCCGTCGGTATATTCCGACGGAATTCCGACGACTTAGTGTTTAGGGTGTTCTTTTCAAGTTTCTAAATGCAAAATCCAAACCTTTGATAATATATATAGTATTTGCATAAAGATTTAACAATAAAAATGTTTTATAACACGATTTTACACAACAATATTTTTTGTAGTGTAAGCTTATATAAATATGATTGTATAAGTACATAATGTTAAGATGAGATGTTATGAAAACAATGATATGCATACATAAATATTTTAATGAGTTGTTATATTTGAACGGTTGCGATCTAATACTATACTAAACACTTATTATGTGTTATTTTCATAGTTTTGGCATCTAAATTTATAGATTTTTATGATTGAAACTTTATAGAAAAACATGTCGTCGGTATTTTCCGACGAAATACCGACGACCTTTCCAATTTTCAATGAAACCCGTTGTCGTCGCTATGTCGTCGGTATATTGCGAGGGATTTCCGACGGACCATTAAAAAAAAAAAAAAAAAAAAAAACTAATCAGAATCTTCTGAATCTTCATCAAACTCCCCAACCTCGGCTTCCGGCTCTGAATGTACGACAGCATCATGTCCAAACACAGTCAAATTCTCAACGAGTTGAACATTTTCCAAATCTTCAACTGCCTGGGCGTTGCTGGTAGACTCTGGTTGCAATGGTTCATCATCATCAGAAGTTCCATCCACTCGTCCTCTTGGGTTGATTTGCGTTACAGTAACCCATGGATCGTCTCTGTACGTCACCCGAGGGTAACTGATGTAGCACACCTATACATATCAATTATACAAAGTATTAGTTCAATATATAACATTAATTAATTATATTGGTAAAAAATTATGAATATATTGACATACCTGATCAGCTTGCGAACCAAGAATGAAGGGATCATAATATTGAAGTTTCCGCCGCGAATGAACTGATGTAACACCAAACGCATCAATCTTCACTCCTCTATCTGGGGTGGTGTCATACCAATCACAATAGAATACTACACAACGCAATCCAACCATTCCAGGAAATTGGATTTCCAATATTTCTTTTATGTTGCCGTAGTAGACATCGTCACCAGAAGAAGATGAAACACCAGCATCATATGTTGTCTTAGAATGACCTTTCCTTGTGAATGCATATCCTCGCGTACAAAATTTAGGATATGATTTGACCACATAGTTTGGTCCCTGCACAAATTCGCGTATCCAATCATCGAACACAAGACCTCTGGCCAAACCATCATTCACCTATAAAAAAAAACATATATGATTGCAAAATTAATTAGTTTATATATATTAAATTTAAACTAATCATTTGCATAGGGTAATAGGATATATGACTCACATAACTACGAAGCCACGCAGCAAATCCGTTATCTCTAAGTTGTCGAAGCTCATCTTCTGTTGCATGCCTGTGAGTCATACGCAACTCCGCCATATATACACTATATACAAAAATATTATCAATATGAAATAAATTTATTGAATATTAATCTAACAATAAATGAATAAATATTTTTACCTCTCATATTGTAGAACATCTTCACAGTTGGTGAGCAAATATGTTTGCAAATGAGCGTTCTCAGTGTCCGTAAGTCTCCGCTTCGTGAATTTTCCACTAAGTCGTCCTATTTCCTTGAACATGCTTGGGACAGTAACATGATATGTTGCTCTCTCCCCTCTATCATCATGCCGAGCAGGTCTTCGGTGTTTTGTTTGCACTTCTGGTGGAAAATAATTTTCAGCAAAGATTGCAGTTTCTTCATTGATCACCTGTGCCACTATAGATCCTTCCACCCTGCTTTGATTTTTGACCATCTTCTTCAGATGATGCATATAACGCTCAAAAATATACATCCATCTGTACTGCACAGGACCACCAAGTTCCAATTCTCTTGCGAGATGAATAGCAAGATGTTCCATTACATCAAAGAATGATGGAGGAAATATCTTCTCAAGGTTGCACATGCTGACTGGTGCGTTTGTCTTCAAATTATTAATACCCTCTTCAGTCAATACTCTGCTGCATAAGTCACGGAAAAAAACACTAATCCCTGCAATTGCTTCATGAACATTACGTGGCAATAATGCTGAAAAGGCAAACGGAAGGAGGCGCTGCATAATTACATGACAATCATGACTCTTCAAGCCAGTAAACTTTCCTTCGCTTCTATCAACGCAGTTCCCCAAATTTGATGCATATCCGTCAGGAAATTTCACTTTCTCTGTAATCCAATCAAAGAACTCTTCTTTTCTAGCACCATCTAGCCGATAAATGGGAAAAGGGGCCGTACCGTTCTCATCAACGTGAAGTTCAGAACGATCACAAATATCGACTAAATCCAACCTTGACTTCAAATTATCCTTCGTTTTACCTTGGATGTTAAGGACTGTGTTCATCAGATTATCGAAGAAGTTCTTCTCAATATGCATGACATCTAAATTATGCCGCAATAGATGACTCTCCCAATATGGTAGATCCCAGAAAATACTCTTTTTGTGCCAGTTATGTAGCTCTCCAACCGCATTGACTCGAATGTTTTCATGTCCACCTACATCTGGCGTCCTTTCTGCATCAAAATACCTAAACTGCTTCAACAAATCTTTCCCACTAACTTCCTCAGGTGGACCATCAAACACCTGCTTGTTCTTCGTAAACGAAGTCTTACTCCTGCGGTATGGATGATCAGGTGGTAGAAATCGTCTGTGACAGTCAAACCAACACGTTTTCCTTCCGTTCTTTAGTTGGAAAGCATCTGTGTCATCTTGACAATATGGACATGATAGCTTCCCATGTGTTGTCCATCCAGATAACATACCATATGCTGGAAAGTCACTTATTGTCCACATAAGTACTGCCCGCATCTGAAAGTTTTCTTTGCGCGAAACATCGTATGTCTCAAAACCATGCGCCCATAGTTGTTGCAACTCATATATTAGTGGTTGAAGAAACACATCTAGTGATCTTTTAGGATGATCTGGCCCGGGGACTAGAATTGAGAGAAACAAAAACTCTCGTCGCATGCACAAGCTCGGCCGTAAGTTGTACGGTGTCACAATAACTGGCCATAGAGAATACTGCCTTCCATGCTTTCCAAATGGGCTGAAACCATCAGTAGATAATCCAAGATAAACATTTCTTCTCTCTTCCGCAAATTCTGGATATGTTGACTGGAAATGTTTCCAAGCCTTTGCATCTGAAGGATGTCTAATCTCACCATTTGTGGAATGCTCTGCATGCCATCTCATTGCTTTTGCTGTGCGCTCACACTGATACAACCTCTTCAATCTTTCCGTCAAAGGCAAATACCACATTCTTTTGAATGGGATCGGAACTCTTCCCCTCGTCTCCTGATAACGAGGTTTCCCACAAAATTTGCATACATTCCGTGTCTCATCCGCTCTCCAGTAGATCATGCAGTTGTCAATACATACATCTATCACTTCATACGGTAGTTGAAGACCTGCAACAAGTTTCTGAACCTCGTAGTATGAACCCGGTGCAAGGTTATCCTCAGGTAGAATACCTTTGACAAAATCAGTAATCGCATCCATACATTCTTCAGCCAAATTATAGTCTGTCTTAATACCCATTAATCTAGTTGCAGATGATAAGACTGAATGACCATCTCTACAATTTTGATACAAAGGTTGTTTTCCTGCATCCAACATGTCAAAAAATCTCCTAGACTCGGGGTTTGGTTCTTCCCCTCTATAATGATCATGTACCATCTGCTCAGTACCTACACCATAATCTATATCCGTTCTAGATTCTTCTAACCTAATATCAGGCTGAGGTTCACTAACAGGCTGAGGTTCGCTAGTACTACCATATTCATAACCAGTTTCCCCATGAAGGTACCAAACTTTATAATTACGTGAAAACCCTTTCATATACAAATGAGTCCAAACATCAAATTCTTTTATAACCTTATTATTATTGCAAGAAGAGCAGGGACATCTTAACATACCACTTTTTGCATCCGGTTGCTGTTGAACAAGCCTCATGAATTCTCCAATCCCTTGAACGTATTCTTCCGTAAGCAAATTGGTGTTCGGATCCAAATGAGGTTTATCCATCCACGAACGATAATAAACTTCTGAAGACATGATTTTCACGGAATTGTTATGACTAAAGAGAATGAAGAGAGAATGAAGTGTGAATGAGTTGAATGAGGAGGGGTTGTATTTATAGGAAATTGCTTACGGACCTCCGACGACTTTCCGACGAAATTCCGACGGATGTAAAGAAGTCCGTCGGAATTCCGTCGGAATTGTCCAATCCCAAACGGCTATACAACGGTCATATGTATTTGTCGGCAACGGTCACATGGTTCGTCGGAATTCCGTCGGAAAATACCGATGGAATTCCGACGACTTTGTTGTTAATCGGAATGTCGTCGGAATTCCGTCGGAATATACCGACGAACTTCCGACGACTACAACGGTTACATTTTTTATCGGAATGTCGTCGAAAAGTCGTCGGAAAATTCCGACGAACCGTATGTCGTCGGAATTCCGTCGGAAATTGCCGACGGAATTCCGACGACTTCATTTTTTTGGATTTGGTCGGAAATTTGTCAGTATTCCGTCGCAAATGTCCGACGACCTTGGTGTCCGTCGGAAGCTCCGTCGGAATTCGGAGTGTTTTCTTGTGGTGAGTCTTCCAAAGCTATGTTGATCATTCAAAGATGTGAGGCAAAGGAGAACTGTCAACAAAAAGATGATCGTAATCAGAACAGAAAAAGCTCTCATTCTCAAGGGTCGGTGACTTTGGCTCCATAGAGTCTACTGACGCCTTGCAATGCGAAGATATCCATTGTGCACAAGGAGCAGGCTTATCGCCAACGCAACAGCAGCACTGCATACATTCATGCTGATCTACATACTACATAGTACAATACTTGCCGTATCTAAAGGGAAGTTTAGACAGTTGTATAGGAGACTTGAGCACCAAGTTAACTCATTTAATACTCTTTTTCCATAAATCCTTTAAAGAGAAAGAGACGATTAATTACCAGATGACAATGAGTTGCATTAGGAATTGATCGAAAGGGAGAATTCAAGCAAAGGTGTCTTGGATGTGGGTATTCTCTACAAGCAACCAGTTCAAGAGATTCCACCAAATTTTCAAAACTAAAACTGGAAAAAAGTATTGATATAAACAATAGAACTAAACCCTAAACTTCAAAACTGAAACCTGGCGTTATTGGCTTACTGCCATCGCCATCACTGGAGACTGAGAGGCGCTTTTTAAAGTCAAAGAATCAAAAGGGTCGGAATCAAGAATGGAGAAGTCCTCTGACTCGTCCATTCACTTCATGTCTTGACTTGTGACGGAAGAAACAAAAGAGTAGCAGTCCCCTGTTTTCTCAATTCTCTTCATGCCTCGACTGTTTTTTTAGACACAATATGCCTTTGAGACTTGAGAGGAGTTACTTCTTCTCTCTCCAATCCCAGAGTCGTTTTAAAGTGTCAAAGTTTCTTATTTCGTTTTAAATGAATTGATTGTGTTAACTAAAAACAATCACATATAAAAATAAGTAATACTAATAATAGAATTTGTCTCTCAAGAACAAAATTAATGGCTAGGTTTTTTCTAGATAAATCCTAATGAAAAGTGACAAGTTTTCATTGGAAGAGTTGAAACAAATATTGTCAAAACAAGTAGCAACTCCTTGCAAGATAAAAATCTCACCTAAAAGTTTCACATGTCAAGAAAGGACTTGACATCATTGAGCCAATGTAGACGCTCTCTGCCGGCTTTGTCGGCCATATAATCAGCCATAAACTCAGTGATGTTTGGCTTGATCCCTCTGATCTCCAAAAACCTGTGGTAAGCCTTCTGCAAATTCTCATCCAAGTCACTGCCAAAAAAAACAACAAAATCCAGTCACATAACCATATCAAATCTCATAGACATATATATGTATAAAGAGAGCAGTAAATCAAAACATACGCAAAGTCAGGTCCTTTGTAGCGCCACGTAAGTTCAAGGGGTGATTCAATGTATACAGCATCAATCACAATCTCATGGACGTAAGCGTTGGCTATAAACTCAAGAGAGGGACCATCCTCATCTTTGATCACACTGATGAAGATAGGGATACCAGTTAGTACGTCAGCTTGAGGATCCTTTGGCTCTTCTTTTTCTTTGTCGTCCCCTAACGAACGAGAAAGTTCAATCCGGACATAAATGGTTTCATTCTCAAACTTCCTCACCAGATACACAACTCGATCCTTGTCGGCATCAACGATGTCGAAAGGAAACCATTCTGGGAGCTGTTACATTGACAAATTCAAAACTTCATATTCACAGAACCATACAAACACATGAGAGAGAGAGAGAGATAGGGAATGTATATAGAAGTTACCTCGTCTTCCTCAGGAGCCTCCTTAACAACGGCGCTTTCGATTTGAGATTCGAGGACGCTAACCAGATTCTCTTGGGCGGTGATAGCAATTAGCTTCGAACCCCTCGAGAGTGAAATCAGCGATGATGCGCGGCTGAACTGACGGCTACCACCACCAAGAGTCACTCTCTGGGCACCAGTTTGGAGAGTCACCCGAGATCTAACCGCACGGAAGGGAAGAGTGGCCACTGTAGACGAAGCTCCACAAAATAAAGACATTGCCGCCGGAGGATTCTTCTAGGGTTTGTGCCAAGAAATGAGGGCTGAGCTCGCTAGAGGAAGATCGAAGGGGTTTTGAAACTCAGGGAGGGAGATAAAGATATTAATGACTGCCCCCAACTACTTAATGGGCCGCTTTAAGCCAACATATTGCTAATTGTGCTTGCTATCCATTTATCATGTATACTATTATTTTGCGAAATATATCACTGAACTTATTTTTCTAAATAAAACCCCTTCGATCTTCCAGTAGCGCAGCCCTCGCACAAACCCTAGAAGAATACTCCGGCAATGTCGTTATTTTGTGGAGCTTCGTCTACAGTGGCCACACTTCCCTTCCGTGCGGTTAGACCTCCGTTGAGTCTCCAAACTGGTGCCCAGAGAGTGACTCTTGGTGGTGGTAGCCGTCAGTTCAGCCGCGCATCATCGCTGATTTCACTCTCGACGGGTTCGAAGCTAAGTGCTATCACCGCCCAAGAGAATCTGGTTAGCGTCCTCGAATCTCAAATCGAAAGCGCCGTTGTTAACGAAGAGACTCCTGACGATGGGGAAGAGGAAGACAAGGTGAGTTCGATATACATTACCTCTCTCTCATGTGTTTGAATGGTTTTATGTGATAGCAAATGATTTTCCCTTGAAATGTTCAGTATATTATTCACGTATATATGATGAAGCATTCGATTACAAGATATCAGGGATATTATGCTAGACTTTAAAGAATATACTATACACAATATTCTAAGAGTAACAAATGGTTGTTATCCTCTTTCATTATGAATATGAATTTAACAGTTGCCAGAAGGGTTTCCTTTCCGCATCATTGATACCCCAGGGGAACGGGTTTTCTTTCTGACTAGGAAGTTTGAGAATGAAACCATTCTTGTAGAAATTGACCCTACTGCGCCGTTGGACGAAGGAAAAAAAGAAGAACCAAACGATCCTCAAGCTGAAGTACTAATTGGTATCTCTATGGTCATCAATGTGTCCAAACATGATTATGCTCCCTGTCTTGAGTTTCTAGCCAATGCTTACATTGACGAGATTGTGATTGATGCTATATACGTCAAACAACCCCAAGAACTTTCGTATCCCTTTTTAGCAAAAAAAATAAAAAAACTTTGGTATCCCTACGAAGGACCTGATTTTGTGTAAGTGTTCACAGTGCTCTCTCTCTCTCTCTCTCTATATATATATATATATTTATGAGATTGGATGTGTGACTGGGTTTTTGGTGTTTTTGGCAGGGACTTGGATGAGAATTTGCAGAAGGCCTTTCACAGGTTTTTGGAGATCAGAGGGATCAAGCCCAACATCACTGAGTTTGTGGCTGATTATTTGGCCAACAAAGACAGCAGAGAGCGACTTCAGTTGCTCAAGGATGTCAAGACTTTTGTTGACATGTGAAAACTCATCATCGTTGTTGATGTGAAACTTTTAGGTGATATTTTTTGAGTTTTATCTTGGATCAACTTGTTATCACCATTATATTGCAAGGAGATGCTACTTGTTTTGACAATATTTGTTTCAACTCTTCCCCAATGAAAACTTGTCACTTTTCATTACGATTTATCCAAAAAAAACTTAACCATTAACTCTGTTCTTGAAGGACAAACTCTATTGTTAGTAGTACTTATTTTATGTGATTGTTACTAGATAACACAATCAATTCATTTAGAACGAAATAAGAAAATTTCACGCTTTAAAACGACTCTGGGATTGGTGCAGCTATGACTAAGCATCATCATAAAGGGGGTTTGCAAAAAGGAGAAGAAAAAATAAAACTGAATATACAAATTTGTATCAGCAAAAGATTTGGTTAATACCATGAACAAGTATAAGAAATTATTCAAATGTAAATTAGATAGATCATTTCGTTGATAATGGAAATGAGTTGTTTATTAATTCACATAACAAAATATTTATACGCAAAGTTGTAAGCCTGATTCTTATCAAATCAGGCTTTCTCTAAGCCAATCCATATCCTAAGAGAGAGCTTATCTCTAAATAACTTTTAAAGAATTAGACTATAAGTCTATAACACAATTTTTAATCTTATACTGAAGCTACGTACTTTAGTAGATGTCAAACATAAATGTGCGTTACAAGTCTAAACGTGTCTTGGATTAATATAGAAGCAAAAACTGGCCTGTTATCCTTTTTTTTCATTTTCTACCTGGAAAATCACATGCCTTAGTTTAGTTCCAGTTGCTTGTTATCGAAGTAACAACAACTTTAAAAACTCGGCAACTGGAAAAACAAAATAAATCAGAGACATGGAGGAAGAATTCAAGAACTTAATCAAAGTATGGGTTTCAGCAATAAGCTCAGTAGCTTACTGCTACTTCTTATCAACTAGAATCAAAGCCGGCGTTTTCCGATTACACTCTGTTCTTCCCGTTTGTGCTATGTTCTTTGTTCTTCCTCTATTTATCTCATCTTCAACTTTCTGCTTGTACACAGCTTTTTTTTTCTATCCGTTGCAAATTTCAAACTCATTCTCTTCTCCTTCGATCAAGGCCCTCTTTTCCCACTTCCCCCAAATCTCGCCCAATTCATTGCCTTCACTTGCTTACCCATCAAACATCAACAAAACCCTAAAACCCTACCTCATTTTTCCCCAAATGGTTTTTCATCATTAAAGTGGTAATCTATATTGTGGTGTTACATATTTATCATCATTACAAACAATATCTCCCTTTGATTCTACTACTAGGTTTCTATCCTCTCAATTTATACTTAATGCATGAGAAGATATTAAACCCCCCCCCCCCCCCCCCCCCTCAAATATATAGTCACCGTCATTCTTGGTCTGGACCTCCAACCACAGTTCAACGAACCGTACTTAAGCCACCTCTCTTCAAGACTTTTTGGGTCGTCGATGGAATCTTATTATCTCAGATCTCCTCCGTAGCGTTTATAGTCCGGTGAGGAAAATATGTCAATACTTTGTAAATTCCGAGTGGGCTACGATCATGGGAGTTTGGCGACGTCCATAGCCTCTTGTGTGTCGCATGAGGTACTCTACGTCTACTTAACCCGGGAGACTCCTACGGGAGAGGTCGCATGGTTCTTTGTGTTACATGTAGTTTGCACGGTGGTTGAAGTGTTGGTTAAAAAGAAGACTTTTGTGGGGCGGCTGAGAGTGAGACCAATTGTGTCACGGTTGCTTATCGTGGGCTTTGTGTGTGTGACCGCTGGCTGGCTGTTTTATCCTCAGCTTATACGGAACAACGATAAGTATAGAACTTGCCGACAAAAAAAAAGTATAGAACTGAACAACTAATATCACTATTCATTCACAACATTCAGTGCAAAAAAAAACTTTGGAAATATTTTTGGCTGAACGTTTGATTGACAAAACGTACTAGAGTAGTACTACCGTTAGTCTGACAAGTACGAGTGCCTTCTATACAGGTTAAGTTCAAATATTTTCTACTTTTCCTTTTTATAGGTATACAAAATATTAAACAATTTTTTTGTTAATCCTACAGATTCAACTTTTTCTATATCTTTTGTAGCATATTTTAAAAACAAGTCGAGCTTTTAGACTGCATCCATTCGGTTTATTCAAATACACAAAACCCTAGTCACAACAACTAAATATAATCAAAATACAGCATCTAAGAGTTTTATTGAGGGTTTCCAGCATAAATTTTTTAAACATGATAAAATATTAAATGTTATAAATTACTATGTTAAATATGTTAAAACTGTAAAGAAATTTATACCAAAATATTTAGTAATATCTCATTTGAGATATTTTAGTGTGAGATTCTTATGAATTTGAAATATCCATTATAATTATATATATATACAAGCTGAGAATTTCATGTGGATGAAAACTCTCCATTAATTAGAAAAAGTGCTATGGCATCTCAAGAACCTTAATCCCAGATTGTTTGAAGGAAAGTATGAAACCACTGTCCTATGGCTTTTTATTATTATTTTAGTTGAATCATCTTATGAGTTTACTCAAGCACCAAATTATAGTTTTTTTATAGTCGTAGTTTTCACTGATCCCGTTTAAATTGCGTAAGAAGAAGAGATAATCACATCGGAAGCAGCCTCTTCTGCTCTTCATTAAAGTGATTAAGTGAACGTAGAACCAAAGCTGGTTCGCTGTCCGAATCTTCTTCCCATCGATCGTGTAGCAGTACCATCACATGCCTTAATTTTATTGGATTCACAAATCAAAGCTATGGTGTTATATCATATACATATGTTTATACCTATTCTAAGGAGTTTTTGGTTAGAGAATATTTTTTTTTTTTTTTGAAACACACTTATATTAAATACCTTAACCGAAGTTAGGTGCAGCCATAATTGCAAGTTCAACATTCAGACTCTGTTTTGCTAAATTGTCGGCAACTGTATTTCTCTCACGTGAGATCCAGTTGAAAGAAATAACATCAAAAGATGAAGCCAGAGACCTTAAGTCTGCTAAAATACCATATAAACCAGCGAAGGAAGATCCAGATTTGAGAGCTTTAACAAGGATTGCTGAGTCAGACTCACACTTGATCTTCGGCAGTCCCAACTCTTTACACTTCAATATTGCCTCCCGGAGGGCGAGGCCTTCAGCAGCTAGCGGTGATGCCACATTTCGAGCAGGAATAGAATAAGAGGAGGTTCTATCATTTATCGCAATTGTCCATCCTAGCCCTGCACTCTGTTGTGTTTCACTCCATGCTGCATCTGACTTGACAAGGCAGACTCCGGGCGTGGACGCAGACTGACTGTAGATCGCCGGCTTTGAAGTCTGGGTGGTACATCCTTGACTGTGACCCCACTCTCGAGCTGATGCAATGGCTTTAAAAATCACTTCCTCCACTTTGATGATCCTGTTGTTGAATACGAGTTGGTTTCTTGCTACCCACAGTTGCCATGCGATCCATGGAGCCAAACAGCCCTACACCACTCCCGTGGGAGGTAAAGATTTCCTCGAGCAGAGACTTGTCCATAGGTTTTTTAGCTCCAAATCTAAAGATCCACTGATCTCAATAGCAGGGAACACAGGGGCAGAGTTCCATACCTGTTGAGCAAACCCACATTGAAGGAACAGATGATCTATAGATTCAGGTAAATTACACCTTTTACATTTTCCATCTACTTGTATATGTCTAGCCAGCAGAGCCTCTCCCACTGGAAGAGCTTCATGGAACGTTTTCCACAAAAAGAGTTTTATCTTCGGCATGGTCTGAAGTTTCCAGACATTCTTTCGCCAATCAAAGTTCTGGTTAAGCGTTGTATCACGTGGCAGGAGAGCTGCTGCATACCCCGTCTTTGTAGTGAAGTTTCCAGATTCAGTGTTCAACCAGATTAGCTTGTCTGGGGCTCCCGTGAAACTCGGTTTTATTGCTAGGATCCTCTGTTCATCAAATGGGAGTACTTTCCTAATTTTCTCCACGTCCCATTCTATTTTTCCTGGTAAAAATAGGTCTGAGACAGTCAGGTTTAGCAGGTTCTCAGGTGCAGGTCCCATAGGTCTGATTTGTTGTTTGCAGTCTAGCCATGCCTTTTCCCAGATGTTGATACTCTATCCGTTGCCTACTTCCCACCCCGCGTTACTGAGGATGATGTCTCGACCCACCAATAACCCTCTCCAACCATGTGAAATGGCGCTTTTTGCTGAGCAAGTTAAGAAACTTTCTGTAGGACAATACTTTCCCATAAGTGTTCTTCCTAATAGACCGTCCGGGTTGTTGATGATACGCCAGCTGAGCTTTGCTAGGTAAGCTTCATTGAAGCTCTGAATATCTCTGAACTCGAGCCCACCTTGATCTTTTGGGCGAATCATTTTAGACCAAGCCACCCATGACATCTTCTTGTTGCCCTCACGATCGTCCCACCAAAAACGTGTCAAAGCGGTCTGTATTCTCTGGCATAGGGAGTCTGGTAGTTGGAAACAAGTCATCGCATGGGAAGGAACAGGGGAGAGTACACTCTTGAGCATCGTCATTTTCCCTGCCGGAGAGAGGAATCGATTTGACCAGCTTCTTGCCTTCTGCTTAATCCTATCAACAATGGAGGAGAAAAGATCTCGTTTCTTCCTACCAAATAATTCCGGTAAGCCGAGGTACTTCCCGGTTCCCCCTTCATTCTGAATCAGTAAGACTGCCTTTGTTGTCTCCTTCAACGCCGTAGGGGTCTTGTGGGAAAAAGTTATGGACGATTTAGCGACGTTTATGGATTGGCCAGAAGCTGTTTCATATCGGTTCAGAATGCGTCTGAGAGTTTCGCTGTTTTTCTTATCTGCTCTAAGGAAAAACATTGTGTCATCGGCGAAGAGGAGGTGATTTAGTCGGGGACACCCCCGAGCTACCCGAACCCCTTTAAGAGATCCTTCCTCTTGTGCTTTGTTACATAGACCCGAGAGGACCTCACTACACATAATGAATATGTATGGTGAGAGAGGATCTCCTTGACGGATACCTCTACTCGGTGTGACTCTTCCTCTAGGCGAGCCGTTAATGAGGAAGGAGTATGTAACTGTGGAGACACATTGCATGATCCAGTTGGTGACTTTTTGGTGAAAACCCAGTCGGAGCAAGACTAACCGAATGAATTCCCATTCCAATCTATCATATGCTTTGCTCATATCGGTTTTGACGGCCATGGAGCATCGCTTTTGGGCATCTGATGTTTTGAGATAATGGAGGACTTCATGGGTGATGAGGACGTTATCTGAGATTGCTCTTCCCGGCACGAACGCAGATTGTGTTTCCGAGATAATTTCCGACAGGAGGGGCTGGATCCTCTTTGTCAAGACCTTCGAAATGATCTTGTAATACACATTGCATAAGGCGATAGGCCGAAACTCCGCTACTGTTTTTGGGCAGTCTGTCTTCGGGATGAGGCAGACATGTGTATCATTTATTCGGTCGGGGAGCTTGTCGGAAATGAAGAACTCCTGAATCTCCTTAACAATCTCGCCTCCAATGTTTTCCCAGTTTGTGTGATAGAAACCCGCTGAAAAACCATCGGGCCCCGGGGCTTTATCCGCATGTATTGAGAACAGAGCCTCCTTAATCTCGATCGCAGTGGGGATTTGGGTCAGTCGCTCGTTTGTTTCCCCTGAAATCATAGGCGATAACGCATAGTTGACCGTCTCTTCTCGGTTTCCCTCCACTGATTCAAATAGTTTCTGGAAATAGCTCACAACGACCTGCCCGATTTTCTCTTCTTTGAAAACTGGTGTGCCTTCCGAATCTTCTAGAACTGTGATGGCATTTCTCCTCTTACGGTTCTTGGAGACTGCATGGAAATAGCCAGAGTTTTTATCACCGAGGCTCAGCCAGAGGACTCGACTTCTCTGTCGCCAATACTCTTCTTCTGATTCATAGGCCGCGTTTAACTCATTTGTCACTGTGTTGATCAGTTCCCGATCATTTGCCGGATCTGTAAGGGCCTTTTCCAGTTCAGCCTTCTTTTCCTCGATACGAGCTCTGCTATTAAGAAATCGTTGTTTGCTCCATTCTATAAGCGCTGTTCTGACAATGGCAATTCTGCCATGGACCGATTTGTCTACCGCAGTCTTCCAAGCTCTGTTTATTAACTCCTTTGCTTCTGGATTGTCCTTCAGTCTTCTATCATATCGGAACATGCCTCGTTTCTTCTTTTTATTAGGTTCAAGGACAGAGATTAAGGGGCGGTGATCTGATCCTTCGTAGGCCAGATATTGGGAGCATGCGGTCGGGTACAACTCTGCCCAGTCACTGTTGGCTGCGGCTCTATCCAGTCGACATCTTACGAGGTAGTCTTCTCTCTTTCCACGCCATGAAAGGAAATCTCCGGTATGTGGTAGATCAAACAGATCACCGTCCGAGTAGAAGGTTCGGAGATCAGTGAATGAAGCTTCAGTTCGCTCTGGGCCCCCCTCCTTTTCAGTATTATTGATTAGGTCGTTGAAATCGCCAGTCACAAACCATGGAGATTCACGGGAGTAGTTTAGAGAGATCAGTTGATCCCAAAGTTCTCTTCGCTTTGGTTTATTAGTATCTCCATACACAAATGAGGCATAAAAGACTTTTCCTTCATAGGTAATACAAGTGTCAATACAATTAGGCGATGCACTCAGTATTTGGAGATTAATTTCTTGCTTCCATAAGAGAATTAGGCCTCCTGCCCCATGCCCTACTGGTGAAACCAGGTATCTATTGTCGTACTTCAGTTGCTCCGTTTTCTTGATGACGAAGCTATCGGGATTTTTGGTTTCCATTAGAAACATAATGTCCGGAGAGAATTCGCGTTTCATCTCCTTTAGACGTCGAACTGTCCGGGGATTCCCTAATCCCTGACAGTTCCAGCTCGTAATTTTTAAGGACCGGGAGTGGAGTGGATTCGAAAATCCATCCTCTTCCTGGCAGCAGCTGGGATCATGTTGCATATAGGGCGGTTTTCTGAACTTATAGATGAGCCATGTTCTCCGCCATGAGACGGTCCAGCCTTTGTTCTCGCAGTTGTAGCATTCTCAGCTCTTTTAGTTGTCTTCTTGCGAACTGGAGAAGGCTTGGCGTGAGGAACTCTCCTCCTTTTTGGTACTGGAGCCATTGGTGGGATTTGTTTCTTTTGGTTCTTCCCTGCTCCCGGTGGGCGTCCTGGTTTTCGTTTCACAATATTGGGGGCATTAACTGGTACATTCTCAGTTGGAGAGTGAGAAGGTCCCAGTCTCATCGTTACTGGAATGCGCTCGTTTATCAATGGGTCCTGAAGAAAGTCTTCTTCGTCTTGGAGAATCAAAAGGGGCTCGGTTGGAGGTCCAAGGCGGAGTGAGGCCGGGATCCTATCTTGAGGTGAAGAGCCTGAACCTTCTATTCCTTTACCAGATTTGGAGCTTTGTAGTTGTCCCTTACTTCCAAGTCTTTGGGAAGCTGGGATTCGCTCAGGAGAGAGGGTGGTTTGTTCCCTTTGCATCAAGTCGATAGTTGGAGCTAAGGAGGCTCTGACCATTTGGATAGCCGTCTCTTCCATCTCGCCATGTTCCTCAGCTTGTCTCATTCTTTCTTTTCGAGCTTCACTTTCTGTCGGATCAGCAGTTTTGGTATATTGGATCATGACGTTTCGCAGTTCCCCCATTGCTTCTTGGAAAGCTTCTTGTGGGATTGGGGTTTGGAGATACAGAGGAGGATTCCCCCCTACAGTATTCTCATGAGTGGATTTTGAAGCAGTAGACGCCGTGATTCGTGTCTCGACAGGTTTCTTGGGGATTTCGCGGTAGTAGCTTCTACCCGGAGGACTTGGAAGGTTTCGGTGTTTTGCATGATCTCGGGGAGGGCGGGCCGATCGCTCAAAGTCCTGTCTGGAGTACTCTCTAGCATGGTGGGATCGCCGCTGGTTGCTGCGTTCATTCCAGCTTATGGTTTGAGACTTGTATGGCCTACGGTATGAGTTGTCTTTTGGTTCCCTATAAGCTCTTCTGTCACGAATGTTATCCTTTGGTGAGGCAGAGAATTCGAAGACTTCATTGGTGGGCGCTTGACCATTTAGGCCTATGTTTTTCTTAGTTGAGGTAACAGTCCTATGCCTCGTGGATGCTTCTTCATGAACTGAGCTACCACTCATTCTAGTAGGCTCCTCTATCTGTTGTGCTTTTTGAGCTTTTGCCTCTGCTCTGGCCACAAGGCATTCTTTGAGCTCATGGTCTAGTCTAAGACATTTGGTGCAATGCTTATCCAGTCGTTCATAGATCAATGTAGTGACCACTTCGTCTCCATTTGGGTATTCTACCACCGATGATGTTATCAGCGGGAGGAGGCCGTTAATGTGCACACGCATTCTTGCTGACAGAGCTGAAATGACAGAGCTGAAATGTCAGCTTTTTCATAGATTCCAATATCCTCTCCAATGCATTGGATTGTAGCTTCAGTCCAGAGATGTACCGGGAGGCCTTGGACCTTGATCCAGAATGGTATTAGAGACGGGAATGAGGGGGAGACTGTAGGTTCCCAACGCTGGAGAATGATCATCCATCTTGCGTAATGGTACGGTCGTTGCTCTAAGACTGATAAAAGATCCGCCTCGAGTTCGAACTGGAACTGGAAGAGCCCATTGCCTAGGTCTGAGCCTACTGGTTTGAATTCCGTTTTCCAGTGTTCAGTGAAGAAAGGTATCACCGACCATACCTTTTGTACTGATTTATTTGTTACCCGGCCGATGAGAGTTAGTGAGTGTTTGCGGATTAGATCTGCGTTGTCTGGGATTGGCGTTTTGACTCGAGCTGTACGGAGGGGCTGATGGGGTTCCATATCGATGCCCTTTCCTTTTTCTGCCGATGATAATCTTCTGTGAGCCATCTTCGGTTACAGAGGACACAAATCTTCAGTTGGTAACTTGTTCTAGAAGGTACTATCAAAGAGTCTGATAAACCGTTTAAAGGATTCCCTTTAAATTATGAAGCTTGCTCTGTTTTGTATGGGAAGACGAGAGAGTGTAAATCTTGGTGAACTTTAAAACGCTGGAGTTCGAAACTAGCGAATGATAGGAACCAGGAGACCCCGGTGTATCCTCAGGCCACCACTGAAAGATTTGTTATCAACACTTTCTCTCCAAACTCTGTTGTTTGGGATTAGAGAGCTTCAGACCAGTCATCTTCGTCGTGGAGGAAGATTCCGGCGACGGCGGCAGTCCCTCCGACCCGGGTCGGGGGAAGAACCCGGCGTGTTAAAGGCAGAAGCAAGATATTGTTTATTGGATAAAGCTCAGGAAGGTAGGAATTTAAACTTCGAAGATCAGTTTGCAGGAGCTTTTTGCCGAAAGAGAGAAAGTTGTCAGGGAAAGGTACCACGCAACAGGTAACGGACCAGTGGTTACAGGTTTTTCTCGACAATAGTGTCTGGGAGCAACCTCTCTCTACTCGGATTGCTGGTTAGAGAATAGTTTGATCACTAAATTTTGTCGCCTTTTGTATTTTTTTTTTTTTTGATCAAATCGCCTTTTGTATTTTAAAATGTAAAAAAAGCGCCGTTGTTAACGAAGAGACTCCTGACGATGACAATGACGATGGGGAAGAGGAAGACAAGGTAAGTTCTATATACATTACCTCTCTCTCATGTATTTGAATGGTTTTATGTGAAAGCAAATGATTTTCCCTTGAAATGTTCAGTATATTATTCACGTATATATGAAGCATTAGATTACAAGATATCAGGGATATTATGCTAGACTTTAAAGAATATACTATACACAATATTCTAACGTATCTAAGAGTAACAAATGGTTGTTATCCTCTTTCATTATGAATATGAATTTAACAGTTGCCAGAAGGGTTTCCTTTCCGTGAAAAAGATTGATGAGAGTATAAAAGTAAATTTGTACATAAGAAAATAAGTTGACCACAAAAATCTACCATTTATAACAAATCTGTTACCTCATTCGATAGACATATTTTTAAAAATATGTTTTCTATTCAAATCGGACAATTAACTCTGCCGTGGAAAAAAATCTGACGTTTCTAAGAAAGTCTAACACCAGTTTAACGGTATATTTTTTTCTATACAGATTTTATAAACAGATTTATTATTCGACAAATATATTTTTTTGAAAATAAATCTGCCCTCGATCAAATATTAAGGGTACTTGGTAATAATATTTTTTTTTTGTTATAACTATGGACAAGGACAATTTTGACTAGAAAAATATTTCAATAATTTTCAAAAAATATGAGTTATTCTAGTAATAACACAATTAATGTGTGTCATTTTAGTAAACTTCCCTTTTCAAAATCATTCAAACATCAAATCTTGCATTTTTCATGTGAGACATGCACTTCAATAATGTTCTTTATAGACCTCACAAGTTTGTCATATATTTGTGAAGATTTTTCCTCATTTGATTGCATATTCGAACTTTGAAATCATTGTGAAGTTTCTCATCGACATGAAAACTTTAGTTTATACAAAGACGAGCAGTTTATTACAGCGTAAAATATATATATTCTTGTTGTTTGTTTCCTCAGATGATGAACATGAACAAGATCCTGAACCAGAATCTCTCTCTCCTCTCTCTCTGTCTCAGCCAAAAGAAATTTATCCATGTTTACAGAAGCTGTAGAGAAAGTTTTTGTAGGCTCCACCTTCCAAGTTGCAACACCAAACTGATCCAAGTCTCTGAAGGATTGTGTATCATCAAATTATACAGACCAAAAATATAAATTATTTAAGAAAGTAAAGAATAATTAACAGAAATCTCCACAGTCTTGAGTACTTGTCAAGAGATTTAAACTGCTAGCAGTTTCTTTTGTATTCTCTTGCTGTTTTGTGTGTGTGTGTGTGTGTGTCCTTGATGTCTAGTATAGGTCGCTCTTGACATTGTTGACTTTTGTTAACAAGTATTTTGTTGCCATTTGAGTGTGGGTGCATACGATATCCCTTACGTTCACTAACCCACCTTTCTTGTATAGGTTAAGAACATATGCGAGGAGGTTGTCGGATTCCAAGTTTCTAACGTCGCGTAATAAGTCTAAAGCCTTTGTGGACATTAACTCGGACGTCATCACTTTCTTCATCTTCATTTGTCTCTCGCCGTACTCATCGAACACCACCCCCTTGTACCTAATGTTTAGCCAAAACTTAATCACTTCACATGTATACAGTTTTATGGAAGACGTAGGTTACCCATTTTTTTTTTGGACATTAAACGGCTATTTTAATTTTCAAACGATGAACATAGGTAATTCATATTATAAGTGGTGGATAAATATCTCTATTATGAAATATAGTTACCCGCAACTTATGTATTCGGCGGAGTAAGAGTCCGGCCTGTCTGCAAACACCGAGTCTTTTTCCTTGACGACTTCACGGGCAATCTCATCAGACGTTATGGCAATGACATGAACACGACCGAAGCGGAAGCAAGCTATATCCGTCTTCATATCGTTCATCACACGAACTATCCACTTGGTAGTTGGTCTGTTCATGAGCATTCCCACTAAGTTTCCGATCATCGGAATTCCAGGCGGGCATGGAGGGAGCTGCTTACCACCACCATCATCCCCAAGAAGAAGTCCTAAGAACCATTTTATGAGAAACAACATACCCAGAGTGATACAAAATGTGATATAAACTGAGGTGAAAAAATTATATTCCATCACGTTTCTCCCAATTCTCAGTAAGAATTTTGGGCTAGTTTATTATTATTTTTTTGGTTATGCATTCTCTAAACATAGATTGTAAATATATATTGATCTAGGTGTTTTCCTTCATTAAATACAGCAACAATTTTTCAAAATTTAAATTTAATATTTCAGATTTTATTATTTCCTTACCAATATTTTCATAAAATTTTTGATTTAATTAAACTTAAAAATCAAGATAAAATAAACAATTTTATTTATTTAAAGTTCATATTTAAAAATATATATGTAAATATATTTTAAATTATAATATATATATATATATTTTTTTTTTTATTTATATCTTTTGGTTAAAATATATTAAATCATTGTATAAAATTAAGAATAATTTTTTTGATAAGATTGTATAATAATCAAAAAGTAAAACTAAATAGTATTTATAAGATTTTTAGATATCAAAAAGAAACTAATGGTATTAAGATAAAATTTATATTTTTAAAAAATACATAAAATACATAAAATTTTGAAGAAGTTGTTAGTAAAAATGTATTATTATAAAAAGTAGAATTAAATAATATTTTAAAATTTATGATATTTGGAAAATTTTGAAATTTGTTATATTTCCATTATTGTATTATTTAATGATATATTTGAATATATTTACTTTGATAAAGATATGAGTTATTATCATACTAGTTATGTACCCGTGCGTTGCACGGGTTTTATTTGAGGTTATCACTAACACATAAAAAGAATGAAAATATTATTTCACATTAGATCTTGGATTTTCCAATATTTATCGATAACTTATTTTAGTAAAAATATTATTTTTTCTTATATCAATTTTGTTTAGTATTTCTATTTCAATAGTCATGGTGTTTTTCTATTAAAAATTATTAAAAAGTAAATTTAGTTAATTATAAGAAAAATAAGATTACTTTTACGTTTTTATTTTATTTAGACTTTTAAAAAAGAAATTAATTATTTTATTTCTTTTAGATTTTTATACAATTATTTTATTTTTAATAGAAAAATTTTGTTTAATTATTTATATATTTTGTCTTATACATACAAACACATATTTATCATATTCACACATACTCATGTACGATAATAACATCAAAATTAAAAGTTATGCTAGCATCATAAGATGTAATAAGGATAATAAAAAGTTGAGTTGTATCAAAAAATTAAAAGAAAATACTCAGGTAATACTTTTCATATAAATACTATTGTTTTCTGTAAAAATTATATGTGAAACTTTAAACCTAAATATAGATGTGAAATAATTATAGTTATGTTTGTCTTAAAAATTAAAAGAAAACACTCAGGTAATACTTTTCAAATTTCTTATTATTCCTAATTTTTTTTACCATTTATAAGGTATAGTTTTTTTTTTCATTCTTTTTATTTTAGAGGAATATAGAACAAATTTGTTCCTCACTAAAATTGATAAGGAATACTCTTCTTTTTTATTCCTCTAATTTTATTCCTCTGCATTTTTTCTCTACTCATTCCTAATGTTCCTATAATGGTCACTAGAAAGATATAAAATCTTGTAGATAATTAATCTTAAGGGGTAGGAAATCATGTAGATATAATCTTAAGAGGTATGAAATCATGTAGATACTATTTTAAGAGGTATGAAATGTTGTAGATAATCTTGAGAGGTATGAAATCATGTAGATAATATTAAGAGATATGAAGTCTTGCAGATAAAGGGGTAGAAATATGTAGAAACTCAAGGAATTGTATACACAGCTTAAGGGGTAAGGGGTAAGCATATTCATGTGTTAGATCGGTTTGATCTCAGCCGTCCATCAAGGAAAGTTGGAATGTGTATATAAAGGGGTGATACCTCATTGTAAATTATCAAACAAAATTTTCTTCTTAATTTTGGCTCTCTTGAAGAGTTTAATTTTTTTGTGTTTTGCTTGTTTCAATAAGTGAAGAAAAATGGGACAAAAGCTCCACGCTCTTATGTTCCCATGGTTCGCTTTTGGTCACTTTACTCCATACTTGCATCTAGCCAACAAGTTAGCTGAGAAAGGTCACAGGGTTACTTTCTTGCTGCCTGCGAAAGCTAAAAAACAATTAGAACCTCTTAACCTGTTCCCAGACAGCATCGTCTTACATCCTATTACCATTCCTCATGTTGATGGTCTTCCTGCTGGCGCCGAGACCCCCTCGGACATCCCCATCACGTTGTGGAAGTTCTTGATCGTAGCCATAGATCGTACACGCGATCAAGTCGAAGTCGCGGTTCGTGCTTCGAGACCGGACCTGATCTTGTTCGATTATGCTTACTGGGTTCCAGAAGTGGCAAAGGAACATGGAGTAAAGAGTATGATGTACAACGTGATATCAGCAACATGTATAGCTCATGACCTTGTCCCTGGTGGTGGATTCGGAGTTCCTCCACCTGGTTATCCTTCATCTAAGTTGTTGTTCCGCGCACATGATGCTCACGCCATGTCGTCATTCTCTGTTTACTACAAGAGGTTTTACGATCGGTTTACCACAAGTCTTACGAATTGTGATTTCATTTCGGTTAGGACGTGTGAAGAAATTGAAGGTAAGTTTTGCGACTATATAGGGAGTCAGTACAAGAAGAATGTTCTCTTGACCGGTCCAATGCTTCCTGAGCTAGACAGAAGCCAACCGCTTGAAGACAAATGGAATCATTGGCTGAGCGGGTTTGGACCAGGATCTGTAGTGTATTGTGCACTTGGCAGCCAAATCACTCTGGAGAAAGACCAATTCCAAGAGCTATGTTTAGGAATGGAGCTCACTGGTTTGCCGTTTTTTGTAGCGGTAACGCCACCAAAAGGTGCAAAGACTATTCAAGAAGCGTTACCAGAAGGATTCGAAGAGAGGGTAAGAGGTCGTGGAGTAGTTTGGGGAGAATGGGTGCAGCAACCGTTGATATTGGCTCATCCATCAGTAGGCTGCTTTGTGAGCCATTGTGGATTCGGTTCGATGTGGGAGTCTCTAATGAGTGATTGCCAGATAGTCTTGATTCCATATTTGGCTGATCAAGTTCTCAACACGAGATTGTTGACTGATGAACTCGAGGTTGCGGTTGAAGTGCAAAGAGAAGAAACAGGATGGTTCTCCAAGGAGAATTTGAGTGTTGCGGTCAACTCTGTGATGGACAAAGATAGTGAGATTGGGAGTCAGGTGAGGAAGAACCACTCCAAGTTGAAAGAGCTTGTGGTTAGTCCTGGATTATTAACCGGTTACACTGATAAATTTGTAGAGACTTTGGAGAACCTACTCAAGGATACAAAACTTCAATGAGTTTCTTTAGCTTGATAAGAAGTACGTAGCAGTTGTTTCAAATAATGCAAATATTCTTAAACCATGCAACGGAGCGGTTGTCTTTGTTCATTTTTGGTTTTTATAAAATTTATTTACTCATTTGTGGTATGCTTTTTCCATTTAAACAAAATTATAAGCCGCAAGTTAAATACATTTATAGCTTTATGATTTTTTTCTTGAGAAAAATTTATAGCGTTATGTTCTTTTTTATAGCGTTATGTTCAAAAAAATATTTATAGCGTTACCATCATGTCAGTGCTTAAAGGTATATTATCTTTAATTATTGATTACATCAAGTGTTTTTTTTCTTAATTCAGAGTTGATCTTATTAAAAAATAGAATTTAAGTTTTTTATTTATTTTGCAGATATAACATACTAAATTTCAGTTATGAATTGATAAAAAAACCAATATGATTCAAAAGGATGAATTGATAGAACCAAACATACAAATTACATAAACACCAGGGCTTGAAAGGCTGCATCAAAGTTGTTTCCATGGCCTTAGCTTCGAACCCCTCGAGAGTGAAATCAGCGATGATGCACGGCTGAACTGACGGCTACCACCACCAAGAGTCACTCTCTGGGCACCAGTTTGGAGACTCACCGGAGATCTAACCGCACGGAAGGGAAGAGTGGCCACTGTAGACGAAGCTCGACAAAATAACGACATTGCCGCCGGAGGATTCTTCTAGGGTTTGTGCCAAGAAATGAGGGCTGCGCTAGAGGAAGATCGAAGGGATTTTGAGACTCAGAGAGGGAGATAAAGAGAGGTATAAGGATTTTATAATGACTGCCCCAACTACTTAATGGGTAGCGATCGATCTAACATTACAATATTCATATTCATGCATCTGATGGTTGTCTTCGTATTTCTTTTTTATTTATCTACTTGTATTCTACGTGACGTGGAAGCGGACAACGCGGAAGAAAGTACCAAAACCTAGAATCGAGCTGATTTGCCAAGGCTTAAGAACCATGTTCTAGCCCAGTTATACTATATCTACCATTGTTTAAGTACTTGTATTGATTGTTTTTTTTTTTTTTTGGTAAAAACTTGTATTGATTGTTATAAAGCATATTCGGTAGCTTTGTACAAATGCACACGTTTTTTTAGAATACTCTGTAAAGATTGTATCCAGCACATGTATACGGATCATTCTAAGCTGACTTTGAGGAAGCTAAAAGGTGTGTGTAGTAAAAAGGAAAGATTTAATACATCAAGAGGGAAGATGCTAAGTTGCGGAAGCAACTCAAACTTGAGTTGTTTCTTTTTTTATCTTTTGCCTCCTTAAGTTGCTTCCACTTCTCAACCGTGTTGATAAGTTCACCAGTTTTGATGAGATATATTGCCTTCTCTCCATCTTCAAGGACCTTGTGACCCACTCGGCTTACCACCTCCTTTTTTTTCTAATACAACATCACGTTTGAGCTTAAGAATTTGTCCAGGCTCTTCATGTGTGTGGTCTTGACGCTAACATCTTTGATGACAATGGTACTGTTGTGGGTAAAGATCTTATTGATTTCTCCAATTTTGCCCTTGTCTCGTCCACATATAACTTTCCAACTTGACGTGCATCTTGTGCAGGATAGGAAGACTGTTTGGTTTGCATTTTTTCCGTTCCCAACGCTTAAGCTGAAATGGAAAAACACAACAGAGTAATGTTGAATATAACATAGCTCTTCAAGCTTGTTTCTTAGAATGGTTAATGAATGGTTTGAGCATATATAATTAGCTTTACCCCATCATGAAGATAGTCTAGACTGGGTGCCACGTCTTAAGCAAGGTATACTCCTCTCAAATCCAGCTCAACGGTTCATGTGTTTTTCACCTGTGTATCAAGAAATCATATTGTAGTGTGTTTCAAATTTGTATAGGAAACGATAATACCAAGTTAACTCATTTCATACTCTTTTTTCCTTAAATCCTTTATAAAGAAAGAGACGAGTAATTACAGATGACAGTGAGTTGCATTAGGAGTTGATCCAAAGGGAAAATTCAAGCAAAGGTGTCTTGGAGGTTGGGGGTAATCTCTACAAGCAACCTGTTCAAGAGATTCCATCAAATTTTCAAAACTAAAACTAGAAAAAAAAGTATTGATATAGAATTAAACCTAAACTTCAAAACTGAAACCTGGCCCGTCTCGTGGATAATATCCAGATCTTTTGGTAGGAGTCACTTCTTTTAATCGTCTCCATCTACAAGAAGAATCAAAAGTGTCGCAGTCAAGAATGTTTGATTATTTTTAAAGAATGCTTTTTTTTTGTCATCTAGTAGATTAATACTAACTTGACCAAAGTTTTACACCAAGCCAGCAAATATATGTAATCTTTCTGGAGCCATAAGCCGGACAGGTGATATGCACCCTCCGGAGACAGATTAGTACAGCCACTAAAACATAAACTAGACACAAAAAAAAAGACAAAGTTGATTTGGAACATAGGGAGATAGACAATACTCTTCACAAGAGGAGAAGATGGATGGAGCTGGAAGCAGAGATGAGTGTGAAAATGATGCAAGCCTAATTATTTGAGTTCGAAGATGACCTCCTAGAACAGTTTCACAGGTGAACCCCGTTCAAACCATACCTAAAATTGCTTCATCAACAAGAAGCCCACAAGAGAGACGATCTTCAACCCGAGCAGCCAAAGAAGACGACGGTTGGCAATTAACTACTCAAAGACTGCACACAATTGAGTTAAGACTCCACAGCCTGTTAAGAAATCCGGAGAAACCCGTTGGTTTCAAACCAAGGAACTGCACAACTTCCCCACTTCGTAATATAATACAATTAATATGTGTATCTACTGCTTGGCAGTAACACAAACCCGGTCCATCTTCTGCTTCAGCTGCTGCCACCCTGTGGTAGAATCTTTATAAATACATAATGATTCACAAAAGAAAAGTATTTATTTAATGGAGTAGTTCACAAAGGAAAGTATATTTATTTAATAGAATAAAGAAAAGAAAAGGGACCTTTTGGAGAGATTCCTTAGTGTTATTTCTGTGTTATTCCAACACATCACTTGTTTATCAGTTTCTTTATTTCTCAAGGTTTATTCTATGAAGCTTAGAAAAGTCATAATGTCAGCAATTTATATCGTTAGAACTTGGAACTGCTTGGATTTGGAATATTGTTTTTCAAACAATTAAGTATTGATAAAATTTTGGAGAAGTATAATTTATTAAGTTAGTTAATTCTGTTTTTTGGCAGAAAACTTATAATTTGATTTTTTTATGAAGCTTTTATGGTGTGATTTGTGAGGAAAGAACACAACGCGTAGACGTTTATACATTTGAGGGGACCCATCCTGTTATCTCCACTTGGATGTTGCGATTGGGTGTGTCTGTTAGTGTTAGACACGTGGCGTTTCAGGATCCTCTTGTCGGATAGGAAGACTTTGACTTTCAACAAGAAACCGTTTTTATTTTTGAGTTAACTGGCCCCCGTACTAGGCCCGAGCATAATATCCGTAACCCAAAATCAGAACCGAAAAACCCGATACATATCCGGTCTGAAATATAAAAAATATCCGAATGGGTCTTGTAAGGCGGTACAAAATATATCCGAACCCGAAGTGTTATTAACCGAACCCGAACGGATAACCCGAAAAACCGAAAAATCTGAAAAAATATCCGAAGAAACCGATCCAAATGTCCAAAATAATATCTATATATATATATAAAGATGTTGGTGACCCTCCTATGATGCCACGTGGAAAGTCGTGCATCCTAGAAGCGACACATGTCCCCTTTCACAAAAACGATGCGTTTCATTTATTTTTGTTTGTGTTCCGTCTGGGTTTTCGTTTTTTCTGTTGTCATTATTTTAGTTTATAAAGTCCAGTCCACTAAGAATTAACTCCAAATGTATATTCGAGACTTATACATATTGGACTACTTTGTTAAATTGGGCCAAATTCTAATCTTAACAAAATAATATAGTAGAAAATATAAAACAATTTTAAATTATTAAAATATTACAGACAAAAATAAACAGAAATTATAATAAATCTAAATATAGAATACTTATGTCGGTAGAAGAAGATACGACAATAATGGCGATGGTGGAAGAAATGACAACGGTGGTGGCCGGAACAAATGACAGTGCTCAGTTGCAAATATGGTAAATGTAAACAGCGTCGGTGGTGATGTGTAAATGGTTCTCCACGTTCTACTCCAAGAAGTCAGATCTGAAACATGCAAATGAAAAGGAAAATAAGTCAAGGATAGAAAAAAGGCGAAGACAAGAAAATGAGTGTGTTGGGAAGAAAAGAAGTCAAAGATCCCAGAAGTTAATGCAACTATTGGATTTAAAAGCAAAGGATGTATGATCAATGAAAGAAAAGAAACAATATATTAAAAGAAATTAAAGTAAACATCAAAGCATAAAGAAAAATCTGAATTTTTTCAAAAAAAAAGATCTGAAGAAGTTAAGAAAAGATCTGAAGAAATTGAAAAGAAAAAATTGCAGGAGTCGAAAAGAAAGCGAAGAAGAAAATAAAAACAAATTAAGGAAGAAGAACGATTTGATGAATAAATATATCTTTTCCTATTCTTTTTTGGTAACTCGAATAAATCTATCATACAATAAAACCACTTTATAACAAATATTTTATAAAACTAATAATATTTTATAAGAAAATATTAAATCGAGTATTTTATGAAACGAACTACGTGTCATCTTTCATAGGTTTTATATGTCGAGGGATTGGTGAACAAATATCGTCTCAGTGAATATTTTCTAAGTGGCCCAAAAAAAGTCTCTAACTAACACACACAAATAGTAATCTTTGCTAAGAGAATAATATTAACTTTTAAAATGAATTAGTAATATAACACATATTATATCTTATAACCGTTATAAATTTTTATATAGCAGTAAAACATAAGATCTATAAATTTATAAATCTTTTCATTATGATTTTATCACATCTAAATAATGAAATGTAATAATATAATCTATACTAATACCAAATATTTTGTAAACCAATTCATTTTCTTTTAGTTTGTAGGAAACTCACTATTCGCCAAGGTATGTGGCATACCGAAATCTAACGAGTTATTAAAAACACAAAAGGAATAAAAAGTACTTTAACAAAAAAAAAAGTAAGCAGGAAGAAATTTGTTGTGCTATTTAATATATACGTATAATACAAAGTTTGCATGTATACTATATGTTTATATAACAAAAATATATTATAGATTAAATGGTTTGTTTAAAGTTTAGCACAATGGGATTGGTTAGTTTTGAATCAATATGTTTAAAAGAAAATCTATACGAGAAACTAAAAGTCTCAATTCATTCAAAAACAAAAGAAAAGACGTAATGGAGTAACAAAGTAGTCAATGTAGTCTAACTTTCATTATACATATAATAAACTAAACATTTTAAATGTAATTTACGAATTAATTTATTTTTAACAGTTTTTTATTTGGTTACCCAAGGCTTTTGCTTCGGGTACCAGTTTTATAGGATATATGAGCAGCATGACACTGATTAGTGAGTTATATTTTTAACTGAGATTTCAAGATTCATCATCTTTAGTGTTTTGTCATCATATGGTGTAGCTTCTAACTCAATGGAATCAGAGCTTAAATACACTTTAGCATTTGATGGGACTTTGGAGAGGAGATAGGTGTTCACCTCATGCACAGTATTATTTGTAGGTGTCAACACAACTCTCTCTTTTAAGTACTACTTGCTTTGATAGTTCTGGAGGAAGTTAGGATATGCAGCATCTGCTAATGCTTTATGCGGAGTTTCAGAGTTAGATATCAGTTATAAATTCACTAAATATCATTCTGATTTCGTTTACAGAAACTAACCACACCATTGCTTTGCACTGCTGACTTAGAACACTCATTACTCACAGTGACAGCAACCAGCGTATATACAGGGCCGCAGAGACACATAGGGTTAGTATCAATTTGGATACGTTCTTCTGCTATCTCTGGTCCGATTTAAAAAAAAAATACATTGACTAAATCACTTTCATCGCAGAAACAACAACCAATCTGATGTCCAACCCTTCTGAGCTTTATACGAAGACATCGTTTTCAGAAATACAAATACTAATAGTTTGAGACCCTTTACTCTGTTATTTAATAATTGGTTTCAAATATAGAGTCTCTAATATGTATTTAGTGTGTTAATTAGATGTTAATATTTATGTTTAACTAATATTTCATCTTTTTTTATAATTTCTAACAATTTTCTCTCAAATTATTTAGATAAATTAAATAATGGAAAAATTCAAATAATTTATAAAAAAACGAAAAATACATATAATCTTTTGGACTAAAAGATGACAAATTATGAAACTATAACAATTTAAATCAAATTATATTACATATTGGCGATCTATCGGTTCAATCGATTTAGTTTCGGGTTTTCGTGATTTTTTAAATATGGATATTTTTAAAAACCTAAATTGAATTATCGAACCACCAGATTAATCGGTTTGACCGTGGGTTCGGATCAAATTTAAAAACACTGATTTAAATGCAAAAATATTTTAAATACAAAATTCTTAAAAATTAATAAAATATTTATTAAGATGTAGAATTTGTCATCCTAAAATATTCAGCGCTTGCAAAACGCGGATCAAAATCTAGCTTACATTATTTTTAAATTATCATCCCGCCCGTAGGGGGGCCGGCCCTAGTACAATATATTTATATGAAACATGAATATATACTTCAAATATTCAATTTCATATTTATTTTGATATGTTATCTAACAATAAGTATTTAAAATTTAAATAACTACTTTAAATGCTTAATTATATATAAATAAATAAATAGTTCTAATGTTTTACTTTTAAATTTTAGATTTTATTTCGGGTATGTCCGAACCGATCCGATACAACCCGAATCCGAATGATATATGATTACTTTATGGGTTCTATGATGTGATACAAAACCGATCTGAACCCGATGTGTTATATCCGAACCGGACCCGTACTTGCAAATTTACTAGAATGAGACCTATGAGGTGTTATAAAAGAGAACCAAAATCCGAAAACCCCGATCCGAACGCCAACGGGTACCCGAACGCCCATGCCTACCTCATACGCATGAACTGATGTTAATATTTTCTTTCCAAATTTAACCCTGCTGCCAGCCCAACTTGGATAGAATTGTGTCAGTGTTGACAGCATAAGTTCTAGGTTCTAAATCTCTCTTCATATCGTAGATTCTATCTCTTTCCCTTTTATTTTTTTTTCTCTTCTCTTGTTCATTTTCTAGCTTTTTTATTTTCTATTTTTCTCTCTTTTCTCTTATCTTATTCATTTTTAAACTGGTTTGTGAGAGAAAGATTCGAAGAAGACAAGTGATTGTTTCACCCATAAGAAAAAATCTTATGATTATCGGGTGAAAACTAATCAATTTTTTTAATATTTTTTTTAATTTGTTTGTTTGGTTGCTTTGAATGAGTCTATACAAGATTCATTTTTTCCTTTGGGTTTCTAGTTTTTTTTTTGCTTGACATGAGTGTTAATGTCTATGAAAATTCCAAATATGTTTGTGATTTAGTAGTCTCGATTCTAGGTATTAAGCCAAAGAAAGAAAAAAAATATTTTGTTGTTATGATTTTCATGAAGGATAAATTTGGAGTTCACCATTCCAAACAATTAAGAGTTACCTCTTGCACGAATTTATCCAGACGGCAAAAAGATGAGGTAGGTAAAGTGTGTAAAAATATTTATTATTAATTGATACATAATTTATTACCTGGTAAATATTTTGATAAAAAAAATTCAATTTATACATTTGTTTCACATATGGCTTATTTGGTGATAAATTAGGTGATACATGATTTTGACTTGATACATTTTTCTCGATAAATGGTTTTTTACATGATAAATGATTTGAAACATAGTTTGTGAGTTAATATGTTAATTGATAAATAGTTTATTATCCGCTAAATGATTTGTTACATGATAAATGATTTGATACATATTTTGTGAATTAATATGTTAATTGATAAATAGTTTATTGTCTGCTAAATGATTTATTACATGGTACATGTGTTCTTAGTTGATAGAGAGTTTGGTATTAAAGAATAGATAAATTGTTGTACGATATTATAAAAGACATGTTGTTAATTGATACATTGTTTATAAAACTCATTAATGATTTCATAAATTGTTTGTCAGCTATAATGATAAAATGGTTTGGCTTGATACATTTTTCTCAAAAAATGATTTGTTATATGATAAATGATTTGATACATGGTTTGTGAGTTAATATGTTAATTGATAAATATTTTGTTATCTGCTAAATGATTTGTTACCTGACACATAGATTGTTAGCTGATAGAGACTTTCATATCAAAGTGTTGATAAATTGTTGTATGATGTTACAAAATACTCGTTGTTAATTGTTTATAAAACTCATTAATGAATTAATACAAAATAACTTTTCTAAAATAAAAGTTTCTGAGAAATATTTACTCAAATATATTTTTCTATTGTCCATCTTTTCGTCTCAAGAACTGGAGTAAAAGAGTGGAGTAGAAGTAATACAACTAGCAACTTACATCCTGACACGTCTTTTTGCTCTCTGCAGCAACATAGTACCGACAGAGTACATACATAGAGGTTTCATCATGACGCGAGGGTAAACGTCACACATGTGTAAGTTACTAATATAGATTCATTTATGTATAGTTAGCTAATCCTCTCTTTATTTTTTTTAAAAGAGACTATAACTTTTTTTTGTCAACTTATTACTGGGCCACAACGGGCCAGCCCAGTTGGCCCATCAGCCTCACCTGCAGGAGGTGCGGGTCGAACCCGAGATGCCTGGGAGATTAACGTGGTACGCAGACCACCTGTCCTAGAAGCTCCCGGCAAAAAAAGAGACTATAACTCATCAAGTAAATTAGTGCCAACTATATTTTCATACATTTAAAGTTCGATGACATAAAAAAATATACAGACATGAATATTATCATATATATATATACATATATATATATATATATATATATATATTATTAAGTAATAAAAGGGGAATATAAGCCTCAGATAGGCTGTCCACGTATGATAGGAAAATCAACCAATCAGAGAGCCCGAAGTTGTCATGTCATCTCATTTATTTTTTCTGTAATAAAAGGTGAATATAAGCCTCAGATAGGCTGTCCACGTATGATAGGAAAATCAACCAATCAGAGAGTCCAAAATTGCCACGTCATCTCATTTATTTTTTCGTAAAAAATAGAAAAACAATGCGAAGGAAATGATCGAACCCGGGTTAGTATGACATAAACATAGGACAGTTACCACTAAGCCATTGAAACTTTCTTGGACACATATACAAGAATCACTAAGTATGTAATCACAAACTCTTATGTACAGTTACAATAATATGAATTCAACTTTCAAGACTCCGATACTTTGTTTTGTAAAAAAAAAATAAGTAAGTGACTAAGCTAATATATTCTTTGAAAGTGTGAGAACTTTGACAAATATGAAAAAACATAGATTTTTGTTTTCGTGACAAAGTTAAGAATTTTGTAAAAGTAAGTTTAACATATAAATTTTCGTGACAAATATGAAAAAGCATAGATTTTTATACAATTTTGACAAAACAACTCAAAACATAGTTCTCTAATGTCTTAATAAAATATTATTTTAGGATGCAATAATTAAATATATCAATTCAATAAATTTTGTAATTTATAGACAAAACAATAACACAACAAATTTTGAAACATTTGTTTAACCTATCGATTTCATTTCATGAGAATCCAACTAAAAAACAATTAGATTTACAAATATTTAATTACTATTTTATTCAATTTTGATTAATTTCAAATTGTAATAATGTATCTTTTTGAAATGTTCTTTCTTTATTACACTAGCATTATATAAAGATTCTATATACACAAATAAATATAATATAACAACATAAGCTTGCTTTCCCCGATTCATATGAAAACTTTTTAAGTTATCCACCAAACCAAATTAATTAAATCAATCAAATTATTTAAGAAATGTATTTTCATTAAAAACAAAATAATAAATAAGTAAAACTGATTTGTTAGTAATTTTTATGACATATATATATCAATTATGTGAAAGAAATAGAAGCTTAATATGGAAAAAAAATCTTAAATAAAAAAAACTCTAAAAATTAACAAAAAAAAACTAATAAAAATTAAACTATGATATCACTTGAAAGCTTCTTAGACAATATTAATAAAATATTTAAGCGATAATTAGACAAATTTGATTTCTTTTTCCAGCCAAAAGTTTATTATTAATTAGCATCAGTTATTTTAAGATGTTTAAGAAAGGATAGACAAAAAAATAGGATGGACATAAATGATATATGAACTATGAATAGTACTTTGTAAAGCTGACTTAGATAACACATCTGCACATCCATTTCCAGTCCTTTTTGATGACTAAATTCAATTTCTCCAGAGCAGTTATTCCACAAAGAGATCGTATGAGATATTGTTTTGATATTCAGATTTGTTTCTTGACTGTTAAGAAGATTGATAACTGTAAAAATGTCTCCTTCGAATATGATATGTCTATAACCGAGTCCCCAACATGAGACAAGTTTGTTTAAAAAGTAAATAATTTTATTTTTCTTATATTATATAATAAATATATATTATTTACTGATAATAAAAATATAGTTATTCTTCTATCACAAATATCTATGCAAATATGTGAATCAAGTACAACAATCAAACAACATAATGATTTCCACAAAGAAAATTTAAAAAAATATTTATATTATGTAGTCTTATTTTATATTATTTAAATAATGTAATACAATATTATATATTATTTTTTTAGAATTGAGAAATACATATAATATCTTATCCGCGGGGTAATCTATAGTTATAATAAAACTTTGGAATTTCAGTTAGTACTACTATTCAATTATCTATTAATCTACGGTGAAAAAAAAGTCAGAAAACTATAAATGCAAAGAAGAATAGGGCATCACCCACGTCAGCGCATATTCATACAATCTACTCATGATAGTATTTTATACGGACCATGTACTCATGATAATATACGAATAACTAGTATGAATTTTTGACTGTAAAGTTTTATCCAGAATGCTTATTGATATATAGGGATAAAGATGAACACCTTTTGAGCTACTGTATAGACTCTACTGTAGTTACAATTTATTTTCTTCCTTCCGAAACATTTTTTATTGGAAAAGAATATCTATGTTGTACACTGAACAGCAACGATCGAATAGGACGACAATGTAATAATAATTATCGCAGGAAACTACTATTTGTATTAACATGTGATCATTGAATTTAGGAATTCTAGGAAAATAAAGGGACTATTAACATGAAAATAACTTGTTTGAGCAATTGTTCACCTGAACCTAGTTGGGTAACCAAAACCGATTTTGGGCTAAGACAACAGACCCATGAAATGGAAGTGTTATCATTGTGTGTAGATTTAAAATGTTTGTTTTTAATTTTTAGTATCCAATCATAATTTTGAACAAAAAACTAATCTCTCGAACAGATTTAAATGTTATAACAAAAAGAGAGTTGACTCCATTAAAAATTAAACAAATTATAAGCCGTAAGTTAAATACATTTATAGCGTTATTTTTCAAAAACAAAAACATTCGTAGTGTTACCACCATGTCGGTGATGGACGAATATCCGCGAGTTAGGGAGAGAGATTCTGGTTAGTCTGGATTATTGATGATAAGTTTGTAAAATGTAGAACATGTTACACATCTTGATCCATGATTAGACTCGATGTAATCAATAATTAAGATAAGATACTTTTTTCTGGTTAGTCTGGATTATTGATGATAAGTTTGTAAAATGTAGAACATGTTACATACTATTTTTTTTTTCTGGTAAAATTGATGGAATGGAAGAATGAAATGTAAGCGAAGTTACTAATAAAACACCTTCTGGGACTACAGTAAAAAGAAGGTATTGAAGGCGAAACTTGCAACGTTGGTTTAGGCCTCCATGAATCAGATAAGTAACTAATTAACTTAGCTGGGATTATGAAGGCTCTAAAAAGCTATTTGTATATCAGTTTCTTTTATTATCTATATATATATAACTGATTTTTCTTGAAAAACAATTATCAATTATTTCAAAAGTTATTAAGTATGTTTAATCATTATTATTTGTTATCTCAAATAAACTAGTAAGAATATTAATCCTTTTGGATCTTATTTTTATCTGTTAGTTGTGGGTTAAAATTGTCTTATCACATATAAGCATGAAAACTTATTTAAAGACAGTGTATTCTTCAAATTTCAAAACTTATATAGGTATTTTTCAAAATATCCCATTATTATTTACAATGTTGGTTTATATTCAAAATCACTCCTTTAATGTCTTGCTTTATTGTCCCCCATACTGATGCACGGAGAGAGCGAGCTAGAAGAGCTGTTGCAGACGATAGGACAAAAAAGAGAGAAATTGCATCTCCTACAAACGACTGCGTTTACAAGTGTTTACTACAAACAACTGCGTATTGAATGAAAAAATATAATAAATAAAAAAATTAGTGTAACATTCTTCTCTCATGTTTAATGTCGCTTGATCTTGTCTTTCTTGCTCGGAAAGAACAGAAAAACCTCCTCTTTATCACAAAAATTTCCAGAGAAAAATGGCTTTCCTCATGGGTTATCCTCTCAAAGTGGTGGCATTTCCAGCTTCCTTCTTACCCCCTCTCACATCCAAGAAACCAGCGATGGTGGTGAAGTGTTACACAGGAAACCAGAGGGGTGAGGCTAGAATGAAATCCCAACTGGGCACTTGCCACACCAAGTTCAACCGTCTTTACTCAAAGTGAGAGATATTCGAAGCTTGCCGAGTGTTGGAAGATACAATGAATAGACTTGAGATTCCACTTACTGCCGAGGTGAAGCGGTTGGTGAAGGAGAGTAGCGGTACCTTCAAGACAAGAGTGTTTGACTTGTACGCTGAGATCCAGAAAAAGAAGGGCTTTAATGTTAAGAAGAGGGTGAAAAAAAGCTCCTCTTTTTCCACAGTAAAAAGAACAATGAACACATTGATTCAACCTTTCAATGTTTCATTTCCTTCTTCTTCTTCCAGTGGTTTAAACTCCAGCAAAAACCCAGCAAAAACCTCAGCTTTTTTCCCAGGAAAAAGAACAATGAACACAAGTGGTTTAAACTCCGGCAAAAACAAGCATCCACCCATGCAACTGGTATGTAAGAGCAACAATGGTACGTAGGGAGGAGAAAAGAACCAAAATCGAGCTTCGGACTCTACGAACCAAAGTTCACATGCCCCAATGCAAATGAGATGCATCACAAGAAACGACATGGATGAGTAAAAATTCAAACAAGAGCTTGAGACTACACACAAAAGAACGTGAAGAATGGGAATGAGAACGAGGCCAATTCGAATAATATCAGAGCTGCACAATTTTCACACTAAATTTTACAAGCAGATATTAGAGGGAAAAAAGATCATGATAAGAAGATGCCAATGACCATGGAACATGCAACAAAGGTTCCGCTGAATTCATGTTTAGGAGTCATGAGGTTCTAGGTTTAAGATTGTGGAAGTTTCCACTTAATAAGTTTTTTTATAGGTTGAGATCTTCTTATCTATTAGGGTTTAAGATGGTGAGAATTTTCCGATTAATAAGTTGTTTATTGGTTGAGATCTTCTTATCTATTAGGTTATGAGTTTAAGATGGTGAGAAATTTTCCGTTTTTATAGGTTGAGATCTTCTTATCAATGGGTTGTCTTCTACATATATTTCTCTATGTGTATTTGAACAATTATGGAATTTTAATCGATCAAGCAATTTCAATTTCAAATTCTTTTCTCTTTAATATCTTAATTTAAAATTTCTGGCAAAACTTCAACTCTCATCTATTTTGAAACATTTTATTTTTAACGTACATCATAATTTCAGTATGAAATGTTTTTTTGTTTCGTTTTATAGTAACAGAGCTTTGATCCCAACAAAAATACAAATATAAATAAAATTGAATCGCAATACCTGCTATATATTGCAATTTATCATTATTTCTTCAACAATATAGCTGGCAAAACCACAATTTAGAGTTGGTAAAAGAATTCCAAAATAATCTTGATCTTAGTTCGATAGAGAAGTATCTAAGATATTTAAAAAAGCAGTAAAATATGGAATTCTGGTTAAATAATAATTTGAGTATTTCAAACTTTGAGAATCCTTTTCAATAATAATGCATAGACGACACACGTAATTTTGGCCTCAACCCTTTTTTTTATTTTGAATTATACGAGGGTATACTGGCCCCACAGAAGTAGTGCAGACTACTCACGTGTTGCCACATGAGTAGTTAATTCCCCAGTGGCCGGGATTCGAACCCTGGTGGTTTCACCATATTGGGTTTTTTACCCTCGAGTTATTCACCAGTAGATCACAAGTCATGGTTAGACATGGGATAAATTGTTCATATCTCTCCCATGTCACAGATTTTTTGGCTCTACGTGCAAATTATGCCATAAAAATAGTATTGAAATCTGTCAAAAAAGTATTGACGAAGCAAGTACGTGCTAAGACAAACGAGTAATCGTAATTATTTACACCGCTTGCACCTGCACCAGTGCTCATCACTTGATCCATTTTCGCTTTTTTAACCGCCGTCGTGGTCTTAAGCAATGTCTAGCTTCTAGCTCCTATTTTCTGGAATTTGATCTATTCCAATTAGTCGTGGAAAACATTCACATTTATGGTTTTATTATCTCCTTAACTTATTTTCTCCATATTTGGTCAGCCACATTATCACAGAAGTACACAACTTCTGTTGACCGGATAGACCGTCTCTTAATTAAACCGAACTTGATATGTTCCTGAGGGGATTTGACAAGTTCAAGATTCAGGTTTAAAGACAGATTAATCTTCTAAAAAGATGATGACAAGGCTAGTTTTTTCGGCTTTACTCTGTTTAAGATTGTCCCTTTGTTTTTGTTTTTGTAACATATTTGTCTGATTGTTTCTGCTTTTATGTCAGAACTATTTTAACATTCTGACGCATTAAAAAACATTATTGATTTGTTTGTCCTTTAACATACAGACACATTTTTCTCAGCTTGAAGACTGATTTTTTCCTTTAAGAGTTTCTATTTCACCAACGGTCACGTTCTCTTCCTTCTCGTCCTCACCGCCTGCAACCATGGCTGCTGCATCCTCTGTTTCAGTATGGTTTTCGCTCGTCTCCTTGGCTAATTCTGTGGCTCGTTTCAACCCTTCTTTTGCAGTATCTGCTGCATAGCTGACTGAAACATTTGGAGCCTTAGTATCTGTACTTGTCCCCATCGCCTCTTGTCTCGCCTCATTCATACTCGCAGATGACTCTCCAGCCCCATCGCTTCCCTGTAGATAATTTATCCGAGTAACCATACAACAACTGCATCAAAAAAGGTAGAAGAAGAGAACAAATGTTTATGACTCCCATCTTACTTGAGAGGTGAAGCAACGAGAAGATTGAAGAGTGTTGTTGTTGTAGTTTCTCGGCGATCCTCTGTAAATGTTTATGATTCCTCTCTTAGCAATAAACAAAGCCGCCATCCCTTTTTGGGTTAACAACAAACATCACAACAAAACTCTGTTTTACATATAACACAACACTGTCAACACACGTACCTAGGATCGAGTTAGTGTCCATATGAAAAGGTGGCTTGTAAGGCTGTTTGCCAAGTGGCATCACAAGAAATGTCATATGTGAAAAAAGTTTGATTTTTGTTGTGTTTGTATGTAGTATTAACTGAAGTTCATAGCTTTATGGAGTCATGAGACATTTTGTTGTGTTAGTAAATTTTACTAACTGAAATTCATAGCTTTGCTAATTACATCTCTACCCAAGTTTCTGATCTACGCTCTTCACTTTATCCGTTGACAAAAAAAAAATTGATTGAAATTGACATTCTTAACTTTTATTTGTCCTAATACTATGCTAATAAATTTTTTGATATTTTTGTTCATTTTGGACACGCGTTTTACCATTTTATAATGGAAAAATAGTAAATTAAATTTTAAAAATATAAAAATATAAAACTATTGGAAACATATATATGACTATTTAAATGTTTAAAATTCTCTTAAAAAATAATGGAATCATATTTTATTTTATGTCATAGCTGAAGATAGAATACTCATTATGACCATATACTTAGTCTAGAAATCGATACTAAGTATTATACATAGATCTATTCTGGATATATAACGTAAACAAAACTTTCTTGTATATTCTATCTTAGCTAGAACTCGCCAGATTATATTCTAGCAAGATGTCTTTAGTTTACCTATAGCTTTATTACAACTTATAACCACGACACTATGAATTACCATTTTTTGTTTATTTGTAATAACATGTTCTGTCTTTTATCTTATGTTACGCCTACAGAAGAATAAACTTCCCACACTTTCTACAGTGTTCTGCATAACGTATGATACATATTATAGCAAAATTACGAAAATATAAAAACTTCCATTTTTCGGCTAAATTTTTTTCTAAATCTACCATAAATCTCTCTCCCACGATTTTCTCCTCGCTTTTTTCTTAAAAAAAAATAAAAAGCTTAAATCAATTACGAAATATTAAAACTAATTAGGTTAATTAAACAGTATAATAATATTAAAGGGAATATAAATTCTAGTTACCTAAATAATCGCTACAAGTTATTAGGATAAATCTAAGTCGAGAGTATTTCTTTTTTCCATTTTTTCCAAAAAAAAAACTCTTCACTTTATCCCCAAAAAGTTAATACTCTAGAAGTCAATGGGTCAGTATAAGGTACCATGAATCTTGGCCCATACGATCAGCCCAATTCAGACTGCTGTGCAATACCATTAAGGGAAATGAATAGATTAGCCTGCTATATGGCTGTTGTGGTGGCTGGTTATGCCTTTTATCGTGTAATATTTCCTCTTCTAATGGAGTTTGAAACTCTGAATGAATGAAAATATGGTTTGTCCAAAAAAAGGCCACTTGGTCCTGACTAAACATAATTTGCTCATCTCCACCAAAAACAAAGCTTAAACTCTAATTCACTGATCCTGTGAATACGTGAAAGAAGCTACTAGCTTACTAAAGAGTTATTTGATTAAATTGTGTCAGTAAACTCTAAAAGAAATTGGCCACTGTCAGAATTCAGGACAATATATTTTCAAGCTTTGGAAATATCATTTATATGATTATTTTTCTTCTAACAAGTATATGAACCGTACCAAGATTGAATCTACCTCTTATTTGTTCTAGGCAGAAATTCACTTTTTGTTTCTTGTTGAACTAGTTATCGAATATTAATAGAAAGATGCTTATTCTTTTTGTTTTCTACATCTCTAAATATTAAGATTTAAAAAAAAAATAGTTTTCCAGAAGATTCACAAAAATTGTGGTGTTAGAAAGCGATACATGTATTCAAATACATAAGATTCCAGTTTATACCTTTTTGTATTATCAATAACTTTATCACCGAAAATGATGGTTTTTCTATGAACAATAATTGTTTTCTTTTGAATCACCAATGTGATTTTTCTAACCATATCCCTTTGGGTCTCAATGATGTTCACCTCCCAACTTTGGTGTCATGTAATGTAAGAATATCACATTCTTAGAATCACTAAAAAGAACTCAAAGACATTAATACGTAGAAAGAGAGATAGATCCTAGTTTTCCACTACCAAACCATCCATAATATGATTTTGTTTTCATAAATAATACGATTATTTATAATAGACTACAACTTATTCCTATTGAAAAATATAAAATTTGTAGTTCTAGGGAGCCAGAGGCAAGCGGCTAGACTCAAATCCGAGTTTGCCACTTTCCACACCAAATACCACAAGTTGCACTCAAATGGAGACACAGTCAAAGCTGAAAATGAGCATTCCGTTTACTCAAGAAGTGAAACAGTTGGTGCATATGAGCAGTGATAAGAAGCTTAACATTAAAGGTCATCTTCTTTGGACCATGAATCTCGATGTATTTTTGATCCTTTAAACACTGTGCAAGCTTCTTATATTTTGATCTCAATCTTTGTTTGAAGGTATTCATCATCTCATTCCATCTCCAACAAAAATGCAATGTTTTCTATGAGAAGCAACTGTATTAGTGAACAACATAACTTAAATAAAGTATGAAATAAGCAATAACTAATAATTGAAAAGTAACGAAAAATAATAAATGGCGATCAATTATAGCCACTGAATAGGCCCGTAGATGCTCCTCAAGACAAGAGTGGTGGTTAAAATTGAGTAAATGGCGATCAAGTGATGAGTACTGGTGCAAGCGCTTGAGCATTTTCTAGTATCCAATGAAAATGTGAAGTATTTGTCCACATCAGCTATTACAGACAGCAAGTGGGAGAACTTTGGTTTGGTTATAGGCATAATGACTGAAGAGGGCTTAAGGTTTGGTTGTTGTAAAACGGGTCTCTAAGAAGTTATTGGGCCTTTATGAAAAAAAAACAATGAACCACTCACTTATGAAACGTTAACCGGCAACCGATTACAAGTTAACTACTAGAATCGATATATAAGAGAAGAGTAACCGGCCGGTATTAGATTTCCTCTAATCGACGACAATAGTAACCAACATCCAAGTGACAGGGAAAGCATGATGTCTAAAATCAAAATAGAAGAAGATTGCACCGAGGATACATCAACAGTGTTTAAAAAGGATGAAGGTTTAAGAACATAAACATATAGTAGAAAAATTGAAACTGAAACTGCTAGATTAATTAACTAAGTGTTCAAGAACACATGGAGAAATTCCAACTTATTTAACAACTTATTCAGCGGAAAACTTCTCGGGATCTTAAACTATGAAACTGAAACTGCTAAATTAATTGACTCCTAAGTGTTCAAGAACACAGATAGAAATTTCAACCTATTTAACAACTTATTCAGCGGAAAACTTCTCATGATCTTAAACTATGAAATCCTAAACACCTTAAACTATGAAATCGAAGTCTTGTTGGATTGTTGACTTTCTCCCAAATCCAAGGCAATGTCCTACAACACCACAAGTCACAATCCATCAAGACTTCGATTGAAAATTTCAAAATTGACAAATCCAGATAGACAAGTTTATGAAGCGAATCAAGAGTGAATAGCTCTTATTTGTTTAGGCTATAATTCTCTTTTGTTTCTTGTTGAGCTAGTTATCGAATATTAATAGAAAGATGATTGTTCTTTCTGTTTTCTACATCTCTAAATATTCATATTTCAAAAACAAAATAGTTTTCCAGAAGATTCATAACAATTGTGGTGTTAGAAAACGATACATGTATTCAAATACAGAAGATTCCAGTTTTATACCTTTTTAGTATTATCAATTACCTTATCACCGAAATGATGGTTTTTCTATGCACAATAATTGTTTTTTTGGTATCACCAATACGATTTTTTTCTGACCATGTCCCTTTGGGTCTCAATGATGTTCACATCCCAACTTTGGTATCATGTAATGTAATAATATCATATTCTTAGAGTTTGTCTCATATCTCTCATTCAGTTACTCACTATTTTATATTGTGTTTGCATAAATATTAGGATTAAATAGCGTTTACTTGTTAACATTGTGTGTGAAAGTTTTTATATTGTCCTCCCATACCCGAAAAACAATATTTGAGTTTTATTTTTCAGTTTTAATTAAAATATTGTTTTGTTTTAAAGATGTAATAAATGGCGTTAAGTCAGAGTATATCAAATAAATGGCCTATTTGATGAATATATGAAAATAAGCAGAGTAAGATGTTAGAATCTCATCTTATGTGTATGATTTAAATATATATGAGACTTTATCCATGTCAAATACATGATCATATAGTTAACTATAGTTTTGTTTATTCCATGGATGTTTCTCCTAATTAGCCTTTTATGTCCAACTCAACTTGGCCTTCTCATTGCATTTCATATAGCAAAAATTCTAACCTTTTTCGTAGCATATTAAAAAGATGACTCATGTTTCCAAGATAATCAAATATATATTGATGTTTAGATAGTAGAGTCCAATTCAGATTCTCTTAACTATGAAAAATCGATTTGTAAAGTCAAGACCCACTTCCAGATGATTCAGTTTCAACATATATTTCACAACCCCATGGAAACATAGTAGGATGAATGTTCAGATATTCATTAAGATCGGATCAGTTCTGGATCATGTATTTCAGAATTTGTGATTTTTTTATATCAGGTAAATATGTCTCATTTGTATATCTAATTTTCAAGTTTTTATGGGTTTGATTCGATCGAATTTGATCTGATATTCAAAATCATCTAATAATTTATCTATGAAAATCATTCAAAAATATTTGGAAGCATATAATGAAATCGAAAAACCAATTGAAAACTATCAAAACTGACCAAAATATCTGACTTAAACAGAAAATATGGTATAAAATTATCTATACTCTCAATTCTATAAAATATCCAAACTTATCTAAACTTAGATAATGGGTAAATATATTTAGTTTAAAAAAAAATTTGAATATCAATTTGGATTCTGGTTAATACGGGACTATTACCCAATACATGTTTTCGAATATGATCGGTTTGGATTCAAATTTTGAGTTTAGTTATAAACAACAGACTTAGAACTCTAATATAATCGTATAGCTAAATCCTGAACTAGTTAGTAAATTACACTACTCTAATCACTGCTAATTAGTAATCACATTAAATTTAATTTATATAATCTTTACTTTAGTTTAAAATGAGCAGCGATAAGAAATCAAGCAAAATACTGTACAGAGGGAAAAGAACCCATATACACAGAATATGGTCACTAATATAAATCTTTAATCAGAAGTAAATAATAAAGGCGGTAACAATCCAGAATCCAATCAGCTGTTATGGTAAATGAGTTAACCGTGGGTCAATTCTCACAGGTTTAAACATAAATTTCCCTAGTATTAACGAAAGAAAGCAAGAAGAACCTGTCACTAATTTTTCGTTTCCATTATTGCAAGATTCACAGATTTTCTTCAATTCTTCTAAACTTCTATATATATCACTCCACAAATTCCCCCACAAATCACAAACACACATAACCTTTCACTCAGATCTGGCCGCTTCTCCAAAACCATGATGGAGCTCATGAAAAGTCTCTGTTTTTCTTTCATCATCCTCGCTTCTTTTACAACTCTCTCTCTGTAGCTGACGCACGAATGTTTTACGTCGGAGGAGGTAACGGTGATTGGGTCATTAATCCAAACGAAAGTTACAATACTTGGGCTGCAAGAAACTGTTTCCAAGTCAATGACACACTCTGTAAGCTCGCTTTAACGTCTGAATCTCAGAGTTTGTAATGACATTGAATAGTAATTAGAAAGTTTAAATCTTTTGTAGACTTTAAGTATGCCAAGGGATCAGACTCGGTGCAATTAGTGACTAAAGCGGATTTCGAGGGCTGCAACATTAAGAATCCGCTAGAGAAGTTTGACAACGGAGAGGCTGAGGTCACTCTGAATCGATCTGGTGCTTTTTATTTCGTAAGTGGTGATCGATATCATTGTACGAAGGGACAGAAGTTGATCGTCTCTGTCCTGGCCATGAGAAATCATCCTAACGTACCAGTTTCCCCGGTGAAAGCTCCGACGACTGCTCAACCTCCAAAGCTCATTCACCTGTTTCTCCAATTTCTCCGGCGAAGGCTCCGTCAACGTCTCAGCCACCACAATCCTCTGTTTCTCCAGCGCCTGAAATGATTCCACCTTCGCCGCCGGCTCCTTCTGAGTTAACTCCGACCATCAAGGCGCCAGCGTCAAGTCCAAAAAATGCAGCAAGCGGTGTGGCAGTTACTTCGGTTATGACAACTGTATGTAATGTGGCTTTGGCCGTTTTAATGTTCGCTTAAGCTTTCTTTCGATGTTTGATTCACATTTCTTTATTCTGTTTCCAATCGTTTTCATTCTTTCTGTTTCCAGTAGTATAACATGTTTTCATCAGTGATATATTTTTTCTTTCTGTTTCCAATAGTGTAACATGTTTTCATCTGTGAGACACAAACTCGAATTCAAAATCTATTTATCTAGCTTTGTTCCGACACACTGGGATGTTTAAAAGAACCACCACTTCCTTTGTCGGGTGTGTCAGAAACAGAGAAACCAATTAGTGAATCCAAAAGGAAAAAGAGAATAAGAGATCATTATTAGTTAGTCACAAGAATGGAGTTAATACAAAATATGAGTTGTTTGAAAATGGTCTAATGGATTCATATATCATCACAGAAAGTTAAAGGTCACTACTAAACCATGTTTTCACTAATAATAAGATTATTTATGAGTAAATTAAGTACCTAAACTCATTCATGCTGGTGTCACATCCTCATTCTCCACGTTCACCACCGTCTTCCACGAACCGGCGTCTCTTCTTTTAAAATTAGAGTAAAATTTGTACAGTTCCGCGTTAAACCATTGCTACACTTTATTGTAGTGTATGGAAGTAAACATACTTAAATTGATAAGTATATATGTATCTTTTGAAATTAGAGTAAAATTTGTTATTTAGGTTAGCTTAGTCATTTCACATATAAGTAAGAGTAGATTTCAAAAATAATAACATACTGTAGTTTTCATAATACAATCTTGTTTGAAAATATTTTCTAAATTTTCCCATATAAAAAACCTCATATCATTCCTAAATTTAAACATACTACACGGCTCAATTGCTCAAACAAGTTATTTTCATGTTAATAGTCCTTTTGTTTTCCTAGAATTCATAAATTCAATGATCACATGTTAATACAAATACTATAAAACTATTAATAGTTTCCTGCGATAATTTGATTTATTATTACATTGTGGTCCCATTTGATCGTTGTTGTTCAGGAGATTACAGCGGTTAGTGGTCATTGTAGATTTTGTTTTTATGTTTGAGTTGGCCATGATGATCATACAAACATGATACTTTCAATCTCATTGAATCATGGGGACAATTAAAGCATATTTGGAGTCATTATACAGACTAATCCTGTCGACTAGAGCCTAGAGCTGCAGCTCCTGCAGCTTTATTGATTGAGAGTATGTATGGGACTTTGCAAAATACATGTAGTGTGTGACTGGATGACGCAAGTGGCGATAATATTTCAGCGATACGTAAGTTACGCTCATCCAGCTAAAAAAAATAATTATTATTTTATTCTTTACTATGCATACTATTTAGTTCAGTCTACTTTTTCTTCCTCTAGATTTATAAAGGGAGAATCAATTACGCTGAGTTTAATTTTTATCTTATTTTTCATATTGTTTTTACTCTGTAAGTTTTTCACCCAATTACTCTATCTTATTCCCTATCATTTACTCTTATATGTACCAATCTCACTCGTAGAAATTCCTTTTTTTCTTTGCAAAATACATGAAACTTTAGTTGTCATAGTTTACAATTATAATAAGAAAATCTTTTTTTTTTTCTAATGAAACTATTACTTTTGATAAACCGTGTACTGTAATATTTTCTTATTATTTTCCCTATATTTCCAAATTTTCTAATTTTTCAATAGGAATACTTAGTAGTACATACAACGGTTTCCCGGTTGTCTCATCTTCAAAGCCTCCCTATCCGCGGGAGAGTTAAGACGCCATGTGTAGCATCATGGATCCTGGATAGGATCTTTGGGGCAGTCTATGGGACAAGAGAACGGCCAAGCTGGTCGATAGACTTAAGGTCAAGCTATTCAAGGTCGAAAGAAAAAGGGTTAGATGGTATGGAACTTGGTATAAGAAATGATTGTGAACAAGGTATGATGAAGTAATGATCGGAAATGATCATGAATTGTATAGTTCGGGTCGGGAAACGCACCAAGGGACTTATACGGATAGAATGTGACGTGGTGAGGAAGCTGGATGAGCTGGAGTAGCTAAACTATTAGCTGAACCAGCTGAACACTCAGCTAAACCAGATAAACACTAGCTTCACACTCACTGATCAGCTCACACTAGCTGAACTACTAGCTGAGCTAGCTGGGCGAGCTGGTGGTTTTCTCAACTTAGCTGACCTAGTTGGTTGGTTACTGACCTAGCTGGGTGGTCTGACACTAAATGTGGACACTGAGGCAGGTCAGGGGCGGATGGTAACTGCTAGGCCCAAGGGGTGCGATCTGGACCATTGATTTAATCAATAGCCAGGATTGTTACCAAAATGGTGCAACCCTTAGAAAGGAAAATATCCTTTCTCCTATAAAAGGAGGGTGGTTCCGTGGGTTTGCAGGCACGCCAGAGCTTCCTCCCACACCCTGAAACACAAAGAAAACAGAGAAAAAGAGATAAATAGTCGGATTGCACAATCAAAGACCAAGAGTGGTGAGAAGGCAGCAAAGAGGCAATTTTGTGGGCAATCAAGAGGAGATTTGGGAACGACCCTTTGATAATGTTTGATCATTAATAATCACGCCCTAGGCTTCCTCTACAGCCTTGTAACACACATAAAGGTTCATGAGAGAAGAGAGAAGGCCGGACTCCACTTTCAATGGCCAAGACAGTCTTGAAGGCGGATGCAGTAGAGAATCGGTTTCATGGGAGATAAATGGAAGGGAAGATTGGTGCGGCCCATGGAGGGATCTTATCAATACTGGAAGTATATGATAAGACTTTATAAAGGTGTTTGCAAGAGGAGCAGAGTTGTCCATGATAAGGGAAGGCACAAGATCTAGTAAGATCAAGCATAAGATAACCGATGTATGATTACTTTCCGGTTTATGTTTATGTCTTTTGTGGTGCGATCAAGGCCAAGTATGGCATGCCTCTTTAAGACTATATATTGTAATGTAAACTAAGGATCCAGAACCTTGAGGAAAGGGGCAGATCATAGTTGATCTAACTCATCCATGTGGGATGATAGTTAGAGGATACAAATCGGATAGTGATTCATGGCGGATCATGTGTTGGTATTGGGTTAGATCATGATGTGAATCATTGATCTGGCTCATGGATGAACCATAAGGGGTCCTAGTGCATAAGGAACCGCATGGAGTGCAAAGTCCAAGTCATTTGGACTTAGAAGTTAGGATTCTAGAGACAAGTATCGCTCATGTGAAGTGATAGCCGAATATGATGCATCGGCCATACTTCACTGAGGAGTCATGGTCCAGGGATTTGTATTGATCACGGCCTGACTCATCAGAATGTGATCTCTGGATGGATAGGAATGGCCATGATCA